>NC_141233.1:2337500-2792500 GCF_054856515.1 Filicampus tigris
TACTTTCTTTATGTTATTCTTCCTCCATATGTTGTGCATTTAGCAGCCCACCTCCTCTGGCCCTTAGGGGGCAGGAGCAAAAGAAACCAAAGCCACCTTAACAAAATCCATCAAAGGGCACCAGTCCATCCTGCCTCTCTATAAACCAAGCGAAATGAGCTTTCATAGCAATTAGGACAGAGACGTGAGTGTCTCTAGCGGACGCTCTTCCGCCACTCCTGCCAGTGGTGGCACCAGTGCTGTTACACCACACTGAAACTATTAGCACAACTGAGCCACTGGCTAGCAAGTTTACTAATTGTTGGTCTGTCAGGAAATGACAGTGGCTCTCAGGGTGATCTCATCATTAAAAAGTTTCTGATCAGAGACAGATCTTTATGCATGTCTTCAGGCACCAAAGGAAACAGACATGCGCCTTCTTGATAATAAGCATTTTCAGATGTTGTCATTGGATGTTTGTGCCTCTACCCACCAAACACTTCTCTCTAATGACATACCGGTACTTCAATTTTAAATAGCTCATCTGAAGAGGGACTGTAAAGTAGAGCCTCAGCCACTGAAGAAAAAACAGGGTCACTGTGGTGGTGTTCAGGCAAAAGGCAGGTGGAATATTTTTTTGTTAAAATAATTGGATTATCAACATCATGTGTACCCAAGGTATATGTCACGATTAACACACATTTGGAGGGTAATTAATTCACGCAAGACTACAACTTTGTTTTTATAAGAAAAATGTTAAATTCTTATAAAGGGGCATGTTAGGCCACGGCCTTGGAAGACACCCCTTTCCCACAAGTCATTTGGATCCATACAAACTTGGTATTTATGCATAATATTAAACTTTATTTTCAAATGTTGGCTCTTACGTCTGCTCAAACACAATTGTAACATAACACAAAAATAAATTCTTGTTTTTTATTTTTGAAATCATTTTACATGTTTTACATTTGTTTTAAAAGATGTGCAACTATTATAACAGCTGACACACACACACACACACACACCCACACCCACGCGCACACACACACACACACACACACCCCTACACGCACACGCACACACTTGTGTACAGCACACTGGCTATAGTTTAATGTATAAGTCTTAAAAATCTTAATGCTATTATCATGACATAAAGTCAGCTAAGTACTGTAGGTTTTTAAGCTGTTAATAATACAATTCATACTGTTGATTAGCCAATACTGTAAGTTGATATGCTAGATCAGCAATGGACAATTGGCAACCCGCGGCCTGCATGTGGCCCTCGCCCACACTCGGAGTGGATAAATAAAAATGTTTATTATTGCTGAGCTCTTGAAAGATGTAATACCGGTGTTAACCATATGATAGCAGATATCACTAGCGCCACAACCGTAAACTGCGCTGTTTACGGTTGCTCTAATCGCTCGACTAAAGTTAAGAAATCATTGGTTCTGATACCAGAAGTGATTTTTGGTTTAAACCAAGGGAAAAAACTAAGTGCTTGTGTGAAAGACTATCAAATCTTCAACGTGACAACTTTACATCATCAAAACATACAAGGAATTGCTCTGATCACTTTATGTCAGGTAATTTTTTTCTCTTTCATGTGCAGTGGGTCATACCATTAACCGTTAATTTGTAAATTCAAGGCAGACGTGATACTCACCCCCATGCCCCGTTCCGCCCCCCGCCCAAAAAAAAAAAAAAAAAGCGCCGCGGAAGACATGCTAACGGCACAGGTTTATTTAAAGATGATTAGATGGCTAATTTACTATTCAAACCCGCTGTGGACACGCTTCAAACGCGCCACTAGTACTTACCAAACTGCACTGCTTGTTTCCATTGCGAGCCCTGGGGTTGGTTTTGTACTATTGTATAATCATTTGGGTCCAACAGACAGCATGAAGTCTACAAGTTACTTATTTATTTTCCACACTTCCCCTCCTTCACACTTCCCGGCCTTCAAAATAAAAGCATACCAGCTAACCACTACATAGCAGGTTTGCTACGGCGTATTTCCGGAAGTAGGGAAGACGCCAGAGGAAGTGCATGAACTCCATCTTTAGGTGCCAGCATCATCCTTGTGTGCTGCGTGCAGCTTGACTATACTCGTGGACACAAGTTGTTTTGAAACAGTTGCGTTCCAAGTCGGGGGGGCGCGAGCGTTGTTTCAAAAAGACAGCGACAACAATGGATATCGTGCCTGCTACAACCATAAAGTGACCAAGATGACTAGGCGATGCATTTAATTGTATTGCGAAAATGATCTGGAAGGTGGCTGCAAAGGGGGAACATGGGTGAGTAGCTTCTTTACACACACATACGTGACATAACACCCATGCCGCTGGCAAACTAGTTTGCTTTGCTGCAGCATTGAGCTGCGTGGTGCCTCCTCTCCTCCGTGTGGGAAACTGTATGTAATCGCAACATGTGATATAATAGACCGATCAGAGCAGCAACAATTCCTGATGTATGCATGGCATGTGTCGTAGCCCTGTAGCCAACAGCACAATGCTGGTCATGTGAATCAATGCGGCACACGGGAGTAGAAAGAAGCCTAAAAAGAAGCTTTTCACCGAGTAGGCTGAGATTAAATTTGGCCACCTCGCGACCACGTCACACGCATGAGGGCCGATTAGTGGGCCGGACTAAAATCCACTTCCGGCTTTGCTTAGTCCAGCTCTTTTTTAAAATTTGTCAGCCCCCATCCCCCGCCCCAAAAATGGGCATCTGGCCGGGCTGGAGGGTCCGACCGGTCCGGCCCCGGGACGGACTGCCCAGCTCTGTTGACTTGGAGCGACTGGTTACAGTGTGTCAATGTGATGGACAGATGTCTTAATGGGGACCTTTTTCCCAAAACTAGACTTAAGTCGACCGATGACAAATAACGCCAACAATGGATAAGGCTCCTCTTTGTGTTTTCCTTTTGCCTGCTGGCCTTCAGACAGGGCACCAGAAACTAAGCATTGTTGGTGAAATAACGTCAGGGTGAAGGGTCTACACTGGTATGTTCACACAGTGGAATGAGCCATCCCCCGCCCCAAAAATGGGCATCCGGCCGGGCTGGAGGGTCCGACCGGTCCGGCCCCGGGACGGACTGCCCAGCTCTGTTGACTTGGAACGACTGGTTACAGTGTGTCAATGTGATGGACAGATGTCTTAATGGGGACCTTTTTCACAAAACTAGACTTAAGTCGACCGATGACAAATAACGCCAACAATGGATAAGGCTCCTCTTTGTGTTTTCCTTTTGCCTGCTGGCCTTCAGACAGGGCACCAGAAACTAAGCATTGTTGGTGAAATAACGTCAGGGTGAAGGGTCTACACTGGTATGTTCACACAGTGGAATGAGCCAGCCTTTTTATTTGGGGATTTGAATGTCATGCAGTAAAACCTATGGTAGTATAATGTTAAAATCTTTAAGTAAGTTGATTTTTGTGAAAACATGCACAAAAGGAGTTTTTTCTACTCAATGTTGCTGTTGGGCAGTTTTGTGCCAACTTTGAATGGGAACTTTTAGGGGGAAGAGAAATCACAGTATGTGGTTGTTTTTTGTAGTTTGAGCATTGGATCTTTTCTATGTGCGTGTGAAAATTAAAATGTATGAAGATACTCTTCTGTACATGGCTCAATAAAAAACAGACCTATGCAAATATTTTTTCCTTAATTAAAAAATGCATTTTTGTCATACATCTAGTTAGGAAGTGTGCTGTCCTACACGGCCCCCCAGTAGCACTGATGAAAAATTGTGGTCCCCTCCATCATTTAAGTTGCCCATCCCTGTGTTAGATGATTGTGTGCAAGGATAGAGATTAAAAATCATGGGGGTGCATCTTAATTTGGGTGGTCGTCTTCACCACAAAATCAAACTTTTGCAGTTTCACATATTGGGAAAAAATATTATATTTTGTTCACACTAATTGATCGCCCTGCACACGACTCATGTTAATATTTAAAATAAGTTTGTGTATTTGCTGTACATCCTTTCAAAAAAATCACAGGACTCATTTTAGTTGTGTCAAACAACACCTCAATTTACCTCAAAATCAGTTATTTGAATTCTGAATTTTGGGGTGAGTAGATTTTTCTATGAGATTTTTAAGGGTCTGAGAGTTTAATTACATACTGTATAACAATTTAAATGAATTATCAAAATGATGTAATTTTGTATATTCTTGGGAAAATGAATGTACTATCAAAAGCAGCATCATGAAAACATTTTTTATAAGATTCATATATTTTATCAAACCATATTCTAAGAATTACCTCCAAAAAGTTGTAAACCCAAATATTATAATAATATAAGTATTATACTGTTAATCTCTTTAAATATGTTTTTATATTTATGCATCCATACTTAGCTCATGTATTTGTTCTTCCCAAGCCTTGACTGATTACACTTCATTGGAACGGGCAGCCCTTTAATTAGCTGTCTGTCTCCGAGGAACCATTACTAAGGGGGATCTTGCCCTCTTTATTAGCCTGTTTTAATATTGACTAAGGTCCACCACACACCAAGCGACGCAGCTGAACATGAGTGAAATGTATCATCGCAAAATGAATTACAGTTGGTGACACATCGTTGCACACCATGCGACCCCGTATTTTGTTTTTGAGGCTCCACATCCACATACAATATACAGTTCGGTATTACTTATTTTTATTGAACCACGAAAACATAGCATGATTGTCAAGGAAGAAGCAGATTGCCCCAAAAACAATAAAGGGGAGTGTTTTGATATTTTAGGAGGTTGTTTGCAATGTTGATCATACCATTCATTGACTGCGTTTTGGCGACAGGGACTCTTGGTGCTTTGCTTTCTAGCCACCGGTATATAGGAAATTATAGACAGGGGTGCACATAACTGGTACGCAGGTATGCATGCGCAACAGAAATCACTGTACCGTCATTTGCGTCACAATGCGCATTTGCGTACCTGTAACACACTAGTGGTTACAACAAATCACCTTTGACCCGTGATCGGTAAGGATCAAGCATCACGGTTCAGGACGGGCACAATCCGCAGAATGGTTGGTGAAAAAAACTGTGCGCGTTAACATTAAGGAAACGTGATTAGTCTGCATTCAGCAAAGGAAGTTGAAAAACCTCAAGACGTAAGTCGCATCTACGAGAGCGTTTTGCAAACATACTCAATGAAAACGCTGCCTCCACAAAGGCTAACTTCACAATAAAGCTTACCAAATAGTACATTGAGTCATTGACGCCAATGCCTTAGCGGACCTCCATCCATCCATCCATTATCTGTACCGCTTCTCCTCACAAGGGTCGCGGGCGTGCTGGAGCCTATCCCAGCTGTCTTTGGGCAGTAGGCGGGGGACACCCTGAATTGGTTGCCAGCCAATTGCAGGGCACACAGAGACAAACAACCGCACTCACAATCACCCCTCGGGGCAATTTAGAGTGCCCAATCAACTTACCATGCATGTTTTTGGAATGTGGGAGGAAACCGGAGTGCCCGGAGAAAACCCACGCAGGCACGGGGAGAACATGCAAACTCCACACAGGGAGGCCGGAGCCGGGATCGAACCCACGACCTCTGAACTGTGAGGCGGACGTGCTAACCAGTCGACCACCGTGCCGCCGCCTTAGCGGACCTTTACTTTGAAATTGGCCCGCGTGGTGGGCCAAACGGCAAACATGACTTCCATTTTCGACGTTACGGCCGTCTTAACGCTTGCCACCAACACTAACGCAGTGTCGTCCCGAAAACATAGTCAGCCTCTAATTTAGGATGTGAACAAACTGCTGGTTAATTACGCTGTCATTGTATGATACGGTACAAGTCTCTGCCGTTAGTGGCTAGCAGCTGTTATCATTAGCTGGTAGTACAACAGCTGTTCCTTGGCTTACAGTACTTTTTTTTTTTTTTTTTACTTTTACTTTACTTTTTCAATATTGTTTACCAAGATTACTTTGTAATGCGCTGCCCATGTTGAAAGGAATGTGCCTTAAATTGCACTTCGAGGACTTTTTCATTATGAAAAAAAATAAAATAAAATAAAAATCAAACATTGTCTTCATTTATTTTATAAAAACACTTTAGCTCAATAAATAATTCTGAGAAAACATTCAGCTCAAAATGTCTGGCAGGATACCTTGGAATTTATACACTGTACCACTTACAAAATAAGAATGTATCCTGCCTTATATTGCGTTAAGTTAATGTTCTTAAATCCTAAATGGCCATATTAGACATTAGGAGTTGATTTTTTTATGGGCAAAAGCGTTTTATAAAATAAATGAAGACAAAGTTCTATTTATCTTATTTATCTTTTTTTTTTCTGATCCAAAAAAGGATCCGAGATGTGACTCAAAATCCGTGACCAATCCGATCTGTGACTTATGTGATGGACCACTAGTGAGTACCAAAGACAACCTACTGGTACTCATGTGAGTACACCATGAAAAAAATTATGTGCACCCCTGGTTATAACGCTGCAACATTGATACTATTTTCGTTAGCCCATCTATGGCATTTTGCATTGTGTGTTCGCAATAAGATAGCAGATTCTCATCGGACAAAGTTACTGGTGTTTGGTTAAAAATAAAACATGCAATTTGTTTTATGAATAGCTTTCCACTAAACTTTAACTGGGAGTGGCAATAAACACCTTGAGCACTTGGGCACTTTTGTGAAGAATCGTTCACGATCTGCCAACCTGCTGTTTGTTTTGAAGTTCGCTGGCTCCATTGAATGCTCGTAACTCAAGATAACAAAGCATCTGAGCAGAGGCTCATATCGCGAAAAGTTATCAACTGAGGTTTGTCGGAGTTCCACTATACTAATATATTTCAGTATACAAAGGACTTCAATACATTCTAAAAACATCTACAAGAAAATAATTCCTGTCAAAGGCACCAAATTCTTCCTAAGGATAAACATCTCTTCCAAAAGCAATGTGAATTACAGGACAATTATCCTAAAAATTTGTAACATTGTTTTTTTTGTTGTTTTTTTTCACTCTTTCACATGATACTTACCCATCTGTGTTTGTTCCGTGAATGAGTTGCTCATTCAAATCATGCCCCATTAAGAGGTGTCTGCACTCAAGTGCAGACTAATGAGCAGCCCTTAAGCATGTATTTTTGTCATCATTTAAGTGAAAGAAAGATTAAAGAATGTAGAACCATATTGTCTACTGTCAAGAACCATTTCCACATGCCCAAGTGACTGACCTCTAACTGGTAATTACATGAGAGATTATGTACAATCGTCACACTCTATGGGCCGGCGAGTGTATTTTTTTGCATTAATGTGTGTGAGTGTTTTGAAGGGATTGTTGTTTGCGGCTGATCAAACAGTCCGGGTAAAATCAGCCGTCAAAAATGTGTGCTGATAGTGTCCAACTGTTTTTGAATTCAAACAGATACCCCATGACACTAAAGAGGGCTTTGCTTCACTTGGGCCTACCAATGCCAATGAGACTTCTGCAAGCAGGTAGGGACTACCTTCCCACAGGCCCCTCCTCCAGAGTTTTAATTTTATGTTTAACAGAGTAAAAGAGTGGGCAATAAATTGCTACGTTGCCTGGTGCTTGCTGTAAATCTTCCCCTGTGGGTATTTTGCTCTAAAGTAGTTAAGTTGTATATAACTTTAAAACCTCAATATTTCTCTTTCGTAGCTATATAGGAGTAGCTATACTAATCCAATTTAAAATTAGAATAACCATTATTATACCAGTCATTTGGTTTGAATGGCTGACATGATATAAAAAAAGTCAAACCCAGGTTCATAATGACTTTGGAGCCAATGCTGATTTGGCTTAGGAAATGAGGGAGGGTTCAGAAAGAAACCCTTTTTGAGCCCCCTCTGTATCCACTGCCTTTTAATTGGGCTCACAGCAGGGACAAGGCACTGAAACACATGCCTCTCATCACTCACTTAAACATGCACATATATATTCTAAGAGTGGCACCAATCTTCACTTCATAATAAGAGTACCCATTCTTTGTTAGATTGCTGACGCAAAGCAATGTTGTTTCTGCCTTAACTATATGTACAGTATGTTATCTTTAATTTCATTGAATATTTATTATCTGTGCAATTATCTGCGTCACTACGTCCAACTCAACATGCTCTGTTATGTTTCCTTAACTGTGCAGTACTGCATGAGCCTGGTCGTTGACTGCTATACTTTAAAATAATGACAATGCATGTGGTTCAGAATGACATCCAAATTTAAATGAAAAACAAAACAAAAAAACAACAAAAGTTGTATTCTATTAGCACCACGTGGCAGCTGTACATTTTATTAGGTCCTTGTTTAGATTATTTTCTCTCCGCTGTTATACTTAGTTTTCTCAACATTAACAGAATGTGATAATTATTACAAGACATATTTCCAACAAATGCCACTGTTCCTATTGAGAAAAATTAGAATACATAGATAATAGTGTCAATGTCACATATTTTGTCCTCGAATTATTATGGAAATTCTCCGCTTAGCTTGGCCAAAGAGGCTAATGGTATATTGAGTTGTGGACAGGCTGTGGGTCAAGAGGCCTGGGTTGTTCAGCTGTTCCACACCTGAGCTTGGGTAGGGGGAAGCTGGGTGTCTGCGTGGATAGGAAACCTTTGTACTTACTCACCGTGGACAGATAAAACCGTCATCCCCAACTTCAAACATTGTCTGCTCATGAACAACGACACTTAAGGACAAGAATTTGTACTTTGCATTTCTTTTCACTGATGGCTGCTTGATATTTGATTGAATTGCACCCCATCATTGTATCAAACTCAGTGCGGACTGTAGAGAACCATAAGCATAATAAGCCTAATCTTTGTTGAAAAATTCATTTGAATTAACCTATTGCAAACACTTCTACTTTTACACATTTTGGGGCTTGTGCTCTCACATTAATAAGATGTGCACTGCAAATATTTCATAAACACATTCAGCGAATTCATTTATTTATTCATTTATTTATTTTGCAAAAACGGTCATAGACTTAATTATCAATGTCAACTCCAACGCCATGTCACTCATTTTTTCCCCCCTGATGTTTTACTAAAATTACACATTTTAAGTACTGTTCATAAATCCGTAAATCCAATTACATTTTTAAGGAACGGTTTGTAACAGAAGACACGATGGGCAAGAAATACCAAAACAATATACGGGTAAATTGAAGACATTATTATGATGTGCCGGGCAGTGGTAGAGTAGAGTTACACATTGTTGCCTTTCATACAACATGAGTACAATGACAAAAATCATGTGAGTTTAAAACATGACATTCTGTGGTGACCACTGATGGGAGAAGCCAACGGTATAGACACTCACTATTGTATTTATTTATTTAAAAAGGGTCACTGCATGTCAATGAACATTTACATGTACAGTAAATATGGGAGATTATAGCCAAATATGCGAGATTATAGTTGTCACCGAGTTTCCATCTGCAGTCCCTTAATTGGCAGGTTGACATGACATTAAAGGTATAAATCAAATAAAAAAAACGTGTAAGAAAAAAAAACCGCAATTCTCTTGAAATTCAATTTCGAACTTCATATACTTGTATCATCACATCAGCTATAGAAAAGAAGAAAGAAGAAAAGTCTTGCAACCTTCGAGCATTCACTGAACATCCCTTGGTGAAATCCATATTCTTATGGATAAGTGCAGTGCTAAGTGTGTCGATAACATCTTCACTGTTGGTGGATGGAATGAAAATGGAATGGAACACAAAGTGAATCATGTTGCCATGACAGCTCTTTGCATGAACAACGCAAAGACAGTCCTGCAATAAATTAAGCAACTAAAACAAAAGCAGGACATTTATGTTGTGATTTATGATTTCCCTCTTTAGCTGCATCATAAGTTATGGAATCACCAGCTAATTGTGTGTTTCTTAATTGTATATGCATGAGATGTTAATGGTTGAAAAATGTCCCTAAAAAAAAAAAAAAAAAAAACTGTCTAGGATATTTAAATATAATTGGTTTATGGGACTCAGCTGATGCCCTTTTGCGGTATCTTAAAAACACCACTGCATGTACCTATTTTATTTTTTACTAAATAATTTCACAAATTAGGTTTTATATGAAATTACTAGTTTCTAATTTTTCTAACTCAAAATTGATGAATGATGAATCAATCATGTTCACAAACGAGACACAATAATGTACATAAAATTCCTAAGAAAGTGGAGGGATGAGGCAGGGGAGCTCCCCATTCTTTTTGGAATCACTTAAACTTGGATATCTTCACGCCCACCCCGTTGATATTTTCATCAGTGTTACTGAGGCGTGACATGACTTTGGCCCTGACACGGGCACTCTACCTGGATGTTTTGTTTTCGAGCTAGTGGAGATCAGATGTTGTTGGTCGTTACATCGCCTCTTATTAGGTTTCCTGTCTCGTCCAAAGAAACTTAATGAGACAGTGTTTAATGTCCATAGTCCCTCTCTGCCCCTGATATAAGGAGGACGTGTGTTAGAGTGCGTCAAGCCAAATTACCTCGACATCCCGTTCAGCGATGGCACCTGGTCCCCCTTGTCGCTCGGGGGAGGTTGGCTCAGGGTAGGGGAATCCACTGGGACAGAGGCACGGCTGGACCCAGCTGGAGGAAGTTAAAGAGCTAAATGCTGATTGGGGTGCTTCTGATGAGAGAAGAGTTTCTGGATCAAGAGAGTCTACAGAGGACTTGGGAGGGTTCTTTTGTTTGAGAATGTGTGGGAGAATTTAACATCCTTGTAGTGAATGCCAGAGTAAGAGCATTCAATATGTACACGTTTTCATATGTATGTCATGTGCCAAGATTCTAACTGGCAAGGCTGCAGGAGAAAGTGTACCGTGTCCTTAATTTAAAAAAATGATTTTAAAAAATCACGTTTACAAAGATAGAAGTGACAGTAAGGTTGTTGCTTTAAGTGACTAATATAAAATATTTTTAAAGTGGTAATTATGAGCAGTGTCAGTTGGTGTTTGAAAAATAGAACAGTTACAGTCACATAATGCAGGAACGGAATCTATTCATAATGGAATTTTGTTAAAATATAAAACACATAACCCTGCAATTTAAATGTAATGACAAGTTATATTTTTCCTCCATGTCCACTTTATGGAACTTTAAAAAAAAATCATTTTGTGGCAGTCGTTGCAGCAGTCGTGTTAATCATTACATGCAGCATGCATTATTTTTGTATTTGAATTGGATTTAGTTAGATTTGCATTTTGTGTCCAAAGTTCATTTTTTTTGCAACACACTGTTGTGAAAAAATACTTACTCAAATTCAGACAATACCTGAAATTAATCAAAGACAAAATAACTTTGCAAAGAGTTCAGGTGACAGTTGCAGTGTCATGAGTTGTATCGATATCTGGCCCCAAGGAGGTTTCAAGCACCAATCTTTAGCCCCCCAGTATAGAAAATGAATAGATGGATATTAACATTATTGTTATCATTTTAATTTGTGACAGTTATCACTTAAAATGCTAAGGGATGATTTTACTGTCTGCTAGAGAAAAAAACAAGCAGAGGACATCATTTATTCGAACCTGTCTTTCCTTTCCATCTCTCAGTGTGAATTGCTTAAGAATAATGTCTCCTTCAATCATAATCAGTGAAGCATCCCTATCCAATGGTCATTTCAGACAAGCTGGTAGAGATCCAATCAGGACCTTGAGTGGCTGTGAATGAGATGACACTAAAATCAGCAGGGCAAGTAAAAAATATATTCCTGACACGGATAGTTTGGCCTCAAAGAGATCATGAAAAAGTGAAAAAGTTTACCTGGAAAAGTATAAAATAACTGAATGGTAGAGTTCAGAATTTTTCTTTCAAACGTTTGCTGACTTGTAAAGTCGTGTTATATTGTTGTGTTAAGGGGGGAAGTCAACCCCAAAATTGTCTTTACAATAATATGGTCTATGCAGCCGCACTAGTATAAACACAGCATTGTGATTGATATTGTGTTTGTGGAATATGAGTTAAGTTGTAAATTCCACCGTTTTTTAGCCATCTCAAAGGGCAGCCATTTTTCACTTCTGTCGACTGAAAAGACATCACAGTTTCTCAGGGCTCAGGTAACAACCCATCATGGCCTGTTTTGAAAGCTGAGCCATGATTGGTCATTATCTGAACCCTCAGAAACTGTGATGTCATTTTCAGTAGACAGCAAGTGGCAAAATGGCCACCGCCTCAGATGGACAAAAACGGGTGGAATCTGATATTGCTGTGTGCCCATGGGGAAATCCTAAAGAAGGCCCAGATAACATCAAATGAACTCTAACTGGCATTGGCAGTATATATTGACTTTTAACAACATTGGTAAGAAGTCTAATTCTGATTTTAGGATATCCAATTCCATGCAGTTTTTTTCACTTTGTACTGACATGACACAACTGAATTTTTCCACTTAAAACAAACAACGAAATAGGAATTGTGTCACGTGAACACTTGATGCAGAGTAAATCCATCCTAAAGTGAATAAGACTCAATATCTCGTTGCATATCATTTGCAAAAACTAACTGCACCATGCTTGTGATCCATTAACATCACCAAACTTTTAGATTCTTATTTTTTGTGATGTTTTTCCAGGATTTCACCGCAACCTCTTTCAGTTGTTTTGTTTTGGGGATTATTCCCTTCAGGTCTTCAATCCTGTTCCTCTAGGGCCGGTGTCCTGCCCGTTTTCCATCGGTCCCTGCTGCAACACACCCGATTCAATGTTCAGATAATCAGCAAGGTTTGCAGAAGCTGGATAACCACCCTGATCATTTGAATCAGGTGTGTGTTGCATCCGGGAGAGAAGGAAAACAGGTAGGACACTGGCCCTCGAGGAACAGGATTGAAGACCCATGCTCTATAGGGTTTAAGTCTGGAGATTGAATTGGTCAATCAAAAAGCTCCCACTGCTTTGTGATTTTGGCAGTTTCATTAGTCCCAAAATCTTCTCGTGGCATTTTATTAGGCACTGCACTTTTTGTCAAATTTCAGCCTGGCCTTCCTCTTCTTCATGCAAATGAGTGACTTTAATGTTCATGACCTCCACTCTTGCCATCTCAAAGATGTTGCTCATGTCATTAACAGATGTTTTCTGGTCTTTCTTTACAGCTGTCAACATGTCTTTCTGCTTTAGGACATTCCAAATGGCTGCATTGGCTATGGCAAATGTTGAATGTTTCTCTTTTTAATTTCCATCTTCGCTCAGCCTTATGTGTTTTTCACCCATGTACAAGTCAAATGTTCCAATAATATTGGTCATGTGAAAAATGGGTGGTTTGAAATAAAAGGTGCTCTCTTCGAAGGTGTGTATCTGGAGCATATGTGAATATAATGTATATACAGTAAATACCCAGAAATTAAAACTGATCTTTTGGACTGGAGTTTATTTTGTATTGTAAAGCTTCCTTTGAAGTGATTGTGTGACTTCACACCTAATGAATTCAGAGGAGTTTGCTCCACTAAGATATACAGTACTTAAGTAAAACACCCCTGGCTCTGTCATTGATTCTGAACCTCAAAAGGAGCAGATGTGACAAAAATCAAAGAAGCATGGAAATAGAAAATAGTCCATCATTCAGATGAAGGCCAAGATGAATGGTATTTTATCCCATTTATCAAACAAATATTGTTATTTTAGATATAACATGTTTACATTGAACATGTATTAAATAACTTTTTAATTGTAATGCATCGAATTAACATCAGTAATAAAACTAGCGAGACCAAACAGTATTGCCCTCAAAGGTAGAAATTTAGCATTCGAAAGAGAATTTGTATTGTAGTATTAGGGATATAATCCCCCAAGATTTGTTGAATTCCAGAAGAGGTTGAAAATGCACATCGATACCTTAACTATAAACCCAGGATTACGATCACAGCCATTTTGTGTCCGTGAACCTCAAGTTGAAAGAAGGCATTCCAATTTAAAAGAATGGGGGAACTACAAGGGGAAGCACTCCCTGAACATGTCTCAGTCCTTTCTCATTAAATTTAAATTATGCCTGAGCATGGCCCAAGACTACAGTCCCATTTGGTTGTCTCTTGGTGGTAGAACCAGTGTATTAACATAAATTCTAACCCCTTTTTGATTCAAGATGTTAGAAAATACAAAAAGATGTATGATGATGTAGCTTTAAATGAAATTATAAAAATATTCAATTTGGAGGGGGACACAAAATTGTATTGATGATGTGCTTACGACTCTGAGTTTACCCCCAATAAATACGAGGACAGATTCAAATTTTGTATTTCAAAAAGTTTAACGGATTACAACTCATTCGTCCACAAGCGGGTACTTCAATCATTTGAAACTTTGAAACAAAATTATGGGTTGAACTCTTATGACTTCTTCAGATATTTACAGATCAGGCGCTACTTTGATAAGAGTATTAAAAAGGAAACTGATCATGGTTTTTTACAAACATTTATGTCATTAATAAAATAAATTCCCCCAATCAAGATAATTTCCAAACTGTATTATAGCATCCTGCTGGGTAAGGAGGGGAGGCACACACTATGTGAAGGAGAAGTGGGAAAGGGAAGGGAGGATTACCATCACAGGAGAGGAATGGACATACTGGAAATATGTCAAACACAGTGGACTACGACTGGGTCAAACATCTGGCGTGAATTTTGCTGGAAGAACACAATGAGATTTTTTGTAACATCGGCACAGAAGAAATATCAGGGAACAGGAGATACGTGTTAGAGATGCGGAGATGGTGGGGCCAACCATTTCCACATATTTTGGGAATGTGCTGTTGTAAAAAAATGTTGGTTGGACATTCATTATCATTTGCAAAATGTATTTCATATTGTTCTTCCCCTGTCCTTTAAATCGATGTACCTGTGTAAAATGGATCTGCCACACATGAGTAATAGGGACAAGAAACTCATTTACATTCTACTGGCGGCAAGTAAAAAAGCATTGACGAGGAAGTGGCTCGAACCTAAGAGTCCAACGACGGATGACTGGATTGATGTTCTTAGTGAGATCGTCATTATGGATCGTTATTATTGTTTAAACTCATACTCTTTTCTTTTGTAAAACAATGGCAGTGCAATAGGTTCCCATGCTCCTCTGTTGGTTAGTTCATTTTATTTGTAAAATGGAAAAGCAATGAGAAATTGTTTAGATTTTTCTAATTGAATGCGCAATGCGCTTTTCAATTTTGTCTTCATTTATTTTATAAAACGCTTTTGCCCATTAAAAAAAAAAAAATCAACTGCGAATGTCAAATGTGGTTATTTAGGATTTAAGAACATAACTTAACGCAATATAAGGCAGGATACATTCTTATTTTGTAAGTGGTACAGTGTATAAATTCCAAGGTATCCTGCCAGACATTTTGAGATGTTTTCTTAGAATTATTTATTGAGCTAAAGTGTTTTTATAAAATAAATGAAGACAAAGTTTGATTTTTATTTTTTATTTTTTTCATAATGAAAAAGACCAATTTCAGGCACCTTCCTTTCAACATGGGCAGCGCATTATAAAGTATTCTTGGTCAACAATATTGAAAAAGTAAAAAAAAAAGTAGTACTGTAAGCCAAGGAACAGCTGTTGAACTACCAGTTAATTTAAATGCGGCGAGGTTTCTTTTTCTGCTCACGCCGCCCTCACCCCCGCTGAGCTATTCGAATCGAAAGAGTCAACGTAGTCTCCGTGGTTAGGCTTCTATGTCACACTGGCAGCGGAGAGGCTTGTAAGGCTTGTTTACGGTGAGACTTTGCTCAGCAGGGGAGAGCAAGTGGTGTGTTGGTCGCAGTTTGTAGTCAGAAACGCTAACGTTAGCTTGTTTAAAAAAAAATTTCCGGCCGGACAAAATGGCGGATAAACGGACTGCTGTACCCCAGCTGCAGGCGGAAGGCGATAAAATGTTTTGTAAAATGCCCAGCTCTGTATATACCAGTATATTAATAATAATGATATGTGTGTGCTTGCATGCGTGCGTGTGTGTTTTATTCAAATTATTAGTAACATTAATTTGGTATTTTTTGCACAGTCTAATGCAGGGCTGTCCTAACTATCAATGTGTTTGTGTAGCCTATATGTCATTGCTGTTCAATGAAAAACATGTATACATGTCAACAATTTGTAATCATATTCTTTTATTTTAAAAAGCAAAAAAATGACTTCTTATGATAGTTACATATACATAGATTGGACATTGCAATTTATTCATTCATTTGCATTCATTAATTACCGGTACTTCTGAAATAATAAATATGTTTGGAGGCAATTCCATTTCATATTACCCTAAGATTAGGGTAAGATTAATCCAATTTAAATTTTCATTTCCATTCATTTACAGTATTAGTAAATAAGCATTTACTATTGTATATCTAATGTGTCTGTTTGGGTTGTGTGTGCTCATGATAAAGAACTAACATTTAGACAGTTTGTGACAATTTACTGACAGCCGCAGCATTAAAATATAAAGATTTGTTTTCAAATGTCTTTATTTGACCTTTATTTGGACAGCTAGTAATCCTCACTTGAAAAGAATGTTACTGTCTCTTTGGCCAGGTCAGGACCCCACAGGCCACAAATGCACAAAAAGCTTAAAAGTGGACAGATGGCAGAGCAGGCAGAAGTGGGCAGTAGTCCCTGAAGGAAGCCAATCAGACATTGTCACAGGAATGATGAAGTAAACAATGACACAATCCATCAACTCGGCTGTCAAATGACCAATTACTTCCTCAAAATCCAATATAGGGTCTCGTTCACTGCCCGGGGATGACACTATTCTGTTGTTTCTTGGGACAGTAATGATGGTTGAAATGAGTTTCTGTAGATACAACATTTTGTGAACAGAGAATGTAGTTTTCAGTTTTGAAACTGCCAATCCAAACAGGTCCGTTTCATGTAAGAGTAACATCAATATATATATATATATATATATATATATATATATATATATATATATATATATATATATATATATATATATATATATATACACACACACACAGTATATATACACATACATACAAAGATAGATAGATGTTCACGAGTGAGGGCAGGATGAAACGGGATCGATAGGCAGATTGGTGCAGCATCTGCTGTGATGCGGATTCTGTATAGGTCTGTCGTGATGAAGGAGCTCGTACCCTCCCCTATAGTCACGAGCTGTGGGTTGTGACCGTAAGAACAAGATCCCGGATACAATTGCCCGAAATGGGTTTCCTCCGCATCGTGTCTGGGCTCTCCCTTAGAGGGTGAGAAGCTCAGTCATCCGGTAGTCGAGCCGCTGCTCATATACGTTGAGAAGAGCCAGATGAGGTGGCTCGGGCATCTGGTTAGGATGCCTCCTGGACGTCTCCCCGGTGAGCTGTTCCGGGCATGCCCCACAGGCAGGAGGCCCCGAGAACGACCCAGGACATGCTGGAGAGACTAAGGCTCCCGGTTGGCCAGGGAATGCCTTAGGATCACTCCGGAAGAGCGAGAACAGTGTTTTTCGAACTCTGTGCCGCGGCACACTAGTGTGTGAGATATTGTCAATCAATCAATCAATCACATTTTATTTATATAGCACTTTTCATACATAAAAATGCAACTCAAAGTGCTTTAAAACATTCAAAGCAAAACATAGAATTATCTTCAATCAAAAGAAAAGATAAATTATTTAAAAGTTGTTGAAAGCCAAACTAAAAAGGTGTGTCTTGAGCTTCCTCTTAAAAATATCAACAGTCTCTGCAGACCTGACATCCTCTGGCAGGCTATTCCAAAGGTGAGGACCAAAATGGCTGAATGCAGCCTCGCCATGCATTTTGGTCCTCACCCTTGGAATAAATAAAAGGCCGGCGCCAGAGGACCTCAGGATCCGCGAGGGCTGGTATGATAAAAGCAAATCAGATAAATAAGATGGCCCAAGACCATTAACACATTTATAAACTAATAAAAGTACTTTAAAATCGATCCTGAAACACACAGGGAGCCAATGCAGCAATTTCAAAACTGGCGTAATGTGCTCCCGCCCTCTGGTTCTCGTCAGCACCCGAGCGGCTGAATTCTGCAGTAGTTGCAGTGGTGAAATGCTCTTTTTCGGGAGGCCAGAGAGCAGGGCATTACAGTAATCTAAACGACAGGAAATAAAGGCATGCATCAGCACTTCCGTGTTAGCCTGAGAGAGAAACGGGCGGACTCTGGCGATATTCTTAAGGTGATAAAAACCAATCTTGGTTACATTTTTAATATGAGGAATAAAACTGAGCTCAGAGTCAAAAATGACGCCAAGGTTCTTCACACAGTGTGAGGGATGTCAGGTGTGCCGTGGGAAATGATGTAATTTGTGCGGTCTAGCGCCTGGCAGCGTAATCATGTCTTTACTATATTGTAGTACTCTTCCATACGAGCAGGTGGCAGCAGCAGCAGCAGGTAGCTAATTGTCCTTGTTTAGAGACAAGCGAATTAGTGACGCATGTTTTTCCAAACAGGCCCAGGTTTCACACTAAGTATCAATATGAAACATTATAAGATACTTTTTTCTTTGTGTTTATTTCATTCCTATTCAAGACGTTATAATAAAACGTCATTCTTCAATGTTAAGAAATGCTTATATAAACAATATAACTCTTATATTGTTAAAGCTGGCAGTGTGCCGTGGGATTTTTTCAATGAAATAAATGTGCCTTAAAACAAAAAAGTTTGAAAAACACTGAGCTAGAAGTTGTGGCTGGGGAGAGGGAAGTCTGTGCTTCCCTGCTGAAGCTACTGCCTCCGTGACCCGACCTCGGATAAGCGGTAGATAATGGATGGATGGATGGATGGATATCAATATTACACACCTAGTGTTCACAACATTTGGTACATCACAGTAGAATGCTGCTGATCAGCAATGCTTTACTTATCCGTCAGAATACGGTTGCAAAAGTGGGACAAAAATTTTTAAAAGATGGAACTGCAACCATCAAGCAGAGAAGTCCAGGTCATCCACGGAAGTCAACAAGTCGACAGCAGCGTCTTCTGATGAGAAGGGTCAAAGAAAATCGGTATGCAAGTTCACTGCAGTTATCTCAGGAATTAGAAAGCCAAACTGAGCTGACTATTTCCGGTGACACAATACGGCGTACACTTGAGAGGAATGGCATGCATGTCCACGAAGGAAGCCTCTCCCAAAGCCCATGCAGGCACAAAAAAAGTGTGCCTAGAGTTTGCTAGGGCCCATGCTGAAAAAGGTGAAGATGAACCATCTCGTCCTTGGGGACACATTACGACATCATCAAGTGTGCCCGTCACATCATCTGACTTTTCATCTTAGGGCACCCAAAGGGGTAGCAGCGGCCCTGACATCTGTATTTTATGTCGTTCCTCATTTTACATAAATAAACGTTTACGTAAATAAACCTTTTAAATTTATAATTTCCTTCTCTTAATTTTAAGAATGTTTGATTTCAAACAGGAAGACATTCACTACACGAAAAAGCATTTACAATGTCTTCAAATACACAATAGCCTATCCATGATTTTTAAAATAATATACCCTATAAATAATTGATTGGTTAATTCTCTGTAGCCAACCTTATTCTATTTTCTAATAGCTTTTTCCAGCAGTTTAATAATTGGGTCTGTGTTTGTTTTATATGCATTTTCCCAAACTTCAACACCTGTCAGGAAATAAAAGAGAAGGTTAAACTATATGACGACCTTTGATTCTGCTTCATCTGCAGTCTCATTTTTCCTCCTCCTGTATAAATCCCTTACACACAAAACCAAGAGTTATGATGCATCTGACAAAAAAACAATTTGTGCTTATTCGAAATAAAACAAAACGAAACATCTGCTGCGTATCGAAGGCACAACATGAACGCGCTTTTTTGGTGCAATTTCAAGGCAATGAACGGATGCTTTTTGTCGCATCAGCCTCGACCTGAGCATCATCCATGGGTTCCGCGCCGCATTTTTGTCCATGCCTGCCTGAGCGTTGCCTTCCCTCCCACCAACCTTAGCAACAGAGTGAACATGGCGGCGTCCAGCAACACAGAACATTCACCAGAACTATCGAGGCCGTTAAAGATACCGAAAACCGAGGTGCCATCCCCAGAGTCGGAGGATTTGAGTGACAGTAACCAGTACCACTCCGGTCCCTCCACACCCAACCGCTTCTCGCCGTTGAACGTGGGCTCTGGGGCCGCTGCTCGGTCGGCGGCCTCATCCTCCAACAACTACACCGCTTGTCGGGGTATGTCGTGGACCCCTTCGGAAACGAACGCCCTCATCGCCGTGTGGGGGAACGAGAGGCTGACGGAGGCCAAGATGCAGCAGTTGGAAGTGGCGGGTACCATGTTTACCGGTAAGGCCCCCGGCCCTGCCATGTACGAGCGGGTGTCCAGAGCCTTGTCGGAGTTGGGCTACGAGAGGACCCCGTCTCAGTGCCGGGAGAGGATGAAGGTACACAGCAGAGGATTATGGAGACACTCCTTTATCAGAATACCTGAGTTTTCACACTGTGCTTCTGTCTGGTGATAGTGGTTTAATACTGTATTCAGTTCACGTGAACTGAGACTCGTTCTTAATTACGGCCCCAATCCTTATTTTGACTTTGATTAACTGTGTTGACGTTTTTACCATGACGTCACACGTACTTCCGGGTGGCGCCAACAGTAAACAAACAGGCAAAATGTCCTGAATGATGATTTTGGCCTTTTTGTCTACTGCTGTAGTTGGGAATGACGGACAGAATTTACATAACATTTTGATAGGTAAATTGATTAAAAAAATAGTATGTGCGATTGTAAAATATGAAATATTAATCATTCATCTACATTACATATGATTCATTGTGTTTGTGGAATATGAGTTAAGCAGTAAAATCCACCCATTTTTGTACATCTCCATTTTACCACTTGCTGTTGACTGATATAGACAGTGGCTCAGGGCTCAGCTCCGCTCCAGAAAACAGGTGAACTGTGATTGGTCGTTACCTGTGCCCTGAGCAACTGTGATGTCATTTTCAGTCGACAGAAGTGACAAAATTGCCACCCCCAGAGATGGCTAAAAACAGGTGGATTAACTCTTATTCCACAATTCTACAATTCACCAGAATGCCTTGTTTCAACTATTGGGCCAGCATAGAACATATTCTTGGAAAAGATATGTTTGGGTTGATTTCCACTTTAATGAAAGAAAAATATCAACAATAAAAGAAATAGGTGGCACGGTGGTCGACTGGTTAGCACGTCCGCCTCTCAGTTCAGAGGTCGTGGGTTTGATCCCGGCATCGCTGTGTGGAGTTTGAATGTTCTACCCGTGCCTGCGTGGGTTTTCTCCGGGTGATCCGGTTTCCACCCACATTCCAAAAACATGCATGATAAGTTGATTAGACACTCTAAATTGCCCCTAGGAGTGATTGTGAGTGCGGATGTTTGTTTGTCCCTGTGTGCCCTGCGATTGGCTGGCAAACAATTCAGGGTGTCCCCTGTGAACCGTGATTGGTCTTACCTGAGAACTGAGCAACTGTGATATAATTTTCAATCGACAGAAAGTGACAAAATGGCCTCCCCCCGAGATGGACAAAAATGGATGGATTTTACCACTTAACTCATATTCCACAAACGCAATATTAATCAGCATGCCATGTTTAGAAAAGTGAAGGAGCATAGAACATATTGAAAAGAATTTTGGGGGGGATGACTTCCTCTTTAAACTAGTATTATTAGATAGACCTTTTATAACATATTGCAAAGAATTTTGGGGGGTTGACATCCCCTTTAAAATAGTATTATTAGATAGACCTTTTAGGTTTTGCAGTAATGTAAGTATAATGTTCCTGTAACAAAGGAAGTTGATGACCGTTTATTAAAAGAAGTGAAAATGAAGGGCTATCTCATTTTCAAAAGTATTACCAATATAAAGCTTTCTAAACATGGAATCAGACAACATAACACTGATGGTAATTATTTCAAACTGATTAGTTAAGTATTTCCATTCACACACGAAACAATAGGTAAATGTCAGTGTCACAAAGAAACATTATTGTTTGAAAACTTCAATTAACATAAATTACAATTTTAAACAGAAAATAATCTGAAAGCCTCCTTTCAATAAAGTAATATGCTGTACAATCGTAAAGTAAAATGAATGTGGTAAAACACAGCAAATAAGGCAAACATAATGACAATATATTAATATGCATCATAAGGAACAATTATATCACAGTTAGGAGGCATCTGTAGTTAATAAAATTCATGAAATTAGTGTTGGAAGCTACAGAAAATATGAATTTGGATTTGAAGCATGGCTTTACCTAAGAGGGGTTTGTCAACTACAAATTCCGGATGTGTTGACAGTCATAGTCATATACCGCATGAACAAACCCAATTCCAATGAGGTTGGGACGTTGTGTTACACATAAATAAAAACTATCATATTATTTCCAAATCATGTTCAACCTATATTTAATTGAGTATACTACAAAGACAACATATTTAATGTTCAAAACGATAAACTGTTTTGTGCATTTTTAGCATATAATCATTAATTTAGAATATTATGGCTGCAACACGTTCCAAAAAAGCTGCAACAGGGTCATGTTTACCCCTGTGTTACATCACCTTTTCATTTAACAAGATTCAAATAAACATTTGGGAACTGAGGACACTAATTGTTGAAGCTTTGTATGTGGAATTATTTTCCGTTCTTGCTTGATATACAGCTTCAGCCTTTAAACAGTCCGGGTCTCCGTTGTTGTATTTTACGCTTCATAATGCGCCATACCATCACGGATGCTGTCTTTTGAACTTTGCGTCCATAACAGTCCAGGTGGTTCTTTTCCTCTTTGGCCCGGAGGACATGACATCCCTCATGTCATCTTCCAAACCGCTTATCCTGTACAAGGTCGCGGGGAGGTGCTGAAGCCTATCCCAGCTGACTATGGGCGAAAGGCAGACTACACCCCGAACTGATCGCCAGCTAGTCGCAGGGCTTTTGCTTTGCATATTCAAGTTTTAAATTGCACTTGCGGATGTAGCGCCAAACTGTATTTACTGAGATTGGTTTTCTGAAGTGTTCCTAAGCTCACGTGGTGATATCCTTTACACATTAATGTCAGTTTTTTGTGCAGTGTCACCTGAGGGATCGAAGGTCATGGGCATTCAATGTTGGTTTTTGGCCTTGCCGCTTACATGCAGATTTCTCCTGATTCTCTGAACCTTGTAATGATATTATAGACCGTAGATGATGAAATTCCTTGCAATTGTACTTTGAGGAACATTGTCCTTAAACTGTTCGACAATTTTCTCACGCAGTTTTTCACAAAGAGGTGAACCTCACCCCGTCAGAGCTGGACAAAATGGCTGGGGAGAGCGAAGCCTGGCCTTCTCTACTTGGGTTTCTGCTCTGCAACCTGACCCCACAAGATGATTTGATTAATTGTTTTGAAATGAAGTGATTTATATCAATTTGACTACTCATAGCAATCAATGGAAACAGATGAGCAGATACCATTCCCTTCCCTTGACAGCTGTTTCCCACTGCTTTTTCCCCACGTTATCTTTGTGAATCATACATAGCACACAGCAACTCACAACAATCAGAAAAGCTACTTCGGGGCATTAAAAAGGACATTTTTATTTATTCGGATGCCCAGAGTTCCCTGTAGAAATTGACAGTACAGTATTATGGACAATCTAGATTTCTTAGTACAGTTTTAGCCAGTCTGCAAATTACTTTATATTTGCAAAAAGAAGTTACACTACTCACAAAAAGTTAGGGATATCTGACTTTCAGGTGAAATTTATGGAAAATGTAAAAAATTCACATTACGGTGGTATCATATATCATGAAAGTAGGACATTTAAGTAGAAGGATGCACTGGTAATTTGCTCATCTCAAACTATTAATTGAAACAAAAGTTAACAACAATGTCGGGTACACCACAACAAAAAATGTCAATTACTCATCCCTAACTTTTTGTGAGTAGTGTATAATGACCAAATACTGTCAAAAGTCATGTTCAGTCTTGACGCTTCACTTTTCCACATCCAATAAGGCAGTGAGAGACATACTATTCAGTGCCCGAGGTGATGTCTAAATTATATATGATGTTTAATGGGGCTACCTGTGTCTACTGTATATGATATGTATGTGACGGCAAATTAGTTTAGCCTAGTCGTGATTCACTACTGGCAAAAATTCCATCAGTTAGTTCCTGAAAGACTAGCCCTATTTGCTATTTTCTGCCCTGAAATACCCTAAAATGCCACATGATGGTAGCAAAGCCTTGTCAAATAGCTCGGAGATGCCACAAGATGGCCAAGGAACTACTGTAAGCTGAAGTGATACATGGGGGTGTTAGTAACTCACATTTCCCCCCGGTATTTACATCAAGGCCCGGTCCCAGTCCCGAGGGGATTGCTGTACTAACTTCAAGATTTCTCCCACCTCACAGACACTTCGCCGTTGCTACAGTCGTGTGAAGGAGCATGGCATCGGCAAGAGGAAGAGCAGCTACACTATAGAGCAACTGGAGAAGGTGTTTGGTCAGGGAGGCTGGGATTCCCAGACCTGTGCGCCGGTGTTGATCAACAGCAGTGGACTTTACCAGGAGATGGAGTCTGATGGCAGCACCTTGGAAGACTTCTCACAGGAGGACTGGTGCAACCAGGTGCTTGATTCAGCTTTCCAGGAGGGAGACATGGACGCCGGTAGGTATTGGGCCAGGTAGGCACACAAGAATAGAATAGTAGTGAATTTCAACCTAGGTGATTTTTGTTTTTTGTTTTTTTCTGCAGAAGAAATACATATGCCGAAAAGCAGAGCTCTTCAGATTCAAGCAGAGCTCTCAGAGCAAATCCAGTAAGGAAAATTGATTATTTTAGTGTTTTTTAAAGTTGTGAATGATGTAGGACAGGGATAGGCAACCCGTGTTTTTGGTCCTCCCGCTGTGTTCTCTGTGACTTTAGAAAATAATCCTGACTATTTAAAGGGGAAATCAAGGTACACATTTTCTTTACAATAATATGTTCTATGCGGCCCCAATAGTCTAAACTCTACATTCTGATTAATGTTGGGTTTGTGCAGCATGAATTAAGCAGCAAAATCCACCAGTTTTTATGTATCTCAGGGGGCGCCATTTTGCCACTTGCCACGCTGTCAACTGAAAGTGACATCACAGTTGCTCACAGCTCAGGTAATGAACAATCACAGCTCAGCTCGCTAACGTTGCATGACCAAACTCAGAAAACTGGTGGGAAAATTCAAATTCAAGTGTTGTTTTTTTTTAATTGTCTCTTTTAATTTTCTTTTTCTGCTTTCTTAGGTGCGTTGTTTTTTACCACAAAATAGCCAATGTGGTTCTGTCGTAACTTCGTCTGATAGACCAAGACCAAAATCTAAGGGGAGAGATTTATCTAAATTCTTACTAATGTTTCTAGAGAGGAAAATAGTGTGCTGCAATGTACAGTTTAAATTTTAATTATAAAATGTTGATTATCTAAAAATTAAAACCAGTTGGCCGTTCATTTTTAAGTGGAAATGTGTTTTTTTTGTCTTCTGTATCTTTAACCAAGCAAATACTGATTACTCAATGGAATTTAGTAAGATATCCGAATACCAAAATAATTGATAGCTGCAACCCTACTCATTTTTATAATTTTAACATCGTCTTTGGAATTACCCTGGAAAACATGAAGTTTCTCCAGAAATTCAACACCTGCAAAATAATCTCAGCCCCAGTAGTAGATAGAAACATAATTCCAAAAGAATTTGAGACTTTAGACGTGACTTTCACACAGGCCCGAGTTTATTAATCTTTACTGTTTCAATCAAAGATGTAAAAATAAAGTGTCAGTGCAAGAGAAGCACTATTTTTGATTTAAAAATCGAGTGATGATTACCATCCTCTATTCTGTTAAAAAGCCGTCAATATTGTCATTGTTTACAAACATAAATCATAACCATATACTATATCACGTTCGACTGATTCCACTCGTTCAAAGTCCACAAACACGTTGTCTATATCACCGCCATGACTAATTTCAGAGCTCCCGCGATCGACGGCGTCCGCCATTATGATTCAAAAGAATTCCAGAACATCCTCTGCGGACTCACGACACCGTCATGTGTATATTCTGATGCATTTTATTGGTTAAGAGACCGAGAATTGGATAAAAAAGAAAAAAAAAGAAAATAGCATATATGCTCGCCAGGCTTTAAGGGTAGAAAGACGCAACAGCGCTCCAGCTCTAGTTGTAGAAATGTGATTATGCCTTAATGGGTTAACATAGAACTGATGTGGCTTGCCAAAAACTTCCAGTTTTGTTTCATCAGTCCAGAAGACACTCTCCCAGAAGCTTTATGTCTTATCAGCATGCAGTCTGGCAATTTCTTTTCTGATTAATTTTCAACAGCGGTGTCCTCCTTGGTCGTCTCCCATGGAGGCCATTTTGCCTGACATAACAAAGGATGGTGCGATCTGACACTCATGTACCTTGACCTTGAAGTTCGGCTTTAATTTATCTTCACTTTGTCTTCAATTTTCCTCTTGCGGCCGTGTCCAGAGAGGTTGACTACAGTCTTGTGGATTGCAAATTTCGGAATAATGTGCAACTGTAGTCACAGGAACACCAAGCTGCTTGGACATGGTCTTAGGCTAGGTTCACACCACAGGTCTTCATGCTCAATTCGGATTTAAAAAAAAAAAAAAAAAATCTAAATTTTTTGTGTAAGCGTTCATATTACATTTTAAATGTGACCTGGTCTTTTCTGCTGTATGAACACATGCGTCACCAAACTGACCCGCATGCGTCGAAGAAGAGACAGTCGACGTCACTCCCGATGTTGTATTTGCGGAAGTAAATGTGATCCAGCGTGTCACGGCATCTCTACAGTAAAGCCATTAGGTAGGAGGTAGAAGTAAATACAGTATTTTGGGAAAATCACGAGGCGACGCTTTAATATCTCATTTCATGGAGACGTCACTAACGATGACGTCATAACCGTGCGTAAAAGAAATGAATCGATTTGAGCCGTGGCTGAATTACTACGATCGCCCATAAATGTCCGACTTTATGCTTCATGTTTCATCCATCCATCCATTATCCATATACCTTATCCTCACAAGGGTCGCGGGGCGTGCTGGAGCCTATCCCAGCTGCCTTAGGGCAGTAGGCGGGTGACACCCTGAATTGGTTTCCAGCCAATCGCAGGGCACACAGACAAACAAACAACCGCACTCACAATCACACCTGGGGCAATTTAGAGTGTTCAATCAACTTACCATGCATGTTTTTGCAATTTGGGAGGAAACCGGAGTAAACCCACGCAGGCACGAGGAGAACATGCAAACTCCACACAGGGAGGCCGGGCCGGGATCGAACCCATGACCTCTGAACTGTGAGGTGGACGTGCTAACAAGTGGACCACCGTGCTTCATGTTTCAAGTGGGATAAATTAAACTCAAATATAAAGTCATTAGTGTTACTCAAAACTTTGCAGATTCGATCCCCTGCTGCTAGCACTTTGCTGCCTGAGCGGAGCGCATTTTGGGCTCCAGATGACGTCAATGTTGGATATATGCGACCTGGCCGTTCAGACTACCGTCGCATTGGAAAAGATCGGATACGTGTTTGATCTAGGACCTCGTATGGAAGTGACCCAGGTCGAATTTGGAAAAATCATAATTGAGCCGTTCAGAGTGTCTTAAAAAAAGCAGATACAGGAAGCATATTGGCAAAAAAACCCGAAACACCGTGCTGCCTATTTCTTTTATTGTTGATATTTTTCTTTCATTAAAGAGGAAATCAACCCAAACATATCTTTTTCAAGAATATGTTATATGCTGGCCCAATAGTTGAAACAAGGCATTCTGGTGAATTGTAGAATTGTGGAATAAGAGATAATCTACCTGTTTTTAGCCGTCTCTGGGGCATTTTGTCACTTCTGTTGACTGAAAATGACATCACAGTTGCTCAGGGCTCAGGTAACGACCAATCACAGCTCACCTGTTTTCTGAGCCATGATTGGTCGTTATCTGAGCCCTGAGCAACTTTGATCAAATTTTTATCCAACAGAAGTGACAAAATGGCTGCGCCCTGAGATGGCTAAAAATGGGTGGATTTTGCTGCTTAACTCACATTCCACAAACGCAATATTAATCAGAATTCCTTGTTTCAAATAGTGGGCGTGCATAGAACATATTCTTGAAAAAAATATGTTTGGGTTGACTTTCCCCTTAACAGAGAGATGGAAGTGCTATCAACAAAAATAATGCAGTTGTAACAGTGAGTTACATTATAACCAACATGGTTCATGGTTTTTGACCCCAATCTGTCTGCGTTATACCACTAGGTGGTGCCAAAGGAATCAAGAATGAATGATGATTTTTTTTTAGGCCTTTTTGCCCTTTTTGAGGCTACTTTTTTTAATACAGAAGCCCTGAGCCAGACCATGAATAGCAAATTTCTACAAACCATTGCTGCATACAAAATGCTGTGTATAGAATAAAAATCAGTCATACAATAACAAAGACAGTGAAAACTATAAATTAACTAATTCACTGCCATTGACGAATGTACTTGTCTTTTCACAGTCCAGCCACTCAATCCCAGGAATTTTTTTCAAACGTTAGGGTAAAAGAGGGTCTCAAAATGTCTGGCAGTGAATGAGATAAAAACACAAATACTGCAGGCATCATACACTAAAACAATGACAAGTGTCATAGTGAGTTAAAAGCCATCGAATAAAAATGTGTTTTAAGATGAGTTTTAAAAATGGGCAGAAGAAGGGTTTGCCTGACATCCTGCTGATCCCTCAAGGAGGCGCACCACTGCATTCTGGAGTGCTGACAGCTGAGCCATGGCCACGCTCAGGCTCTGGACATTAACGTGTAAAAAAAGACACACACACACACAAAAGTAAAACTAGAGCAATGATGCTCTTAGTCAGCATTTATTTCATTCAATAAAAGTAACCCCCCAAAAAAATGGAAAGAAAAGGAAAATGCATTTGCACACTATGGAAGTCCAAAAAGATGAAGAATGGATTGATGGATGACTGTTATCTTTTATTTTAGATGGTATGATTTAATAAAATCCCTTAATTGATCCTTCAGTATGAAATCCTTCAGGCTAACTTGACCATCAGGTAATTTTGAAGACAAAAATGGCAATTAAAATGGGCACTGGTCTAAGCCTGATTCTCTTTTTTTGCAGAAAAAAGGACATGATGCAGACGCTGATACGTATCCTGGAGTCAGTGCAGCTCAAATGGGAACACTTTCAGACTTGGACCGAGTTTTCACGCCTGCACCTCTCGAACAAGCTCGCCATCTTCGGCATCGGCTATGACACCCGTTGGCGAGAAGATGTGCGTTACCATTATGCCGAGCTAAGTTCACAGGTACCACTGGGAAAGAGGCTTCGTGAATTCTTCAATCCAGAGAAGCCTGAGGGCAAAACCATTATGACCAAAGTTCAAAAGATGAACTGGAAGAATGTCTACTACAAGTTCCTGGACATTACCATCAGTGAAGCACGCTGCCTCGAGCTGCACATGGAGGTGGACTGGCTCCCAGTGTCAACGTCAAGAGAAGCAGGATGTAGTATGTCCACATCCCACTACACCCTACCTAGGGATATCCCAAAGACATATGGACTCTACGCTATCGGTTATGAGGCGGCGTCATCAGGTCGGACGTCTCCCCAAAGTGATATTCAGAACTGTAGCTTACCTCAATGTGAGTCTGAGAATTGGGCACAAAGTCACATTGATGGAGAAGGAGCAGGGAATAGTGACAGCACTGGGACTAAAGTCACTTATTGCTACCTTGGCATTGCTGAAGATAGGACCATTCAACAGTGTCTCTTACAGAATTTTCAGATTTCCGCAAAACACTACTTCCAAAGTGAGCCCTCCTTAGTGACCCATTTTTTGCGAGAGAACTGCCGCAGCTGCGTCTTAAATGATTCTGACGGTGGTAGAGGCTCAGCTAGGTGTTTACCCATTTACATCAAATTTATAGAGGTGGATCTGGACTTCCTGTCTGCAGGTTCCTTAGTGGAGTGCCTGGAAACTGCTATTGGTTATTCTTTGAAGTACAACAACAATGGACCATTTTAATCTACCACGTTTTGGACGTCTGTTTAGAAAGGAGAGGAAGATGCACCAAGCTAAGGTTGCCAGTTACGTTGTGATTGGGCTTAAAGACTCAAATTAATAATCCAAAATATGGGTCGATGTTTTGACTTGGGAATTTTGAACATTTAAAAAGCTGTAACTCTTATTTATTGCACTTTACAAATTTACACAAATGCTGTGTTACTTGTTTTATCACAATGAATGTGAGGTAAATGGCAATTTAAGGATGTATCGGTCTACCTCAGTAGAATTAGCAGTGAGGTACAAAAAGGGGACCATAACAGATATCAGTTTACTATTGCTAAAACTACCTTTAAACAGACTAATGAACTGTGGGGCCTTAATTAAAACCATATATGTGTCAATAGGAATCTTTGAAACTACAATTTGGATGCAGGTAGGACCTTAGAGTGCTCACTGGGGATGAAGTCATATCTGTATGAAGCATTGTTCATACAGATGTTTAACTGCAGTTACTGCCCTGTCAAAGTTAAAACATTAACCATGGAGAATAATTTAAATTTTATAACGGCTTAAAAAAAAATTACTCAGTTAATTCAGTTTTATGTACTTTCTGTGGCAGCTGACCTTTGCTCACTTTGCAGCCAAATTTTGAGGACTGTCGCAAAGACTGACTTTGACGTAGTTTTACTTTAAAAAGTTGCTTGACGGCTCATTGACGAAATCCAATATAATTTGCACACTTTGCAACACGAAACTTAAATACCATATTAATTGCATGCCTTTGGTGTATCGTTCAACAGTTGTCTTACAGGAAAATCATCGTATTCCAGGTTAAAAGAAAGCTATTAGAACAGTCTTTGAATCGAAATTTTCTTTACATTTTTTTTCCACATTCCAAGATTTTACTTGAAGGGGAAGTCAACCCACACATATATTTTTCAAGAATATGTTCTATGCAGGCCCATTAGTTGACATTCCGATAACTATTGCGTTTGTGGAATAAGATTTAATCCACCTGTTTTTAGCCATCTCTGGGGCGGCCATTTTGTCACCTGTCGACTGAAAATGACATGACAATGAACGAATACTTATGTAACCTTAAAGTGGAAGTCAATCCAAACGTATTTTTTCCAAGAATGTGTTCTATGCAGGCCCACGGGTTGAAACAAGGCATTCTGATTAATATTGCGTTTGTGGAATAATCCACTCTTTTTTAGCCATCTCAGGGGATGGCCATTTTGTCACTTCTGTCAACTGAAAATGACATCACAGATTCTCAGGGCTCAGGTAAGGACCAATCACGGCTGACCTGTTTTCCGAAGCTTAGCCGTGATTGGTCCTTACCTGAGCCCTGAACATCTATGATGTCATTTTCAGTCGGCAGAAGTGACAAAATGGCCGCCCCCTGAGATGGCTGAAAACGGGTGGATTTTGCTGCTTAACTCATATTCCACAAACCCAATATTAATCAGAATGCCGCGTTTCAACTTAGTGGGCCTGCCTAGAAAATATTCATGTTTAGGTTGACGTCCGCTTTAAGGTTACATAAGTATTCTTTAGGTAGTCTGGTATCCTCTCACATTCCAAAAACATGCAAGCTAGGTTAATTGAATACTTTTACTTGCCCGCGGGCGTGTATGTGTATGTGAACGGTTGTTAGTTTATGTTTCCTGTGAGAGTGACTGGCGAACAGCCTAGGTCGGTGGTGATCAACCTTTTTTCTGCCACAGACAGGTTCATGGTCCAACTGATGTTTCTCAGACTGGCATCCATCCGTTTTAGGTGGGCGTGGTCGGGTTGGGGGAGGGGTGCTTATATGGGGATCTCTTATGAATTTAAGTAGATCAGTGTATCCTGGTACCATACCAGTCAGTCCTTGGACCTGTGGTGGGCGACCACTGGGCTAAGGTGTACCCCGCTTCCCACTCAGCTCATCAATGACCCTGTATGGAAAATAAGCACTTGAAATGGATGGCTCCAATGCCATGTAAGTCAGCCTCACTGCAAAGTACAACTTCAAATATACAAATTCTTGTGGATTGGTAATAATTGTCTTATTTGTTTTCATACTGAGTGACTACAAAACCTGAAAAGTCAACCGTAAGTCATATAGTTTTTTTATGAAAATAATTCCTGAATTTTATGTGCAATGTGCCAGCAAAGGACTGTGCGGAGTAGATTCAAAGAAAGGGAAAACATACAGGTTTATTCTCTCCTCTTTATCTGCATACAAATAAATGTACTGTATATACAGTATAGATATTAAATCTACCTTATATTGAAATTAACTTATATAAATATATAGTATATATGTGCATTCCAGCTTTTGAAAACTTGCGCTGTTTATCTGTTTTGGTCTGCAGTACCAGTCAACAGTGTTTTCAATTTTATTGGTTGATACCTTGTTCTTGGTTGTTGTCATGTGTAGGTCACTGTCATTGTTAAAAACAATAAATTGGGCACTGACATTTATTTGCCACACAGTGACTGTGGGCGTGTGTGTAATTGTGAAAATTGTAGCCTTGATTGGCTGCTGTACCTCCAGTGGTTATACAGTACATTGGGAAATGACTTGCAGTGCTTACCTTTTCCCACCATTTTTGCCACCTTATTCCAAAATTGATTACATTCATCTCTTCCTCAAAGTAGCCCATAATGGCAATGTGGAAAATGTTTTTAGATTTGTGCAAATTTATCACAAATAAATTAGGCATTCGGATTCACAGCCTTTGCATGAGGTTCATCCTGTTTTCAACCTTGATACAGTATGTTTGTTTATCTTAACTGGAGTCCACCTGTAATAAACTCAGCTGATTAGACATGATTTGGAAAGGAACACAATAAGGTCAGAGCCCAAAGCAAGCATGAAGTTAAAAGGAGTTGTCTGTAGAGCTCAGAGACATAATTGTCTTGAGGCTCAGATCTGGGAAGGGTCAGAAAATGTTCTGCTGCTTTGAAGGTCCCAATGAGCACAGTGTCTGTAAATCTAAGACATTTGGGACCCAAAAAACTTTCTAGAGTGTCTAAACTGAGTGATCAGAGAAGAAGGATCTTGGTCTAGGAGATTACCAAGAACCCAATGATCCCTCTGTCAGTGGTCCTCTGTGGAAAGTGGAGAACCTTCAAGAAGGACAACCGTCTGGTCTGATGAGGCTGAAAGATTTGAACTCATGTTTGAAGGAATCCAGTCGCCGCTCGTTACTTGGCCAACACCACCCCTCTATGAAGCATTGTGGTGACAGCATCATGCTGTTGGGATCGTTTTTGGCAGCAGGAACTGGGAGAGTCGTCAGGTTTGATGCAGCGGCCCGGCCAGAGCAGACTTGAATCCAATTAAACATCTCGAGATTTGAAAGTGGTTGCGCATCGATGCTCCCGACCCAACCTGATGGTGCTGCAAAGAGGAACAGGTAAAACTGCCAATGTTAGGTGTGCCAAGTTTGTGGCTGCATTATACTGTATTGAAAGAAAGACTTGAGGCTGTAATTCAGCAAAGTATTGGGCAAAGACTGTACATAACTAAGTACAAGATTTCTACCGTTATTTTTGAATTATTTGTAAATGATCAAAAACTGTTTTCAAGACGTGGAGAGAGGGAAATTTAGTTCATTCTTTAAATATGATTATAAAACATTTTACAGATACACTGTAAAAAGTCTTTGGGGAGGGTTATTCTAGTTCGGATTCTCCTAATATTGTATCATTTTACACCAAAGCCATATTATTGAAATTATCTTAATGTAGCAGGAAAAAGATACAAAATAATTTCCAAAGCATGGAACACAGTGAAGGCAGCCATCGTCAAGTGGAGAAAATATAGAACAACAGTGACATGACATTACCAAAAATTAGACGTCGCTCCAAAATTGATGAGTAGAGAACCTGTCAGGGAGGCTGCGAAAAGGCCTACAGCAATTAAAGCTGATCTGGATGAATATTATTTCTTCAGCGTGGAACACTGGACTTTGCAGTTTATCCATGCGACCACAGAGTTGTAGGCAAGTGCTATCATTGAAAAAGAACTGGGTGCAAAAATGACCCAAATGGGGTATATGCACAGACTTTTATACGGTACTGTGTCAAAGATGACTTGTCGAAAGAGTAAGGTTTAAATTGTTACCATATTGTCCCAATGCCTGGTAGGGATATCATTCATGATGACTTCTCTGTCACCAGATTACAAATGTTAATTGATTTGAATTGAATTGATCATTAGTTGATTTAGAATAAATTAAATGTGTATGAACGCTTCCAGTGTATATTGAGGTCTTTAGGATTAACACCAACTATTACTTATTTTGAATTTTGAAATATTTTGAATTTACTTTTAATAAACTTTTTTTTTAATTATACGCTCCTTTTTAACGATACGTGCCCCAAAAGAGTGAGACATTTGCAACATATTTTTTTTAAAGAATAAATGCAATTTTTACTTTATTGTTGTATAAATCACAATAAAGTCTCTCTGTCTACAGACATATATCAATGGCAGCAAATGTGTCAGTCATGTTCCACTTTGTTAGTTTGGTGTTTTTTCATCTTCTAAACAAAAAGCCTACAGCTTCCATGATGCCATATTCAGGAAGTGCAATCATTCATTTGGCAGGAATTTCAAAGAACAAAGAGCGGTTGGCACCAACTTCCTCTGCTTTTTTTTCCTCAAGTTTTGTGACGTTAACCTCTATCTGTTCTTACCTTTCCATGATGTTATGCTAAATTGTGAAGAACGTAAGCAATATTTTGAAGTAGTTGCAAGTATATTTGTGTGTAGAGTTAGGTGACTAAAGATGACAGCCTCACAGAGCTATGGCTGATTTGGTTAAAAAAGAAAAAAAATCCACCCTCTATGTTAGGCAGACTAATTTGAGGGTTTAACGTGCATGTAACAGGGTGGAAAAGTTATTACAAAATGTAAATAAATGCATATAAATTGTGATATATACTTATTAAAATTATATTTAAACTGTCCATGTAATTTACCAGTTTGTATAAAAAGGTTTTACACTTTACAAATCATTCAACAATTATTTGGATTTATTTATCAACTATATTGATCACACACTCTTGTGTATAATCACTATGCATTTAAACAGTAATTATTATGAAGTGTTGTCTGTACAATTTGCATGGTAATATAAAGATAAATTGTATATATTTTTCAGGAATTGGCTACAAAAAACTTTAATGAAAAATTAGAGTAATTACATGACAAATTACAATGGGAGGAAGTGTTGCGGTGTTAAAGAGGAAGTCAATGCAAACATTTTTTTTTCAAGAATATGGTCTATGCAAGCCCACTAGTTGAAACAAGGCATTCTGATAAATTTTGCGTTTGTGGAATAAGTGTTAATCCACTCGCTTTTAGCCATCTCAGGGGGCGGCTTTGTCTTCTGTCGACTGAAAACGACATCACAACTGCTCACAACAACCAATCACGGCTTAGATTCAGAAAACAGGTCAGCCGTGATTGGTCATTGTGAGCAGTTGTGATGTTATTTTCAGTTGACAGAAGACAAAATGGTCGCCCCCGGAGATGGCTAAAAACAAGTGCATTTTGCTGCTTAACTTATACTCCACGAACGCAAAATTAATCACAATGCCGTATGAGTTTCAATTAGTGGGCCTGCTGGGAACATATTCTTTAAAAAAATATGTTTGTGTTCTTTGCACTATAACAAGGCGCCCATTCTCATAGTTGGTAAGCAGACAAGCCTCACTGAACTGTGAAATGTGTTGTTCCATGATGTGATGATTGGGCTGACTGCTGTTTGGTGGAGTCCATAGCGGTCAGCAAGGTCTCAGTGCTTTGATTCAAGGGCCAGGTAATTCAGAAACATGAACTCAGCAATGGACTGCACGGCATAGGTGACAGCAGATTCAGCCATTACCTGCTGCATATGGTCTCAAATAGTTATACAGTGTCTTATTGCTAATGTATTGCTGATGAGGCAGGTCATGTGAGTTACCCCTCCGTCATTATCAGGGGCGTGGCGCCTTCGGGAATTTCAGGAGATCTCCCGTACAGCTGAAGATGTTTCGGTGCACCTACCCCGCCTGTCAACAAACAGGTTTCGGTGCCTGTCGGCCGCTGTCCAACATACTATGAGTGAAGATGAATTTCGGTCACATGGTCTTTTTTTCAGTTTGCAAATGTCACTTGAGCAAACTTAGAAAACAGGTGAGCTATGATTGGTCGTTACCTAAGCCCTGAGCAACTGTGATGTAATTTTCAATTTGACAGCAAGTGGCAAAATGGCCGCACCCTGAGATGTATAACAACGGGTGGATTTTGCTGCTTAATTCATATTCAACAAAGCTATATTAATCACTGGATGCCGTGATGAGACTAGTGGTCCATAGATCATATTATTGTAAAAGAAAATTTTCAACTTGACTTCAGCTAGGGTACGACAAGTAACTTGGCTTCAGTAAACATGATGATAAACTCCAATTAGAAGCATATAGTGATGGCGATAGGACAGCTGACGCTAGTAACAGACGAAGCACGACAGGTTAGCCTAAACAAAAATGGCTCTAATTTTTTCATGAAAGACTAAAAAAAAAAACACTACCTACTTTGTGTCATCCACGGCCGACAGAGTAGATGGCTCTAAGCCACCCAACAGACCACATGGTGGCGATGTTTCAACAAAACCCGCAACAAGATTTAAGTTGAATACAATTACAAAGTTCATGTTTGGGAAATAATGTGTACGTTCACATATACGCTGTTTAAATAAAGTTTTACCAAATGTGTTTGATGTAGTCAAGACAACAAGTGAGGGTGTTAAGATTTGTGCTCTGTACAGTGTGTTGCACCTGTGTTTGCATGTATGTTTGTTACATAACAGTGTTTCTTTGATTCTTTGCCTCTTTGATTCTTTGTCCCTTTGTAGTAAAGTTTCTACTAGTTCCACGCTGACGGACGAGGCAGGTTGTTTGAGGATTTCCTCTGTCATTATCGTAATATAGAATCAGTTTGCTGATCCTGGAAAAAGTTGGATGTGTTACTATTACTGCAAAGTACCACTGCCAACACTACCCAACACTTGCCCTAGGTAGGTAAATATTTATTTATTTAATTTTGCCAACTTGCAATACGTGTGAAACGTAAACAGTATAGAAAATTTGTTCTCAAGGCCCACAATCTCAAAACGTAGCATATTAATGCAATGATCACTATGGTATTCAATGTTTTACATTAATGCATACAATTTGTTGTTTGATCGGGTTATAGATGAAGACGGATTTGAAGTCTTTCACCAACGGATCATAGCTGTTGCGATGACTGTGAATGGCTAATAAATGAGAAGATTATATGAACAAACCTAAAGAAGCAGAGGAGATACAACTTTTTTTTCCATTGATAAATTCAGACTCAGTTCAATATGGACTGATAGTCAAATACAGGAGTCTCCAAACTTTTTGAAATAAAGTGCTAATTCTTGGGTAATACTGCAAAAGGTCAACAGTTTGATGCAGACCTCTGAAATAACAATTTAGCACAAATTACCTTTATTTGTTAAATGAACAATTACCAATATTCATGTACATTATTTGAAAGTACTGATCATGTTTGATTTCTCAGAATACGTATCAGCTAGGATTTTTTACCAAGTAGAAAACTGATTCATATCAATATGCACCACTTTAAAGTAACACAAAATGCATCCATTTTATTTATCCATGTGATTTGAACTTGTCCTATGTGGTGAAGAACCTTGGGCTCATCGGAAGTCTCTTAATTGCAATGTTCCCAGCCCCTCGCTCTTCAAAACATTGGAAGCGACTTTTAAGATGTTCTCAAGCCGCCATATAAATTTTCGTAAACGTGCATCAATGTGCGAGGATTGAGCATCAAGGAGCTTCCATGGGCTTAAATCAAGGTCCTCTGCGGAAGGCTTCTCGTTGTTCGATGGTGATGTTTGAAAACAAGCTGGACGCAGGACATTAATAGTTAAACCATGTTAGTGTCATTCCTTGATTATTTTAGTTTCACTGATTTTTGTTTCTTTGTTGTTTTTTTTTCCCTTAAACAAAGAAGGACACTGTACAGCATTTTGTACGGGGTTAAGCAGGGGACACACATTCACAACAGCTAATAGTAATTTTATAAAACATAGTGCTAATTGATCTGTTAAAATACCTTTACAAAATCATGATCGGCCTCCTTCTTTTAAGACTGTTGGCGTGACCAAATAGTGAAAACTGTTGTAATGAGCTCCCAGGATATGCTGTCTCTTTAATCTTGTGATGTCTGGTTATTCTGTAACAAAAAATGTTTTTCAATTATTTGACTGGTGTACTATAAGCGTACTATTATTGTTTGGACGAGAACTGTTTCAAAGATATATATCTATAGTAATCGCGGTCACCAGCTAGCATTTGTCCACAGGAAAGTCAAATACTTATGATCAGGTCAAGTGATAACCAACAATATAGAGCTGATTAGTCCTGGGAAGAGATATGTAACCAACACATGATATAAACCAAGGCACCAAATATACATATAAAAGGGTTTCAAATAATTTCCCTCAAATACCTTCCTTAAAATATTTGACGGATTATCTGTAGGTTGTAGGTCCAATTGCCATTTACACTATCAAAATAAATGTAATCTTATCTTCAAACAGACTAAACCCTGCAAGTTTCCTTGGATTTATTCACAAGAATAACCCTTATTCCCCTTTTATAATTGAGCAATCCTCCTGCATTAGCATCACCTCTGTTGCCACGGCAACAGGGTAACCTTAGAAAATGAAATAAAAGAAATCTGACCACTTCTGCGACCACAGGTCTGTTCATATTTTTCATTGGCTCGGAGTAGGGGGCTCACCTGGGAATTCATGTCAAGCTGAGCAGAGGCCAGTTTGAATCTGTGCTTTTAGGCCCGCGCCTCATCACACAAGAGTGTTGATTGTAAAACAATGTTGATTTGCTATTAGTATTAAATCCATTCATTTATTCAGTTCTTTGTTGTTAAGCAAATATGGGACAAAGTGTGAGGAACCTCTAATGAAAAATGATTGTCAGTGCAAATAAGTGCTACAGCTAGTTGTACATTCTTCTTCAAGTATACGAATGGAACATTTGTATGCAGCCGTTGCCCGTTGTTTTACTGGAAAAAAAGAGAAACTGCATGCGGTGGTGGTTGAGTGTAAAATTTGTGTTGAAACAAATATGCATTACTCAATTACTCTATATTAGTTAACAACTTGTAACATAAACAAATTGTAAGTGTAACCCTATTAAGTGCTGTACATTGTTATTAAAGTGCAGATATGCAAGATCTGTATACAGCCTTTGTATTGGAAAAGATCAGATACTGCACGCAGTGATGGTTAAGTGTGACGATATGCAATTTGCAATAGGTGGTCGACTGGTTAACACATCCACTTCACAGTTCAGAGGTCGTGGGTTCGATCCCGGCTCCGGCCTCCCTGTGTGGAATTTGCATGTTCTCCCCGTGCCTGCGTGGGTTTTCTCCAGGAACTCCGGTTTCCTCCCACATTCCAAAAACATGCATGGAAGGTTAATTGAACACTCTAAATTGCCCCTAAGTGTGATTGTGAGTGCGGATGTTGGTTTATGTCTGTGTGCCCTGCGATTGGCTGGCAACCAATTCAGGGTGTCCCCCGCCTCCTGCCCGAAGACAGTTGGGATAGGCTCCAGCACGCTCGCGACCCTTGTGAGTATAAGCGGTATAGATAATGGATGGACGGATACTCCAGTCATCTTATCCACTGGGAAAGGTCAGATTGACTTGAAGGGAAAAAAAACTCTGACAATACCTTTGAAATGTTGTCGGGGTATTATTTTGTATTATATCATTAAGACACCAACACTCGGTAGCTACACTCGTTATATTATAACCATTGTATCATTCTTAACAATCGTTATTATTCATTTATATATTTATTTGGGGCGTCTTGCACATTAATTATTGTTATTAATTATATATTTAGACTTTTGCATGCCGGTACACTTGTTCTCACTCACTCACTCACTCAGTATAACATTTATAGAGGAATAACAAATGTGCTGTCAATAGTGGTTTCAATAGAAAGGCTTCGTAATTTATGACGATTATTTTATTTTGAAAACGGAAGTTATACGGAAGTTATCCGACATTTTGCGGCAAACACCTGGCACAGGCTCAAGCTATCATCAGCGTCTCTCTCTCTCTCTCTCTCTCTCTCTCTCTCTCTCTCTCTCTCTCTCTCTCTCTCTCTCTCTCTCTCTCTCTCTCTCTCTCTTCTCTCTCTCTCTCTCTCTCTCTCTCTCTCTCGGTCTCTCTCTCTCCCTCCCTCTTCCTCTCCCTCTCCCCCTCTTTCCACTGTAAAGAACACGCCGATGACAAGTTGCCGAGTTTCTCGGTCCTCAACTGTAAGAAGGATCTCGCTCACGACACGGGCAGTCACATTTTAGTCGGACTCCCCTGTGGTGAAGCTGCTTATCGACTTTTCACTTTTTACTTGACTCCTTTTCCACTTTTCTTTACAGTCTCGGACAATAATTCCTGGTCTGAGGTGGCTCAGGTGGCTTCCATATTTCCTCACCTGAAGTGTCCCTTAACCTGAACCAGTGGACACCTGTCTGGGAGCTCGAGAGGAGCACCTGGAGTGCTGTGCCCGAGGCCAAGAAAATTGAAGAACCAGGAAAAAAAAAGCGAGAGAGAGACTGCCTAAAGGACTGTGACACACGCACAAGTTGAAACTGTGGCTACCTGAAACATGGAGTTCGATGGTACTTCGTGGAAACTTACTGTGCTGTTACTGACTTGCCTGTGGGGGTTGTCAGGTAAGCAAAATGCTTATTTTCACATGTAATATAATACAGTGCCAAATATACCATGGTAGCTTCAGTGGTCTAAAGTCCGTTAAATTACAGGTGTCAGGATGGCATTCAGTCAAACATAATTTCATCCAGTCCCTGAGAAAAAGGTTATTAGGTCCCTTGTTCCATAATGAAGATACATGCATAATCATACTTATTTCTTTATCCTCCGGCTAATATTTACATATACGTATGAATCACAATTAAAAAGGAATAACACAAAAGTGTCAATAAATTGTATTTTTGCTGGGCATGCCAGAGGGTAAACGGGTGTATTTTAGTTAAAAACACCTGTTTTTATTTCTCAGGATTCAGAAAAAAGTGTGTTATACATGATTATGTCTTCCAGGGAAGAATAATCCCTTTATAGCTTCTGTAACATTGGCTCATCCGCCACTCTCTCGAGCAACGTATTAAAACTCCTACTTTCCCTGATAACTATACAGTACACGCAGCCTACTTCCCCCCTGTCATCTTTCCGATTTAGAAAAATTGGGACGTCGTACAGATGCTCAAGCTTTTTTCAAATTTTTTATGGAACGACAAGCCATCAATTATTAATTTTGGTCAAAATCTGAAGAGCGCTGTCTGAGAAAATGATCATTTACACAAGACAGGAAATCATTTGTCATGATATTTCACTGACATTATTTCTTTCTCTTCAGTGAATTGAATTGGCTGCAATAGAATACCAGTTTAGGTCGTATTGTTTTTCCAGAAACTGTATGGCAAGGTCATTTCAAAGATCTGCTGCTGTTTTAACAACAACAATAAAAATCCCATGCAAGGTGTCGGTTTGTGCTGATAATCACGTAGTTATAAAAATGTATCTTTTTTTGGGGGTGGGGGCACTATTATTGACATCAGTTCTGAATGCTTTTAGATTAAACTTGTACTACAAAACCCATCCAATTCTCTTGTGGGATAACTAGGACACTCATCGTGCTTAGTTTCAACTTTCAAGAGACAAGCCGGTGACTCTCATGTTGCTTGTGAGACATAAAAGCTATCGGGCACATCACATTTTCCTTGAATTTTCTCTTAGCTGCGTCAAGCCACTGTTTCCATTTATACTCTGTTGCCAAAACAATCTCATGAGCTGACATCAGTAATCTCAGGCTGGCTTGCCCCTCCCCCTGATGGAGGGAGGTGGATCACCTGAAAATGCTACCTGAAAGATATTCCCACCATGATGAGTCCATTAGATAAATCACCCCTAGGCTATTTGCAGGTACAATTTACTCAGTGATAACTCTGGCCATTTACCAACAGGTCGTGATTCAGTGTCAAAGCACAACAGGACATTGGAGTCATAGTAGCTGACCTTGACAATCAGTTGTCTAGCAGGTGTGTCCTGAACACAGTCAGTGGCCAGGATCCGTGAAGGAAACGGTAAAGAATAGCAGTCTTTGGTCACAGGAAGGCTCAGTGCTCCTTAAGTCCTTGTTGTTGACGTGTGCAGTATAGCAGGATGTGAGCAAACGCCCTGCAACATGTAAGATAAGACCTCAATTTGTGTTTCTGTCAGAAATCTGAAAATTGTTAGGCAAAATTGTTAGACTGAGCAATAAGACACGACATTCAGTACAACATCTATTTGTGGCTTCTTTGTCACACTTATATTACTACAATTTTTGTACGCCGCAGGATGCTGGAAAATGTACAGTTTTTCTCATTTTCATCATTTAGAAAAAAATGCATGGGAAATAATGGAAATTCAATGGTTAAACTGTTGTCATTATATAACCTTCATTAAATTTAAAGTGGAAGTCAACCCCCAAAATTATTTACTATAATATGTTATATGCCGCCCTCCAGTCTAAACACGGCATTCTGATTGATATTGTGTATTTGGAATATGAGTTGAATAGTAAAATCCACCTGTTTTTGTCCATCTCAGGTCGGCGGCCATTTTGCCACTTGCTGTCAAATTGAAAATTACATCACAGTTGCTCAGGGCTCAGATAACAACCAATCATGGCTCAGCTTCAGAAAACAGGTGAGCTGTGATTGGTAGTCACCTGAGCACTGAGCAACTGTGATGTCATTTTCCGTTGACAGAAAGTGGCAAAATGGCCGTCCCATGAGATAGCTAAAAATGGATTTTGCTGCTTAAGAATCCCATGTTTAGACTATTTTGTGATGTTTTGGCTGCCGTCGAAGCGCGTGTGTGAGGACGTGTCTGTCATGGCGTCAATGTGTACCACCATTGACTTCTATTTACTTGTACATTTACAGATGTGCTCTTGAGCCACGTCAAATAAAAACGCATCCGTGCAAAGTTGTAAAGTGGTCAAATATTAAGAAGATGAATTCGACCGTATGTTTCTAACAAAACACAGACAAAAAGATATTGAGATGCCGCCAAGTGGTAATGCCCGCTGGCATTTGTTATTACGTCATAAGTAGGCATTATCTTACTTTTCCTGCCCTGTGGCGTGTGTGATGTTACTAAATGGAGAGCATTAATCATAATCAGCTTTAATTTTATACATGTATGTTTTATTTATTCATCCGTCTGTATGTTAAGTTTAGTGAGTGATTTAAGAAGTGCAGTCCACGTTTACATATCATGTTTCATGAAATGAAGTGACGTGTAGGAAGTGGTAGAGCCACTGGATTATTGTTTTTCGGTCTGTATAAAAAGTTGAGGGATAAGAAGTGCAGTCCACGTTTATATCATGTTTCATGAACAAAGTGTTATGTAGGAAGTGGCAAAGCTACTGATTTGTTTACATTATTGTTGTGATCTGCACTTGACTTTGTGCCTTTACAGTATAGTATCATTATAGTACACTGTACTTAGGTACACCACACCTGTGTGGCAGAATTATGTTGTCGTGGTGCTCGTTTACCAAACTGCACATCAAAATATTTAGTAACTATACACCTCTAATTGTAGTAGATAAACTGTCTTTCATATTAATTTATGCTTCATTTGCCATTACCTGAGTATTCTGTAATGCATTACATATCTGATATGGTTTGTTGTAATAAGATTAATTGTTGAAAAATACATTATAAACGACCTTGAAAAAAATAATGACTAATAAAAACTAATATCGCAATTGCAATTATTTAGAAGAAAAATCACATTTAGATTGTTTTCCATAATCGTTCAGCCCTAGTTAGTAACACTTGTGACTGTTGTGCCTCTTTTTTTTTGTAGGTATACTATAGTTAGAGTGTTATTGGTTGTAGTCTGGTATTAAATGTTTGATACTTTTGGTATTAGATTATTGTGACTTGGTGACACCCTAAGTAACAAAGGTAGGCAGTCAATGCTATATATAATCAAATGTGCCAATTCATGTATCTTTGGCAATACATTTGTACAACAACAAGATAGTCAGATTCAAGTGATTTCAACCCTCTACCTCTATATTTACTAACATCAATACGAATCCGCGGGCCGGAAGGAATCAATGCACGAGCTGGAGTAGCAGCCCGAACACTGTATATTGTAGTTGAGCCCAGCGAATGCACAGGTTACCCAAACCAACAAGGCACATATAGAAAAACAACCATTCACACCAATGGGCAAATCGTTTGGCAAAATCACACTCCATGTATTCATCTATTCTGCTTGACTGCTCACGAGGTTAGATTCCAGCTCATCCGTGCTCTTATTCTATTGATTTAGGGTCACAAGTCAATAACAAATTTCTAATCATTCATTAATGGCATGCAACTGGTCGCATACATGAGCCACGATGTTATCATGCTTTTGTCATCTCAGTTACGATTAGATGCCTAGATAAGATCTTGACAAAACAAGAACTGTATACTGTACCAAAAATAGCATGTTCGCAAGCCATGAATATGATGAGCACTTGCTTTATTAATTCAACTCATCTTTATTTATATAGGTTTTTCCCACGGCTGCAGCGTAACAAAGCGCTTTACAGAACATGTGAACAGGTGGATATGAAACCCTTCTTTTGAGCTTCCTGGCTACGCAGATGCTAAGCTAATGTCCATACTTTATATTTCTTGCCTTTCATGGGTCTGTCGACCCTGCTAACATTGCCGCCACATAGGCGCATCTGTTAACCTGTTCCAGCCTGTACTGTATATCTGTGGTCATTAACTGCCGGAGACATGCGGTCAGAGTAGGCAAATGAGGCAGTGCCACTAGAACAGGGGTTCCCAAGTCTGGTACCTGAGAGCTCTATCCTGATCGTTTGAATCAGGTGTTTTGGAGGAGGCAAACATCTAAAACTGTCTGGATAGGGGCTCCTGAGGACTGGACTTGGGCACCCCTGTAACTAGAGGTTGCAGCGAGACATACTGTATCATAGTACAGTTGATTCCTGGCCCAACAATGTATAATCCATGCCTTACCTGCTGATCAACTATGGTACAATTATGATTCTATTCTGGACACACCATTTGGAAAAAGAACATCTTCATTTGTTTTCCAGGTGGGTCCAACAATGGACTTTACTTATTTAACAAGGTCAATCCACACAGGCTTCAAAGGCTCCATTGGGATGAGGAGGGCAAAGCTACGTTTCCACTGCAGATTTTCTGTGGCAACCCTCAGTGATTTAGTAGCGAGAGTGAGGGGGTAGCAAGTTATTTTTAGATTTATGTATTATTCTAAACACACTTGTAGGACACTGATCCCTCACCCATTCTAACTTAAAACGCCTACTTATCATGCTTTCATATTCTATGGCTGGCTAAGTTGAAAACATCTGGTTTCACGTTCCTTATCATTAAATCTATCGTGTGTCCCTCAAGTCTACAACAGGAAAGGTCATGGAATAGAGTTTAGAGTTAGTTACAAATATGGCCTTATCGCTAATTGCCTATTTCTTAGAATAATACTAAATGGATGTGGAGCAGAGCCCATTTCCACTTTGAGCTGGGATTATAGCTGTTTGAAGCTCACAGTCCTCATGTGTGTCCCCAGCAACTGGTGCAATTTTGATTTGAGAAAGGATTGTGGGATTTATTGTTACATACGTAATGACATGGCAATACAACAGTGCACTTTTTCCCTCCCTGTGGGCCAGTTTACTGTTTAAAAATGAACTCACGTGCCAGTCTCTTTTGTAATCCTTTGTATTTATACTCATCAGCATTGTGCATAAGGCCAAGGAGAACAAGAACCTGCAGGGAGATTAGTGCAGGTTCATCCTCACAGTCACATTCTTCACCAGTTCAAAATATTTCTAAATCCTCTTTATATTGCGTTGTATTGTAATTATCTCAGTCTTAAACACCTTACGTTAATTGTATCACCTTAATTAAAGTCCCATTTGCTTGATTAATGATGTAATTATAATAAATGGAAAACATGGCAGTATTAGCCGAATCCTTCTAAATAGGCTTTTCATTTTTTGACCTTGAAAAAGCACTTTCACGTCCATTGTTTTAACATTATACGATTTACAGTCCAGTTAAATCAAGTATTAAAAAAAGTGTAGGTATGTAATTGATGCACAGAGCTGTCCATACAAGACTATTGGTCGACCTAACTATTGCCCCATACTGGCCAAAGGTCTGCTCTATTGTTTATTTGATTGATTGACTGATTGATTGATTTATTGAACATAAAACACAACATGAAAGACATGAAGGATATCAAAAAAACAAAATCAAAGTAAAAATTTTGATACTTTTATTTGATTAGATAAAACGATTTTGACTGGTTAGTTATGAATGTAGTATATTATTCTTGTTTATGTGTTGTTTGGTATACAGTTGTGCATTACATTGTACAGTTTGTCGTATAAGTCTTGAATTGCAGTTGCTTTTATTTTGCCTTGTTTTCCTCCGCTTTTGGCCGTCAGATCTTCATTGCAATAGGGAATCTGTTATCAATTGCTTTCCCTCGATAAATGTTAAATAAAAATACAATTGCTATACGCAACTATCTGGGAGGTGTTGCACAAATTGTAGCATGCGTCACCTGTTTGGAAATGTTTTTAAAAAAAACAATGTTGTGAATCATTCTTGGTAAATTATGGGCAATAAGAGTTTTCCTCACAGGTTTACTGTATACATAGTCTGTGAGTTGAGCACTTTCAGTATACAGTACCTATGACGTGCAGTATGTGTGTGTGTGTGTGATAGGGGAGTCTTGTTTTTGTTGATGACTGTCCTTTTGCTGGGACAGCCCATCTCCATCCATGGAGCCAGAAGGAAAAAGGCCTCTTCTTTGGGGTCATGAGAAAGTTACTACTTGACTTTCCCATCACTCGGCTCTGGCCTAGGCACTCTCTTAAAGGCACACACACTTCACTTCCTATCTTCATTTTTGGAGTTCTCTTGCTGTCCTTCAGTCTGCTGATATTGACGCCTGCGAGATTTGGTTGGATATCAGCAAAAACATTTTTTTTGCCATTGTTGAATTATTACCAGCGCAGTGTTGTCATTCGTATTTTACTAATAATAGTTCAGTTCATCCGGATTCTGTCTGAATCCAAAGTAAATGCAATGCACACTGTTGTACAGAAAATACATGTTGAGCCAAAGTTATAATACTGATCTGCTTCTGAATTGCATACACCTATTTGACTAAGGCTATGTTCACATTGCACTCATCTTTATAGCATCTCATATCGCCAGAGTAGTGAGGCAGGAAGAGATAGAAATACTGTATTTTGGGGAAATGAGACTATGTTCCTTTCTTCATTTTATGGAGACACCTACTAAAGATGACATCACGTTATTGCTGCGCGTAATAATTGAACCGTCTTCTGGCTGGATTACAACATATGTCAAATTTATGATCCATGTTTCAAGTGGTATTACATTAAATTCAGTATAAAGACAACACTGTTATTCAAAACAACTTTGCAGATTCATGGACAGTTGTCAGTGTAGGCACCTGCGCGGACCTCATTAGGGCTTTTGATGAGTCGGATGTGTACGGATGAGTGTTTATACTGCAGATGCATCACACACATATCCGATTAATATTACATATGAAAGAGGCTCAGGTCGAATTTGAAAAAAAATCTTTATTGTACTATCTATACTCCTGTACGACTATGTAAATGGGCAAAACACATCTGAATTGAGCTGCAGTGTGAACATAGCCTACATAGTTTTGTGTGACTGCACTTTGACTATACTTTTACCAATAACTATTTACAGCATCAGGAACCTCAGTTGGCTTGTCAGATTTCTTTAAAGTGGAAGTCAACCCAAACATATTTTTTTCAAAAATCTGTTCCCAGCAGGCCCACTAGTTGAAACACGGCATTCTGATTAATTTTGCATTTGTGCAATATAAGTTAAGCAGCAAAATGCACTCGTTTTTAGCCTTCTCCGGGGGCGGCCATTTTGTCTTCTGTCGACTGAAAATGACATCACAACTGCTCACGACCAATCACTGCTGACCTGTTTTCTGAATCTGAGCTCTGATTGGTCATTGTGACTGATTGGTCCATTCACCTCACCACCCCGTGCCAATTGCATCTGCCTTTCAGAGAAAATCATTGTGCTGGAAAGATGCATCTCAATGCAATCAGATTCAGGAGACCAGCCTACGGATGGACACCATCATCCTCAGCCATTCATGGTCGGAGTCCACCTATGCCTGGCAACCTAAGGTCGCTCATGCTCCTCTTGTCGCCACCCACATGGACTCCAACTTGAATGATTAATCCATTGACTCCAAGATAAAAGGAATTTAAAGTCGTCTAACTGGCTCATATCTCTTAAAAAGCCCCTCTCTCAACACACACAATCTCCTCATTTAATTGGAAAACAAATTTGCTGCTTGAGAGCAACAAGGCCTTCTCCCAGCTGCTAGAGGAACACCTCCAATTTCCCCACCTCCATCTTTGTACTAGGGGTCCAATGACTCTCCTGCCCCCCATCAAACCCTGTCCAGTCATTCCTCTTCCATCAGAACCAAGTCGTGTCACTTCACTGGCAACCCAGGTGTACACGTTTGACATCCTCAGAACACGGGAATTTGTTCCATTCGATGAGCAACAGGAGTTGCCTGTGTAACTGACATTTCAGAGGGGGTCCTTTTCTGGCGAACCGACAGAGACAGCTAATTACGGGGAGAGGCATAAAGCGTCTTCCTACTCGCACCGGGGAAAAAGGCTCCATTCTGATCCTCTTACTTTCCTCCTCTCCTCACCCAAAGTCAAGATCGTAGGAAAGGGCCAGATTGCACCCAGTCGCAGTCCACCCTCAACATGTCTGCTGTTACCCCCCACCACACAAATTGTGGAGGACTCCATCACCCACAATTGGGGATTAAACTGACTAGTTAACTAGTCGAGGTACCATCTGTACAACCAAAGATAGTGAGGAGAGTGAATGAGCCAGGTGGGCTTGGAGGCGAGACAGATGAAAAAAATATCAATTAATCAAAGTTGGCTCAGCTATGAACACCAATGACGGAAAATCTGAAATTGTTCAATCTCTGCACTTCTCACTCATCGCTGTACCAGCCAATGAGTCTGGTCACAGTCGAATTGAGTGTATTTCTGAGGAGAGGCAAACCTGAGCATACAGACAGATAAATGAGCCAATCAGTAAATAGCGGACGTGACGTCAGGAAAAAAACAGTGCCGTAAGATGCCAGGGGTTTTAATGACTGTGTTTCTGGTTATTTAAAACAGATTTAATGCTGAATGATATTCTCAAACGTCGTCTCCATATTGAATGAGGCTGGACTTCCGCTCCTGAAGAGTGACATTGCTTACCAAGTATACGTCACAGCAAATAAAATTTGATTGCACGGTTTGTTTTAAACCTAGTCTCTCTGAGTATTGAGGCTCCAACGATTTCTTCTTCAAAGTCCTCAGTTTACCTGCTTGACCCAATCCCTACTTGAACCTCCGACTTAATAACCCCCTATCGCAGGTTGATACTGCTGTGCTAAACATGATCAATACGTCCTTATTGGCAGACTATATTGCTGTCACTTAAAATAGCTGTTATCAAAGCTTGTCTTAAACAACCCACGCTTGAACCCTTTTAGCCAAATGCAGATTGATATTTAATCTCCTATTCCTGTCCAAAATCCTAGAGGAAACAGTTGCCAAACATTTGTGTGACTTTGTGTAAAACAAACAGTTTGTTTAATTTAATTATGGGCTGTCAGTCTGTAATACTGCACTTGTGAAAGTTAGTAATGACCTCCTTACTGTCTCTGGCCATGGTCTTGTTTCAATGCATCTCCTATTAGACCTTACTGCAGTCTTTGACACACTTGACCACCACATCCCTTTACAATAGTTAAAACATGCCATTTTAATATAAACGAACAACCCTGAATCGATTTAACCCATTAAGACCGGGAGCGCATAACCGCGTTTCGACCACTAAAGCCGAGACAGCTGTTGCATCTTTCTACCCTTCGAGCCGGGAGAGCGTATACATCATTTTCTTTTTCAATACAATTCTCGGTCTCTCGGAGGATATCCAGAATTTTTTTTCGGGGCGTAATGGCGTACGCAGAAAATCGCGGAAGCTCTAAAATAAGTGACGGCAGTGAAAAAGACGAGGCCCTGTGGACTTTGAACCAATCGAACGTGATATATGGTTAAAATATATGTTTAGAGACAATGGTGAAATCGACGGCTTTGTAACAGAATGGATGATGGTAATTACCACACGATTTTTAAAATGAAAAATAATGCTTCTCTTGCACTGGCACTTTATTTTTACATCTTCGATTGAAACTCTAAAGAGTAATAAACTCGGGCCTGTGTGAAAGCCACACGTCTAAGATCTCAAATTATTTTGGAATTAGGTTTCTATCTGCTACAGGGGCTGAGATATTACCGTATTTTACGGACTATAAACCGCTACTTTTTTCCTCGGTTTTGAACCATGCGCCTTATAGTCTGGTGCAGCTATTCTGTGGATTTTTCCTCCACCGCTCGGGGCACTCTAACCGGAATTACAGTACAATTCAATCCAATACATTTGCCATTAACTAGATGTGACTGCAGGTGGAGGAGCTAAACAGGCGAGGGTGCTATGCACTAGGTTATTGCATTAGGTGCATATCGTCGCTGTCATGTGAAAAACACTTATCTCCATTTTTTTCAATTCTCTTATTTTTACGTGAATCATGTTTCCGCGTTACAGACAGCGCATTAAAGTGAAAATTAAAAAAGTTTCCAAAATTGGAGATACGTGTTTTTCACAGGACAGCGACGATATGTAGAATGTAGTCGAACAATAAAATACTGAAAATTTCCCCACTGTGGGATCAATAAGGCCTTCTTATTCTTATTCTTATTAAAAGATGGAGTCATTAGCTGACAAAATGCAGTGGCAGCGGGCACTGAAATGACGATAAGTGCTGTTCATTTTCTCTTGATTCTGTTCCGTTCTAATCAGAAAAGTTGCTGCCGTGTTAAAAGGCACTGTTAGCAAAGAATCTGTTCAGGTACATGTACATTTACAGTTCAAAATCGTTCTGTAAATGCAGTAAATATCAAATTTTTCAACATAGATAGGTGTGGCTTACATAAAGGTGCAGCTTATATATGTTTTTTTCATTCTTTTTTTTTTTTTAAATAGAGTGCTTAGGGCTTATAGAAAGGTGCGGCTTGTAGTCCAGAAAATACAATAATTATTTTGTAGGTGTTTTTTGTAGGTGAATTCTGGTTTTTGAGGGTGATTCCAAAGACAGTTTTATAGAGATGTTTAGCCAGGTGCTTCAGGCCTTAGGCTTTAGGCTTTAGGATTAATATGAAATATGAAACTTAAGTCACGTGCATCCCACAAGAGGTCTGTATTTGGTCCAGTACTGTTAGTCCTATCATTCTTCCTTTCAAGTCAAGTCAAGTTTATTTATGTGGCCCTTAATCACAAGAAAGTCTCAAAGGGCTTCACATGCCCATAGCTGACAACATATTAATGACATCCCCCTGATCTTAACCCCCAGGAGGGGAAGGAAAAACTCAAAAAGTAGCAGTAGTATCCTTGTGTACTATTGTTAGTTGTAGGTTCCTAATATATGCAAAAAAAGAACAGAACTTAAGATCTTACTACTAAACTTGGATAAAAACCAAAGTAATGCTCCTGCGACCTTAGAGGCTGCCTCCAGTGACATAGCTGCTCAAGAATACTGAGCGCTTGTAAAACAAGCAGCACAGTGTGGAACCTTCGTATCATCTATGACCAGGCTTTATCACTCAACTCATATATACAAAGTGTCAATGACAGCATTCTTTCACTTGTGTAACAAAAATAATTTTAAATGTCTTGCCATTAGCCGATGCGGAAATTGTAGTGTACGTGTATGATCTTCAGGCTGGACTACTGTAACTCTCTCTTAAAAAAGCTGCTCCAGCAAGTGGTTAAGGACATCCAAACCGGTCCAAAATTCTGCAGCCCAAGTACAAGAACACGAGAAGACGATATCTCCCTTGTGCTAGTCTCATTTCACTAGCTTCATATAAAATTTAAAAATCCTTCCCTTCACCTATAAAGCACAAAATGAACAGGCACCACTCTGTCTTACACACACAGCTCATGCTGCCCTACCAATCTACGAGAGTGCTATCCTCTCTCAAAGCTCACATCTACTTGGTTCCTATAATATGCAAAAAGAGAACAGAACTCAGGACTTCCAATTATCAGGCTTCTTTCCTATGTAAGATTCTTTCAGATTTGGTCTGAAAAGGCCAACGCACACTTTTTCTTCAATAAAGTGGTCAGGACTGATTTCCTACTTCCTGGTTTACTGTTCTGGTTGTCAGACATTGAATTGACACACAGACGCACGCTAGCCTGTGCAAGGTGTTCTTTAATTGTCCATGTCACATATGTGACTGACTACATCATGTGCAAGGGGAGAGGCTGCGCTTTACCTGTATAAACGCACGGACCCCAGTGAGTCAGTCAATGTTTTCTGAGATTGGTCATGTGACGTTTCCAAGATGAGCAGTGATTAGTTTTTAGCTGAGCCCTTAGCAACTGTGATATCATTTTCAGTCGACAGCGAGTGGCAAAATTGCCGCTCCCCTGAGATGGTTAAAAATCGGTGGCCACAAGTACATTATTAATCAGAATACCTTATTTAGACTATGGTTCCACAGACAACAAATTATTGTTAAGAAAACATGTGACTTTATTTACTTTTTAACAAGTGAAGCGTGAGGTTCTAGACTTGCTCCATGTGGAAAGTGCACTGAAATAATTCCTCTTGTATTTTCGCACGATATAAATAAAACTGAATTGAATTGAACTCTTGCACACTGAAGCTATTATGCACAGATTTGTTGTATAAGCTTGGTTGGTTCAAAATTGAAAAGCTATCAAGCTATCTTGCTAGCTAGCTAGAATACCAGAATGTTTCTTGCCCAATGAAATAAGTAACATCCAAAATGGCAAATGCTAAAAACTCTACGGTACTCTAACGGTACAACTGTTGTTGCATTATTACAGTAAATAAGACATGGTTTTTGCTCAATGCAAACAGAAATGATCATGTGAGAAAATGATGCAAGCTGCCTGTGCCTTAGACAGATGTTGCAACCAGAAGTCAACAACAACTGCCACCTTACATCCCTTCGACCTGTCCGTCAAAAAAGTTAATAAAGCCCATGACAGACGGGAATTGAGGGCACTGGCTTAGACAAGATAGGCTGTGTTCAATTACTCTTACTTGAGGTATTTAGGTGGGGGATGGGGTGAGAGCCTGATGCACTTATGACATCAGGCACATTGACGTAATCCTGGATTCCTTCTTGAAGTGTTTGGCCAGCTCATTAATCATTGTCGTATCGTCAATTTGTTTTTATTGTATTTTCGTTTTCGTTTCCCTCCCCTGTTATATCAGAGGGCAATGTATAACAAATGAACTTTGTTCCACAAAAGGACCTTCCGAGTCATTTTGCAAGACAGGCAAACATTGTGTAAATTAGAGGCGCTTGTCACACAGTACTTAATGATGGGATAATATTGTGATATTTACAGGGATTTCGATAATCAATATCATGGCCAAGCCACATCATCAATACATTACGATAACCGTAAACCAAGAAGGGGAATGCTTGTGTAATTGGTGTTCTTGCACATATCAAAAATAGAGCTGAAATTAAATACTGTAAATAAATAACTTACAATGTAGTATGTTCAATTAGTATTTTTGTGCAAATACTGCGCTGAAAATGGAATTCAAAGCAAATTAGTTGTCTTTCTACTGAATAATTACCCTTTACCTGACCGCCTATTTAATCGGGTGAGAAAAAGGTATCAAGTCAAGTCAAATTTATTTATGTAGCCCTTAATCACAGGAAAGACTCAAAGGGCTTCATATGCCCATAGCCGACAGCATATACACGACATCCCCTGATCTTAAGCCCCAGGAGGGCAAGGAAAAACTCAAAAAGTAGCAGTAGTATCCTACTAAAAAAAAAAAATCTGGGGAAAAATGAGAAACCTTGAGAAGCGACCACAGGTGGGGGAATGCCCCTTCCAGGATGATCAGGCTGCAATGGATGCCGAGTGGACAACATTTAACACACATTATGGTACTATACAGTATTTGTTGAAATAATGTGAAAGTTAATCAAATGAAGTGCTGCAGGAAGATGACATCGGTGAAGTGAGCAGGGGCCCAATGGTCAATGTAGAAATCTCCATGGCAGCGCCTCCGAGGATGTGGTCAACCTCCAATCTTGTAGCGGTCATTTGCTGTGAGATCGAAACAGCAACCTCCAATTCGGTCGTCATCACCTAACTCCCAAGCCTGGTAAAAGGGGGCAGAGAAAAGAATAGAAGCGGCAGTAAATATATTGGAATGAGTTATCATTGTCTGCTATACTTGACGTATCCTGTACTTCCTTTGCTGTGACATCACTTCCTGTTGCACATTGTTTTACAGTGAACAATAGTATTTACAATACATATAAAATTATATGTATTGTACATATAAAATAAAATTACAAATAAAATTATATGTATTGTGGTTAGGTTGGAATCATGGGGCATCATCATAAGTTAGCATTTGCCTAAAACCTATCAAAAAATGTACACTACATTGTTTAAAATAGAATCATCAAAGGTTCCCCAATTTAACAAAAATGCTGAAATGTCAGAAAAGCTAATTTGACTTTCAAAGGTCAGAGGTCATCTTGACTTCACTTGCATGTCATTCTTTGGCAAAGAATTATTGGATCATCGTTGCTATCCTCATTACCTTTATTTTCTCATAGGCGAGGATAAATCACAGTGTTATACTCCCCTTATTTTTTTTCCCCACACATAATTGCTTTGGATATGTTGTTGCATGCCGTATTCAGCATTGTTTGGCGGAAAGAAACGTGTTTAAAGTAATAAAAAAAAAAAGAATCCATTTGTGTGACACCTTTCTTTACAAATATCCCATGTTAGAATGAAGAGACCTGTGGCTAATAAAGCGAAGCGGCCAATTAAAGAGTGTGCACTTTTTATTAATGGCTAAATTTAGATGTTGCTTTAAATCAGGTGCAGTTTGTAATCCGAAAACAGTACTTTGTAGTCTTCCAAGCAGCAACATAATACCTGTAGCACACAGACATCAAATCAACATTAGCAGTAAATAGAAGTATAATTAAGCGGCCTAATACACCCCAGACATTACAGTATGGGTGAGGTGACGCTGGCAGCAGGCAACAATGTGGAAAAAGTCATTATAACCAGGCTATTAAGCAAAGGCCCTTGGGGCATTTGAGCTGTACTGGTGATTTCAGAGACAGAACTAGAAAAGAAACACGTTCAATTAGATGTACACAAAATGTTTTTAAATACTCATCTGCTGCATCCAAAATAGAATAAAGGAAAAAAATATAGTAATAATAACACATGATGACAATATATATATTGTATGAATTATCATACTAACATGCATTATTCTCACTACTTTTCACATGCTTCCTCGATGGAGAAATGAAACACTTGGTTTTTCCGTGTGTGCGTGTTTTTTTTTTAACTTATCTGGAGCTCGAAGAACAGAAACGTGTATAGTTTTTGAATGAGTGTGGATTTGAAGTGGATATAAGGTGTTTTCACTGGTGGCAATAATTAAAAGAAATGTCACAACATAAAATTGCCACGATACTGTATATCGTCGTCTTATCACGATATTAATACCAGCAAGCCCAAGTTGTTCTCCATTTGTGCAGTTCCAGCACCCTCTGGTGGTTAGTTTATTAGTGCAGTTTGATTTGATGCATGACTGGCCAGACATATTTTTGTGAATGCTGTTATGTACAAAAACAGAATATTGTGATGTTTTTTTTTTTTTTAATGTGAATTTTTTTTTTTACAATACCGTAAGCTTTTATACAGTATAGTGAGCTTTTTATATATCGCCAATCTCTCCACAATATTGTGATAATTCTCGTATCGCAAGATTCATATCCTGGTATTATCGTATCGTGACATTTGGATATCATGGCATCCCTAGAAATCTCATGAAAGAAAAGAAAAATAATCGAGACAAAAAACGTAAATGTGGGTGTATCTGTGGTAAATACCTGTGACATGCTTTCTGTAAAGAATATTTAATGTGGTAACTCGTTCATCCAGAGGATGAATATGTAATTCTTTCGATTCTTAAAATCACTCTGTCTTAAGACACAGTGTAACGTCTGTGTCTACTGTATTTGTATAAAGCCTTCAGGTGTGCAATCAGAGGCACTATATTTATCCCCTAAAATGACAAAATGAATACTTGTAATAATCCTTATTGTCTATGTCTAAAGCAGTACTCCAAGCAAATTTACAGAATGTGAGCATTTACCTTCACAAGGCAAACAATAAATGATAATTGAGTGTTGAGGCACCAGATAAAAGTCTTCATTAAATATAAAGCATGAACATCGTATTGTAATTTATTTATATGGAGATGCTCTCAGATTTGGGAATGAATCTCTTAAGCCCATGCTGCACAAGGACATCCATGTTCCCTTGAGAGGAAGTCTTTTAGAGAGACTGCCTTGTTCTTTCCGTCACAGAATTTCTACGTCAAACACATTGGCCTTGAATGAGAAAGGGAGCATGTAATATAATTAGTCATTGCACAATTGGATATATTATAGACCTAAATCTGTCTGTCTATCTATCTATCTATCTATCTATCTATCTATCTATCCATCCATCCATCCATCCATCCATCCATCCATCCATCCATCCATCCATCCATCCCATCCATCCCATCCCATCCATCCATCCAATGAGAAAGGAATCATGTAATATAATTAGTCATTGCACAACTGGACTTATTATAGACCTAAATTTATGTCTCTCTCTCTCTCTCTCTCTCTCTCTCTCTCTCTCTCTCTCTCTCTCTCTCTCTATATATATATATATATATATATATATATATATATATACACCCATGCGCCCAGTTAGACTGCGCTTTGCACTAGAGTTGCGCTCAGTGAGAAAATAGTGCCCTAGGTGTTAATTCGATACCAAAATTCCAATTTTATATCTTTGTTTTTAAAGCCTGAAATGTGGAAAAAAGTCAAAAAGTTCAAGGGGGCGATATGCAGAACGTCTAGAAGCATATGCCTCACACAGTAACACACTTTGAACGTGAACCCAAAATGGATATAGAAATTGAGCAGTCACTATACCGGTCAAGGCAACAAAAACACAGCTTTTACTAACGTTAGTCGTTTGCAGTTAACTTAGCCTTGTGACTTTTGATTTCTCTTTTTGACATAATAAACCTGTATGTAAGTTTTTCCTAAACTTTGCCTTGCATTTGGGTATATTTTAATTACTACTATTACCCCTCGCCACCCTTCTTTTATGTTTCTGCACACACACAACCGTTTCTTTGTCTTTTATCTGTATGATTACCTTCCTCCCCCTCCTGCCCCTCCGTGTGCTGCTCTTTTCCTTTTTTCTTGGCAGCTTCTCCTCCTCCTCGTGCTCATCTCCATCCAATCTCTCCTGAGGGCTGCAGCTCCAGCATCTCATCAGCATCAGTGTCTCAGGTCAGCCGTGAGGGTTAGAGCACAAGGGTCTTTGTTGCACTAGCATTTGAGTGTTATTTTTATTTATTTATTTTCCACTTACCATTAGGCATCTCTTTCCTTAATTGTCCTTAAATATGATTTACAGTATATGTTATTGTGAGTGCAGGTGTATGTAGATGCAATTTTGCATCTAAATTACTCATCTAAATTAAATTACTCATTATTTTCAATTAACCCCCACCTCCATTCCTCCTCTTTTCTCATCAGTGGTCCTGTCCTCACCGGGTGGTGTATGTAATTATAAGCTCTTAGCTATTTTTCAGTCATACACAATTACACTCTGAGGAGAGAGCTCAGTTTATGGCATTATCGCCAATCATGGCTCAGAGGTGCAGATCCCCCAGTGTCAACCTTTAACTCATATACAGTAAAATTGCTGTTCATTGAAAATATCTTACATCACCCTTTCCTCCATTCTTTCTTTTGTTTTATGTACTCTTTCTCCCACACACATACATGTCTCTGGATATGTTGCATGCCCTGCCTTTCTGGTCATCATTGTATTTTTCTTTCCTCAGTTTATGTGACCGCACCTTTTACAAAACAAATGTGAACGTGGGCTATTTCACACAGGGCGCCATTCAGGAGTGGGTGTGGGTTGAGTGGTGCTTTTGCATTAATGACTATTCTAAGGTCTCGAGCCTGACAGTGACCTTAGAAAATTGTAATTTCAATAAGTGGCAATGGATGTAGGGGCCCAAAGTGAGATTTTCTTCACAGACCCCAAGTCCCTGATTACACAGCAGTCTATTCAAATGTGACACGGGCTTCATACGCAGTAAATTCCTCCACAAGGTTATTGCCAATGCTTTCTTTTTTCAGCGACTATGTATTGGGAAACACATGGTCCTGTCGCCTGCTTAACAATCAGATCTGTTTCCTTGAATCTGTGAGTCTCTCAACTAGTGTATATTTTAAATTCTATCCATAACAATTGGACATATATATATACTGGTGTAAGTGCAAGGCAGGAAAGTGGACAACGCAGGAAATAATGACCAAAATAGAGTCCTTTGTGCCGTGTTGACGTCACATCTACTGTTTGCAGTTGCAGTGTGACAGGAAAAAAAACAACTAGATCTTCTCCATCACTCTTGTGTATGAGTGCAGAACTACTATACATCCACTGTGAAGTACAGCGGCACAGAAAGCCCTTATAATCTTTCCTTGTGCATGTTTGAAGAGACGGAAGTCTCTCAACTGAATGCTAAACAGGATCTATCAGGATTACATTTAGGTTTGAACTCTAGCAGCTTGCTGACTGTTACAGATTTGGGAATTTGGAATAAGGCTTGCCACCTGAAGCTCAAAATTAAGGATTTCGTCAGCATTTCTGGAAGCCCAGTTACCAGAGGAAATTGTCTGCTTCTGCAGTAACAGATACTCTATGTATACTGTACATAAATTACATGTCGTGAGTTTTTTTGCTGGTGAGTCACATTTAAGACAGACATTTAAGACAGATTTATAAATTTTCCATTAACTTAGCCGCCTGACATTCAAAACTAGTAAATTGGTATTTTTTTAGCTGATGTTTAAAGCAGATCTCAGTTTTCCATCATTCCTTCGTTTTTGGCTATCCAGTTTTGAGAAAGTTTTAAGGCTAGATATAATATTTTCCATTTTTAGAATGCACTGATTACAGCTGCTGCTTTATTTTACTCACAACAGTGCCAACAAATTTGTTATGCTACCATTGTGCCCTAAATAATGTCTGCACGTGCACAGTAAGAAGATGAAATAGTGCAGTTGAAACGATCATGATACATGAAGTATTTTAGTGTGTTGTTATGCATGTGAATTAAGACAAAAACAAAAATAATTGCTTTAAATCAAATTATTCAGTTTTTATGAGAAATTACCCGCCTACTGTTTGTTAAGATTTGGGAAGAGGAAAAATTAACTGAATGGAAAGATGATAATCTCATCAAGCTACCAAAGGAGGTTGGGCCATGTTCATATAGGGGAACCATTCTATTCCTCAGAATAGGCAGTGTTTAACAGAATGTTGCTGAACACAAGGATAGACAGTCGATTCACACATGTGATACTAACAGACTGGCTTTCAAAAGGACAGATCCTGCACAGATCAAATAGCCACATTTCGCATAATTTTGAAAATGGATGTACTGTATATGTATGTTATACGTAACATGAAATTCTGTATTGTACCTTTTGATCACAAGTGACAAATATATGTCAGCTAACCAGTCTGCTTGGAAAAGCTAACAGTCTACTGATTAGCTGACAAAGCGCTGTTTTTCCACTTGAACACCATCAAGATTACCAATAACCATTGATGGTGTTGAAGGCGAAATTGTGCACGGAAAAATTTTTTGGGGAGTTATAATTCATAGGGGAGGTACGGTGGACGACTGGTTAGCACATCCACCTCAACATACAGAAGCTTTGATTCCGGGCTCTGGCCTTCCTGAGTGGAGTTGCATGTGATCCTCGTGCTTGCGTGGGTTTTCTCCAGGTGCTCTGGTTTCCTCCCACATTCCAAAAACATGCATGGTAACTTAAGTGAGCACTCTAAATTGTCCCTAGATGTGATTGTGAGTGTGAATGGTTGTTCTATGTGTGTGCCCAGTGATTGGCTGGCAACCAGTTTAGGGTGCACCCTGCCCACTGACCAAAGACAGCTGGGATAGGCTCAGCATGCTCTCGACCCTCATAAGGATAAGCAGTTCAGATAATGGATGGATGGATATAGTTGATAACAAATTGTTTTGGAAACCTCATGTGGGATATGTTTTAAATCTCAAAAAGCGTCTCAATTAAGTAAAACCATACCTTAATGAGGATTCACTCTGTACTTTATACTGCACCTTGGTTCTCCTATACTTCCCCTATTTGGCGCTATTTTGGTAGACCTGCGCCCGTGCGCTCGGCATAAAAACTTCATTTAACTTCATTTTCGTGCCAGCACAAGTCTAGTGTTTGGGGCCATGTTGCGCTTCTCTAGGCCTATGGCACACTGAGTTGCCTCGCCCCCAACTCATCCAACAATTTGGTAACAAAGTGGTCTGGCCTTGGCGTAAAAACAGCCATACCATCATGTTTGTGCGACGGCAATGGTCTTAAGCTCGGCGTGTTAGTGAATTTGGTATCCGCGCTACGCCTGACTAGGTGTTCCTGACACCCTACCCCACCCTACCCAGCTCATCTCGTAAATTGGTGACATAAGGTAGATAAAATTTTAGACTGTCTTAAAAGGGGGTTCATTGTGCAATACAGCTGGTATAACACGATTTTGGTGTATTTGAGGCACACGCAGACAAATTTGGCACTCTGCGGACGTGTCTGGTGGATGTCACCGGATTTCTTTCCTAAATATGACACCAGCGTGGGACAGTCTCTCTGAATCACTGTAGGAACCAAGTCATTGAACAAATAGTAATCATCATCATAAAAATATTTTTATAGCACACCCGTCACTATTGGAGGAGAAGAGGGATATCACACACGCATGGTCGTGCAGGTGCAAAGCGGTCTCCAATTGCCCATGTCACATGCATGGCCAACTACATCATCCACGAGAGATCTTGCAGTTTGCCTGCCAATGTCATGCACAGACTCAAATGAGTCTATTGTCTTTTTCTGCAATGCCAAGCAGGGCATACTCGGTCGTACTGCACTCCGACCGCCAGGATTTTGATGCAAATGAGGGATGCCACCACGATTGGCCGGAAAAAGGCTCGTTCCATCCCACGACGGTGCACAATGGCAAACGCCCTGTTCACACCCAATTCTACTGGTGCAAAGTCCAGGAAAATGCCAAAAGAAAGAAAACTCCACCCATGACCACATTTCGACTCATGCGCTTTGTGCTAGACTTGCGCCCGGGCCGGAATGAAAATAGGACCCTGAAGTTTGTGGAAACAGTTACCACAATACGACTAATCCTTTTGTCACCCTACAGAAGCGTGCTGAGTGGATCACTCACAAGGTTGGGTTTCTTGCGCACACTCATATTTTGTTCATTATATCCAAGTTTTAAAAATTTCAGGATCTTGTGAAATATTATACATCTATAATTTTAGATAAAGCATATAACAAAATCTAAACGGCTAACTTAACTTTTTGTCTGTGTGCTGTGCTGTCTGTGAAGTGTATATGTGTGCTTGTTCATTCCTTATCATTGTTGGTCTATTGTCTACTAGCATAGTTGGTATGTTTTGTCTTCGCCATTGCTGGTATTGTTACCTCCCACTATTGTACATTACTTTTGTTACAATCTAATACTGGCAATGCCACCATGCTAAATTCTTAATTTTTCGATAATGTAATATTCATTGCTCTTTCGGTACTTGCCTATCATTGAGTTTTAAGGTTGTAGTAGTTGAGTAGCTAATACGTGTAATGGGAGACTGACATTGGGTGGGATTAAATACATTTTCTTCTTCCCACTGAACCACCGCTGATTAAATTAATTTGTAAAAAGGATCTTTAAGTACCGTATTTTCCGGACTAAACGTCGCTCCGGAGTACAAGTCGCACCAGCCTTAAAATGCATAATAAAGAAAAAAAAAAAAAAACATATATAAATTGCACTGAAGTATAAGTCGCATTTTTTAAGGAAATTTATTTGATAAAATCTAACACCAAGAACAGACATGTCATTTAGAATTCAAATAATGAACAATTTAAAATAAAAATAGAATAGAGACAACAACAGGCTGAATGGTATACTTACGTTATATTACACAACACCCCCCCCAACACCCGCAAGCCAAGTTGCCTCCGTCGCGTAACGCTGATAAATGTGTCCATATCGATCAAAATAATAAAATTGTGCGCTTAGTACACATAATTTCCACTGAGCTACGATGCTAACATTTATCTTACATTCACACATGTAGAATTACAAGAAAGTTACTGTAAATTCCCGACATAAATCAACGTAAAGAAAGGACCCATTGGCTGCCCGAAAACATGTCTGGTGTAAAACACACAAGTTAAACAGTAAACCAATGCCTGTATAAACGAAGCACTAATGAGGGATTTACAGCAGGTATGTCAGAAAGACAGGGAGGAACCAAAGTTTAGTTCCGCCATGGTGCGTTTCTTCTGTGTCTGCAACACTACAAGGTAAGATAACTTTAAACTCACCAAAAACGGTCGTAGATCAATTAAACAAGTCTTTTATTTATCGCCGACCATGTAGAATGTTTCCAAGTCTCCAAAAGTATTTATCTATTCGGTTGTAATTATCTCTTTGTTGTCTCCGCTGCGTGCGTGCGTGTAAGACCACAGGCATGGCATTTATTTAACAAAATATTAGGATTTAATTGTTTAAATTATTCTTGCATTTTAATAGCGTTAAGGATTTATCTTTGATTCTTTCTGTGAAATGATATAGGTCTGCCCAGCTCTGCACTACAGATTATTCTGCCCGTTGTAAAGTCAGTATGTAATGCAGGTTTATATGCAGCCTTAGAACGCCCTCCCGTGGTTGTTTGGTGTATTGTTTGCTGACCTTGAAAAGGAAAGGGATACGATGTAATGTGTTAATAATTTCACACATAGGTCGCTCCGGAGTACAAGTCGCACCCGGCCAAACTATGAAAAAAAAAACGTGAGTTATAGAACGGAAAATACGGTATATAGTGTGGGGTTTAATGTTAAATGTTTCGACTTTATGGTGGGAAATCACTACCTTTGATTAATATTTGTATCAGTTACAAGATGTATCTTTTTAAATTATATTTGGTCCAGTATATATATTTATAGTCCCAGACCGTACAACATAAATAAAATATATCAACATACTCAAAATTAATTAACTAATTAATTTGTTTTTACTATCATTAATACAATATATTTTTTAATGTATTGAAGTGTATTTGATAGTTGGTCTAACGAAACAGATAGATGCAAAAATCGCAAAAATATCCATTGATAAAGAGAAATCTGATCTTTAAAAAAAAAATTCATTTCAATTCAAAGTTCAGTTAGTTGTAGGGATAATGACAATATCGTGGCATTAAAATTTGCCCGATACCCTGTCAAAAAACATTACTTTCAGCCAAATCCAGCATTGTGAACTACATACAGTAGACCATGTTACTTTGCATCGCTGAGCCAATAGGAAAACATGACAATAAAATCTTGGATGCGGGACTTCTATAGACAAGTAAGCAATGAATGGTGATTGTGTCAGTAAACAACTTTTATTGTAAATGATCCAACTGACCGCCTTCTCCTATAGTTTTGGTAATTAATTTTATCTTGTGGTCCTGAAATTGTAATGCTTTATGGGTCCCAGTAATTGGAATAATCTTACAAAAATGAGTAAGTCGTGATATTACTTTGTTACTGCCTAAATGTAATTTATTACAGTAACTCATCACTTTTGTAATGTGTTAACACCCAACACAAAGAGAATAATAATAGTCAGTATATCATAAACCACCACTGCTTTCAACCTCATACCCGTTGTTACATTTTGCTTTTCTTAAAATCAATTACAAACCCAGTTTTGTTGAATGAAGAAATTAATATTTACTATTATACTATTTGGAACATTTAGCTTGAATGGAATGATTCTGCCAAATGAGGGGCTATTTTGTTTTCCTCTCAGTCCAGCATCACCATTGATCTTTTTAACATTCATTAGTGACTGGTCATTGCATTTACTTTTTTTTTTTTTTTAACCTTCCATTCACGGGGTCCATTAACCTCAGACGCTAAATCTAATTAGTGCTCCCTTGTTGTTCTGTTATTTCTACACTGTGGATTTTTTAAAATATTCCTGATGACAGTTGGCACTTCATTAGCCATGCAATTGACCATATAGTGCTCTATTTCTGTACTATGTAGAAATCCTCATTACCATTTGCTGAAACATACAGTAGATGTGACTCAGATGAAGAAAAGTATCAAATAGGCAAAGGATGAGGTGGTTGTAGTAGGCTAGTGCTTGGGGGGTAGGGCACACTCACATGCACTTATGCACATACACACGTGCACACAAAAGCCCTATTAAGTATCTCCATCACGCTGTCATATGAAATGAAAATCCTCATTTCAATGCAACATGTTTTTGGTCTGCGTTTGAGGCCCTGCGCTACAGTCACTTCATTGTCCCTTCCTCTGTTTTACGTACACCCCCTTACTGTTTCCATGACATTCCCGCCAATTCTCTCTCAGGGAACACTTTAATCATGATGGCAGATTCATATATCCCTCTGTCTCCTCTACTTGGTGCACAAGCACACACGCTCACCCATTCCCTCATTTTCACACAGATCCCCCTGGGAGGACGAAAGGCAAGCCTCGTCTGAGCCGTAATCGCTCTCACGAGTCATTCCCCATAAGGAAAATAACAAATTCAGATTCAGTTTAATGAATGTTCATACTGAGTGAAATCACAGAAGAATACTGGTTTCTGTCTTCTTTTCTCAGCAGATTGCAGGAACAGCAACTTTCCTAAAGCCCCAACTTGTCACTCAGCACACTTACCTTTTCCCTGTTCTAAAAATAAAATCAAGTACATTTCTTTATAACTTCATTTTTCCGGTCAAGGCAAGCCAAGACTGGGCTGAACTTTTTTCTCTATGATCATAAATGTACATCAGGGGTGTCCAAACATTTTGCAAAGAGGCCCAGATTTGATGAGGTGAAAATGTGGGGGGCCAACCATGAAGCCTGATATTCTTTTTTTACATGGGACACCAATAAATCCAATCACATTTTAGCAAACCAGTCTTGCCTTTCGTTTTTGACTTTTTGATTTAAATTTCAAGATTCTTAAACATGTCGTTTGGTCCATTTGAAACGTGACATATCACTGGAAATTAAATGTTCACTGAACTTTTAGATTTAAAAACAGGGAAATAAGTAAGAGTATTAACCAGTGCAAATTACATTTCAAACATGAATAACAACCGGAAATTAAATATTCTATGAACTTTTGGATTAAATAACAGGGAAATAAATATGTAAAAATATATATATGTCATATATATAATATTCACCAGTACAGGCAATAGTTAATTTGAAACATGGAATATTTTTGATAATAAATGTTCACTGAACTTTTAGATTTAAAAACAGGGAAATAAGTAACAGTCTCCTGGCAATTGAGGGAGGCACAGTTGTTGCGTATTTCAGTGGGGAAAAAAACAGTCCAATATCCCCCTTTTCTTAAATTGTCGGCCCTCGCAGTCAACTTTCCTTTTTTATTCATTGTCGCCATTCTAGCCGCAGGCACTCATTCGCGCACAGCGGAGAGGGGAGGTGTTTAGCTTGGTAGTGTACGACGACAGCATTTCGACATCGCAATCAAGTGGCCGACACTGTGAAAATGCAAACAATACTGCTGTCTTGATAAAGTTCAACAGCTGTAAAAAACAAAAGAAAGAAAGTGAAAACATACCAGGTATACAAAGCTCACACAGTTCTCCAAACCTAGTCTCTTTTTTTTCTTGTCCCGGTAGTAGTAGCTGGCCGTGTTATATAGCTCGGGGTGTCCACAAACAATAATCTTTTCCTCCATTTTGCACTCCCCGCCTAATTTACATGACCCTCGGTGTGACGTAGTATGTCCTGATGCTGATTGGCTGCCGCGAGGCAAAGAGGGAAAAAAGTTCAGTTGTTTTATACGCGGCGAATGGACGGGTTTTCGATGCTTCACTCCGCGTCCCACCGCTCCAAACGCATGATCTGCGGCGCCCTGCACTCCATCGCGCCCGCCCGCGTGAAATATATTGACTTCAATTGAATCACGCCACCAGAAACTCTCAATGGATTTGGTGTGCATACAGCATAGAAACTGTCCGTAAAGGGTCACACAGGATTATGCAGTTGGACAGACTTCTGCTACACTCTTGTGTGTAAATGTGAAATTGCATTTAGAGTGTATTTAATACGCTTGTCAACGGGCCAACGGGCCAGACTTGATTATTTTTTTGACAGAGGCTGCGGGCCGAATAAAATTTGACCGCGGGCCGCATTTGGCCCTCGAGCCGGACTTGGACATGTCTGATGTACATCAATGTGCTGCACGGTGGGACTGTGGTTAGTGTGTCAAGAATCTTGGCTTGTGCCTTCCTGTGTGGACATTGAATGTTCTCCTCCGTGGGTTTTCTCCACGTTCTAAACACATACATGGTTGTTTAACTGAATTCACCGATAAGTGTGAAACTGAGTGTGAATGTGTGCACTGGACTGTATGTCATGCAATCTACTGTAGTCCAGGGTGTACTACACATCTCGCTTATGAAGACAAGTGGTTAAAAAAAAAAATGGATGTATGGATAGTTGGATAGTGCTATGGCATTCATGTTGTCTTTTTTAGATTGAAAAAACAATCATCTGAAGAAAATAAATTTAACACCTGGCTGGATAGCTAGTAAATGCTAATACACTGTACCTACCTGGTGAAAATGCATAGAACAAGATGAAAAGCAACCTTTAATAGAAAGCCCCAATCGCACATACAGTACATAAGTTGAGTATCAATTATGTATGAGCTTTAAAAGTGATCATTTTGAGTCAAGAAAACTGAAAACAAAAAAACAAAACAAAAAAACAAAACAAAAAAACGTGTTGCTGTGGTTCAAAAGTGCTCAGTTTTTCAAAATACCGGTCAGCGGTAGCTGTTAATTCATTTTTATTTGCAATGTATTTAAGCAACTAGAGTACTGTGATTTATATCAGAATAACAGAAAACATTAAGCGTGGGACATGATATTAAAATATATTCCTCTGTTATCTGTCATGGTAGAGAGAATGTCAATACTCCAATGTCTGAAATCTAAATTGTAATTTTACCAGGTATGTGCAGTTGTGCACAGCATAGCATAAAGAGGATATATTGTTATACACCCATGTTAACGTAAGATTACCATGACCTGTTCAGCTCTGAACAGTACTTTAAGGTAATCCAGTGTCCACTTTTCTACAGTGATCTTTTTGTAGCTGTTTTCAGTATTGACCTCCTTATCAAGGCATGGGAATACAGAGAAAGCAGTAACAAGGAGACGATTTGAACAGTTTACATTGTTCATTGTTTTTTTTTATTTTTAATCACTCATAAAGCTTTCCTGCAACATTTAAAGACAAATCAATGTCAAACAGGGAATGGAAAGTAAAGGTGTTTTAGGGCTGCTCGATTATGAAAAAAATATTAATCACAATTATTTTGGCAATAATTAAAGTCACTATTATTCAAATGATCATTTATTTTTGGATGCCAAACAAGAAAATGTTTTATATAGACAAATACATTTCTTTGACACACATATAGGGACCAAACAAAATTCATAAAATGAGTTATAAAATCCAAAAAGGTACAAATGTACAAATTCATGTATGATTTCCTTGTGTAAACAATATATATTGTATATAATATTATATATATATATATATATATATATATATATATATATACAAGTATATATTAAATGGATATTAATAATAGTTTTTATGATTATGCCAATTTTGTAATCGTGGAGTCAAATAATCGGAATTGTAATTGAATTTCAATTAATTGCACAGCCCTAAGAAGTTTGTATTTGTGTGTGTAGGCCTATAGAATTGCGCAGAGGCGCCTGTGTGCTTGGCGTAAAAATGGCGTAACTTCCTTTTCGTGCCGCCGTAAGTCTAGTCTACCCTGTTTGGGGTGGTGTTGCACCTCTCTTGGCTTTCTGGCACTTGGAGTTGATTGACTCATTAGACAATTTGGGAACAAAAAGTAGTCTTCTGCATTTGGCGTAAAATGGGTACATCGTCATTTTCATGCCTGGGCAATAGTCTAGTTCAGCATGGTGGGAATTTGGTAGATGTGCTATGCCTCACTGGGCATTCCTAACCTCTTAAATTGATTCGGCTGCCAAGTGAATGTTAGAGGATAAACGTTGTCTTCGAGCAGTAGGCGGGGGACACCCTGAATTGGTTGCCAGCCAATCGCAGGGCACACAGACCTAAACCAACATCCGCACTCACAATCACACCTAGGGGCAATTTAGAGTGTCCAATTAACCTACCATGCATGTTTTTGGAATGTGGGAGGAAACCGGATTACCCGGAGAAAACCCACACAGGCACAGGGAGAACATGCAAACTCCACACAGGGATGCCGGAGCCGGAATCAAACCCACGACCTCTGAACTGTGAGGCGGACGTGCTAACCAGTCGACCGCCGTGCCACCTGAGGACCACACCCTAAGCAATATTCAACTAAACATTTTACGTACTCAGGAAAATGTTGGCTAGTGTTTTCCTATGAGCCGGAAAAAAACAGGAGTAACAAGCACAAAGTGAAAAGACAATAGCGATTCTGCACATGAAAGGAAGGAATGAAGACAAAGCCCAAGAATTTATGCGGAGTCAAGGATTGTGGTGGGAGTCGTGTTGAGAGGGAGAAAAGGAGGACAAGGAGTAAGTTAAATGAAGAGTGCATCAGATACTGAGCTGGAGATTTGACTGTTTAATCGAGTCGGTGAGGATTAGAGCAGGATTATGAGGAATTGTGACATTGTAGCAAATTAGCAGGGTAGTTTTAATCTGAGAGGCGGACGAAGCCTAAGTACTTGACCAGACAGGAACATAAGTGTATGTGTGCGTGCGTGTTTTTGCGTGTGTGTAGTTGTGTGTTGTTGCACAGATGTAATGAGGGGATACACCGTTGTTTATTTTTATCATATACCCTTCTAGTAGGGTGATACATCGATTTTATTACTTCATTTGAGTTCATGGGTCAGGGCAATTTATGCACTATATTTTCTCATTTATTTTCAACCCAAGGCAAGTGCATCCAAGTCGCAGATATTTTGCTGAGGTCATCCTATCTCATCTGTCCAAGTCCACCTTTTTTCATACTTGTGCAAATGTGCAACATATTGATTGTTTTTAACAATACTTCCATTGGAATTTGTCTAAAAAGTGTTTATTGTGGTTTTTGTTTACAATGGTGTAGAATGGCAATGCATCATCAGTCAGATCCATAAATATGTGGACATTGACACTATTTTCCGCATTCCAGCTTTGTACAACATCACAATTGATTTGAAACGAAAAAACAAAAATGTACTTGAAGTGCAGACTCTGAGCTTTAATTTGACATTTCCATCCAAATCTGGTTAACAGTGTGGGAAGGAATTACAAACCATTTTATACGTGTCACCACCTTTTTAAGGGACCAAAACTAATTGGACAAAATAACATAGTTATAAATCAGTTTGTCAATTTTTAAATTCTTTGCTGCAAATCCTTTGCAATCAAGGACAGCGCTTTCTTCAGCAAGTAAAATGCATGTTCAAACGGATTCAGGGCAGGTGATTGACTTGGCCATTGCACAACATTCCACTACTTTTCCTCTTTGGTTGCTTTTGCAGTATGCTCAGAGTCATTGTCCTGCATTGTGAAGCACCCTCCAATGAGTTTGCAAGCATTTGGCTGAATATGAGCAGATAAAATTGCCTGAAACACTTGAGAATTCATTCTGCTGCTTTTATCAGCAGTAACATCAATAAATATAAGAGATTCACACTGGCAGCCATGCGTGCCTATGCCATGACGCTACCACCACCATGCTTCACTGATTATGTGGTTGCTTTGCATCTTGAGCAGTTCCTATCCTCTCAATAATTTTCTCTTATTAGGTAGAAGTTGATCTTTGCCTCATCTGTTAATTAAACGTTGTTTCAGAATTATAGACTCTTTTGAGTGTTCTCGATCTGGCCAACTGTTGTGAAAAGGTGTTTCTTGAAGGGGAAAATGATCCAATCGCCTGTCATCCAGCACACTTGATTCTAGTCTTCCAGGTCTTTTGGTGTTGCTGATCTCACTAGTGCCTTCTCTCTGTTTAAGACTGTACCAAACAGTTGACCACACCTAATGTTTTGCTATCTCTCTAATGAGTTTGTTTTGATTTTTCAGCCTAATGATGGGTTGCTTCACTGATAATGACAGCTCTTTGGACTTTATATTGAGAGATGACCTCACCAGATTCCAAATGAATATACCACACTTGAAATGAATTTTAGGCCTTTTATCTGCTGCTTGTAAGTGAAATAAAGGGGGAATGACGCATAGCCAATTGTCCATTTAGTTTTGGTCCCTTAAACAGGGGGAGATGTATAAATGTGTTCTAATTCCTACACTGTTCACCTGATTCGGATGTAAATACCCTCAAATTAATTGATTGTTTCATTTCAAATCCATTGTGGTGTTGTACAGGGATGGAATTCTGAAAATTGTGTCAATGTCCAAATATTTATGGACTTGACTAGTATCTGCGCACTTTCAAGGCCATCCAAACTTTCTGTCCAACATTATACAGGTATTACCATCACAATGCTTCACACCCTCAGTTCCTTATCCTGACTCTACCTCACTGTCCCACCTGCCCGCCTCACTACTGTAGAGAGCAGAGCACTCAGCCGCTCTCCCCATCTCTAGAACTAACTCTCACCTGACATGTGCAACAAAGTCTCTATTACCCGCTAAAAATCCAAACTCAAAACATATAGTACCAGTTCATAATTTCGTATCCCCCATTCTAGTGTCATTTTCGTGTTCTTTTTATTATTTCTAATTTTAATTTTAACATAGTATCCTTATGTGATTTGCTATGCGCCTTTAATTAAAATAAATAATTAGTAACATCCGTTGATAATATCTAACAAGAGGCGTTAAAGTTTAGATTACATATGACAACAAGGCGCTCATAGACTTCCTCTGTTAACTGAATGTAGCTCAATTACTTAATGCTCAATCAATTGAAATAATCAGTTTCAGTGGCAATCCAGTGCGTTACCCCATTAAAAAAAAGGTTATTTATAAAACATTTGGCAACTTACTCCTTTTGATGCTCACTGAGCTGAAGTCTCAAACGATGTAAAATCATTTTTTGCTGGCACTCGCATTGCATCAGGGCTCTATTTTTGTAGACATGCACATGTGTGCTCGGTGTAATAACTGGTGCATCTTCATTTTCATGCCATGGGAAGTCTAGTTTACCATGTTTGGGAACTTGGATGATTGCGCTGCGCCATATGGGGCATTCCAGCGGACTGGAGGGCGTTTTTTTCTACACACACCCGGGGGACTGGACAATTTGGTGACAGGAAGTAGACTACAACTTAAACCAGCTGAAAGCAAGGCGTTGATTTACACACACGGACACAAACGATCAGGGCGGGGTCTCAAAGTGGCCATTTTACAGCGATGATCTGTGATTCTGGCCAATTTTACATAAACATACATACACACTTTGATCTTTTGAATTGAGTCAAGCAAGCCCATGAGTGGAGCCGCTTTCAATGGCATAAGTCAGCTATGTTCACTCCCACATCGGCGCAAATGCCCCTTTCTAACTGCACCCGTCTATGAAAATGCCAAACGAAAGAAAATTCCATACTGTTAGACTGCACTTTGTGTGTGTTAAGTTTGCACTGGGCACAAAAATAGGACTGTTAGACTGCACTTTGTGTGTGTTAAGTTTGCACTGGGCACAAAAATAGGGCCCTGAGGTATTCTTCGACACTCATGGCATATTTTGGTTGAAGTAAAAAATTGTTGGTCTTTGGAAGCATGGGACTTTATGAAGGTTCCGTATTCTTTGTTCCTTTCAAAAACTTTGCGTAAACACGCACCGAAAAGTTTTTGTTACAATGTCGGTTACACAAATGCCTTAGGATAGAAAGAATTACCATTTAGTAAAACTAAACAGAAATGAGTGCTTACAGTCCTGTGAGTGGAGGTGCCCAAATGAAAGCTGATCAGAGCTGGTAGTTCAGGCAATTGTGAAAGCAGAAGCATTACAGTCTTCCAATACGTAGTGTAACCAACAACGACATGGCACACATGCGTGTGACTCCTACAGTGAACACTAGTTGATGTTCTATTTTCACATACACAGACACACATTCAGACAGTCAGTCAATTAGAGCAGGTTTACTGGTGGTGAAAGGTGGGAAGCTATCTTCTGTCTGACTGACTCGGCACTTCATTGTAGCTGCATGCGGGAAAACATCAGAGTTATGTCTTATTAATGTATCAAACGTGTGGATTGGTGTGTATCTGCGTGTGCTTGTGGGTTTGTATAGCGATGGGGGATGGTTATCATAAAGGACAGGTTGCTTACATAAGAGCTCATTTCCAGCCAGTTGTAGCACCTTGGACTTTTATCCCTGCTGTGTTGCTTTAAGTCGATTCACTCACAGCCCCTCAAGTCGCCCTGTGTCCGCTTGAATCAAAGGACATGCACAAAGAGCACGCTTCCTACCTCAGCGCTCGGCAGGCCTCACTAACAGAATGGTGACATCCTCTCATATTTGCACACGGCCTGATGCACACACACTTCACCAAAGGGATTGTGTTTGTCGAAGCTGTGCCACTGCAACTTATTTACCACTAGACAAGCAACTCTGTTTATTTGTTGCTCTTCCAACCCATTTTTCATCGTATGTTTTGAGCTAGAAGACAGAAAAGTTTGGGAAAGTTACAAAAATATCACAGCCTCTTTGTTTCATATCCTTTGGGCTGAAGATGTGATGTTACAGCTCTGTGACTGCAAATATCCACAATTGGCTCCCTTTCGTTTGAGGTATTTAGCCAACAAGAATATTATAAGCATGACTGAGTGTGGTAAAATGTATCAGCCTGTATTTCTACGCATTCCTCGCCATGCATGCTAAGAACCATGTTATTACATTTTAGTGCATTGTCAGCATACTGTACATAAGGTAAGCTTGGTGTGAATAAAGGCCCTTTTAATTGAAAGACAGACAATTACAGCACCCTGTGGGGGTTGTTTATGCACTGCAGGGAGAACAATAAACTATGTGTAGCTCCCAACTGCTCATACAACCTGATACCTTTAGCCAGAAATGTAATTGTCCAGGACAATCATTTTGCGCTATTGAAATTTAATTGTAACTACCTTTACAGAATGCCAAGCTGTCTTTCCTCCCCGTGTTGTACTGTATGTCTTTTGTCACTGTGTCTCCTTCTGAGTTTTGGCCACAAATGAAGACACAAATCCTAAGGATGCACTTTGCTTTGTTCGTGGCATTGTTCTTATTTTCTATTGCTATTTGCTACTGGACTAACTTAACCACATCATTGCAAAAGAGCAGTATAGCTACTTGAGGCTCTGCCTGGTTCTCTGATGTCCTGATGTCTCCACAGCTGAATCCCAACCACTTGATCCATAATCTTATTCTTTCCGTCATTATCTGAATTTTGTGGCCATAGGTGAAAAATGATGCATAAACAGGGCTCTGGCTCAGCTTTTTTAAAATAGATTTTAACACAACGTAGAAGTACATGTACATGACCATATTACTGCTGATGCCACGTGGATTCCCCCACCATTGTAACCTCAATCAATCATGAGTCAGAGATACTTCAACAATGTTCTCATCAGGAAGGCTCCCTTTTTAGGAGTATTTTATTCCACCAAAAGCAGTTTGGAAAAAAAATTATCACTGGCAGTATTTTAACAATAAAACACCAGTGAAATGGAGATCTAAAGCAGGAAAATCTGAGCCAAGCCTTAAGGACCTGGAAGATAGCTCAGATGGTCTGCTGTTCTTACAGTTCTGCTTTACGATGTTTTTATTGTGTCAATGGAGTTATTTCACTTCCATAGTGTACTATTGCTTTCTTCTCCCAACACTGTATGGTTTCCTATTTCTATTTTTATGGCATACGTTTGATTTCTAATTGTTAACAAAATGTTCATGCGAGTAAAAATGGTGGGCTCGAAGCCCAGTAATAGTGTCACGTAATAGGAACACTTTCTGTGACATCTGACCTACTATTTTGGTAGTCAATGCATACATAAAAAGCATTAGGCTATTATCATTGTAAAGACAGACAGAACGTAGATGCAGCTGTTGTATTGGACGTCATTAGATTCTGCAAGTGTTATGAGTTTTCTGATATAAAATGTTTAGCTGCCTCAAGTACTTCAACAAAGAAGGGATGAACACACATAGTGTATACTTTTAGAAAGATAAAAGTCCGTAAAATAGAGGAAAGCAATGTTGTTTTGTTCGGCTGTAACTGTATACAGTAGTTGAGAAATACATATCAAGAAGCTGCAGAAGCAAAGCAAACAAATTGTCAAGTCACCTGCAATCTTCTTATAGATAAATTCCTTTTAGGGTCTTTTCTAAATTCTCTCTCCTGGCTGTGATTTAAAATCTCTACATCTGCAACGCCTAGTTGTTTGTTTAATGTCTCTTCAATTTAACGGGGTAATTCATCTTATCCCTTGAGATCACTGGGCAGATCAAGTCCAAGTATGCTCTGAGACCAGAACAGGATATCACTATCATCATCACCCCTCATATGTTTGTTCACACAACTCTCTCAAGGGATGCACACTGCAATTTGGCTGCTGACAAATCTGAAGGGGCATGAGCAAACAGTAAAGCCCCTATTGGTAAGGGAGGGACAGTAATGTCTTGGAAGGACCAAAGTGCCAAGTTCAGTGGAAGGATAGAGTCTTGCATTATGTATGGTGGTTGTTATTTTCATCACAGGGAGCTGTCAGGCGTCATTGTAGTTCCTGCCCTGTCAGCATATATTGCAATGTATTCACAGATTGCTGTTTCGGTGTCTGCTCTAACCTTATTCCCTCCATTGACGCTAAAGCCACCCCAACCCGATACTTTATTCCACTAGAAATGGACTGAGAAGACCCACTGGATTCCATTAGCTGGACCAGTCCCCAAAGTAATATGGATTCTGTTCTGATGGTGACTTTAAGTTGAGCTGGTTGTTGTTGCCACTTACCATTAGGCCACTCAGGAAAATGAGAGTGAGAAAGTGGCCCTACTCAGGAGTCCATGCATTATTTCACACTACATGTGACAGGCCAGCACACAGACACAAATGCCAACAGACGCTGGGTGTCAGCTAGGTGTATGTGTGTGGTTGTGTTTTTCGACTTTATGCCACTGCGCTGTGAAAGCCCCAAGCATACAGTATCCTTTGCGGCCAAATAACAGATTTGGACGAAACAGGATTAAGTGAAGTCATTCAAACTAAGTGCTTTGAGGTTATGTCTGGACGAAGTAAGTGGGTTTTCAAAAATGAGGTGCCGTGTGAAGGCTGTTGAGAATATGTATACAGTAATCTCTCGTTTATTGCCGTTAATGGGGACCAGAACCCCCCGCGATAGGTGAAAAACTGCATAGATGTTGACTTATTGTTATTGTTATTATTTTTTTAAATTTTATATTATTTTTATATTAAAGTTTTATTTTGATGGGATTTACGCCTCTATTACGCCGGTGCAAACCCCCATAACAAGATATGACTAAATATGCAAGATCTGAACACTTCATTATTTTTTAACAATGGACAGAAATTTCAACCAATTCGGTAGAATGGCTCATATATGCATGTAAAATGTATACACATATATATATATATACAGAGCTGGGCACTTGACCCTTTTTTGCCCATCCGGCCGCGACCCTCCACCCTTGACCTGGGTACCCTTCCGGCATAACATTGTTGGTATTGTCGGCCCCCGCCCCGTTGCGACCTCCGTCCCCCCAAAGAAAAAAAACTTGTATCATGCCCCCGCGGCAGGGATGCTAGCGGAAGAGGTTGATTTAAAGACAATTAGCTGGCTAACTTACTATTCAAACCCGCTGTGGACATGCTTCAAACGCGCCACTTACTCACGTACTTACCCATGTAGTGTATGGACCTACTTTTCCAGGCGTAGTTATTCGCCCTGTAATTTCCTCAGTGCACCGTGACATGCGCGGAGTGATATAATTTCAAGTGTTATCAGTGATTCAACTCGTCTGTGAATGGATGCCATTTACGCAATAAAAAGAAGCTGAGCTCCGAGACTTCTCCAAGTTATTAAGTTGTGAAAGACACAACAACCCAGCTGCGTGTACTTACTTCCATTGCGAGCCATGGGGTTGGTTTTGTCATATTTTATAATTATTTGGGTCCAACAGACGACAAGTCTGCAAGCATTCAACAAGTTACCGGTACTTATTTTCCACACTCCCCTCCTTCACATTTCCTGGCCTTCAAAATAAAAGCATGCCAGCAAACCACAACACAGTAGGTTTGCTACGGCGTATTTCCGGAAGTAGGGAAGTGCATGATGTGCCAGTGTCATACTTGAGTGCTGCATGCAGCTTGATTTTCCTCCCGGACACAATTTGTTTTGAAAGAAGCCCAAAAAGAAGCCTTTCACCAAGTAGGCTGAGATTAAATTTGGCCGCCTCACGAGCACGTCACACGCATGAGGGCCGATTAGTGGGCCGGACTAAAATCCACTTCCGGCCATGCTTATTCCAGCCATTTTTTTCAATTTGTCACCCCCCACCCCTCCGCCCCCAAAATGGGCATCCGGCCGGGCCGGAGGGTCCGACCGGTCCGGCCCAGGGACGGACTGCCCAGCTCTATACCTCCCCCCCGCCCACACGCACACATAGTAGGGAGCGGGGACACTATGTTTTGAGAAGAAAAGTAAATTCTGGTCTTAAGATGTCGAAGCTACCATGAAAAACAACGGCACCGTTTGGCAGTATTTTGATGCAGCAGATGACAACAAGGTCGTCTGTAGGCTTTGTAAGCATAAACTCACTTACAACCACTCTCTGGGAACGATGAGAAACCACATCCAAAGTAAATCTCGATATGCACCTGCAGGTCGATGGCGGCGGGGCCAGTCAGACGAGCATGAGAGCGTTTGTTCCAGCCAGGCGCTGCGATGCTCACCGCACAGCAAAGATTACCCAAATAATTTGTAAAATGACGCAATATGCTGCCACTTTTGTTGAGGGCAAACGGTTCGAAAAAATGTATGCTGTATACCGAGCCTGAGTAGGTTACATGGTGCCAAGTCGCAAAACAATAACGCCCCAACTCGAGAGTAGCCATAACCAATGAAAGAGTAGATACTACGAGCGTTTGAGCAGGTCAGTTATGTGACCAATGCCTTAACTACAGACGGATGGACGTCCATAGCCATCGAATCTTACATGACTATAACGTGTATAACGTATGTGGACGAAGGACATCTGTGTGCTTCATGCGCCTTGGAGGAAAGACACACAGCTGAAAACTTGGCTGCTCTCCTGCGGAGTGTGATGGGTACGTGTGCACTAGAAAATAAAGCCGTCGCCTGTGTGCATGATAATGCACCTAACATATGGCGAATGAGACCCTGCTGGACTGGGAGTCGGTACCATTACTCATTACATTATTCATAATAAATGCCATGCATTGCATTGGCAAATATATCAGAAATGTATTTCTCTTTCAATTGTTCACTTTTATTCAGTCAGTTGTTGCTACATCAATAGAATTTAAATGAACAAACTGTCCTGAATGTTTGGGCTAAAATAGCCCCTACTGTAAATACACAAAATATTTGCATTTGAAACTTTGAATTCAATGTGGATTAAATTTCAAGTTTTCTTGCTTATAGACTAGTCGACTAGTCACAAATAAAATTTGAGACTAGTCGGTGGGCAAATTAGTCGAAATTCCCATCCCTAATATACAGTATATATATGTATACATATATATACATATATGTATATATATTGCTGTCCATATATATTGCTATATATGATATAGTTTTCTTAATTGTAGAAATGAGGGCACATACTGCACTAACCAATGCTTTCAACAAAATGGCTTTCAGCTTTGATATTGTCTGTAGACTCTTGGCACGATAGGGTAGCAATTTCATTATTGCCACCCATTCTGTCTTTTGGGTGTAAAACTTGATGATCAAGACAAAATTGAATAAGAATAGAGTATGTAATGAAAAACAGCAACTGGGACATAGAGGAAAACTAAAATCACTCAGACAGGAGGAAGATGTGATCTATAACTCAATCACATCGTAGATAAGGCAGGAAAGGCTATGTGCTGTTGTGTACTTGCTCGGATGGGTCTATTCATGCATGCTAGCCTTTGTGTGTGTTTGCGTGTTACATCCCAGCCTACTTCCTCTTTCCCTCCTGACATTCCACTTCCCATCACAGCAGTCTGGTGGGCTCAGATAAGACCATCCAGAACATTCCTTCTTCCTGGTGATTCTCTCGCCTCCATCCAAGCACCAACGGCACTCAATCCTGCTGATTACTGTCTCGCACAAAATAAACGCATTGTGTCCTGTGTACATCTGAATGTAAAGCCAATGTTTGAATCACAAGATCAATCATAGTAGTGGTGATGTGATAGGAAGGGAAAGTTGATTTGGGAATGAGAAATGACGGGTGTGAATCATTTTGAAGTAGCTCGTTCCATCTGCTCAGCAAGCATAGGTCAATATTTTTGCAATCTTCTGCAGGTGATGGATATATTAAGATGCTAGAAGCGTGCTAAAGTGAATGTAAGATCCTTCTTAGTGTTTGGATTGTCAATTGAGGCATGCATGTAGAACCCCGCCCATCCTTCCTGCCACTAGATCCCCACTGTATTACTTGCTGTTGATGAGACAGAGAGGGGTCTGAACTCATGAAGAGAGTATTTGTGGCGTGTAACTTGTCTCCTGTTTCTTGTCCTCTTCACGAACATACAGCTTGGTAACTGGAGTCTGGCCACATTGTTCTTTGTCCACAGGGATTCAGGTAGTCAGGTTAACAGTATACAATGACTGGATTTAGAAAACCAGTGGAGGCCCCAAAACTAAATGATTGTATATCCTACTTTTCCTCAAAGCCAGCCTTTTTCCATCATCACTCGGGACACTTACCTAGTAGTGTAGTGTAGTGAATTAAATAGAGCGGTGGATGTGTTTGCTTGTGCTCCCTCCTAACCCAACCTTATGGCATTTCCAGCATTTATCGCAAGCTTTGTTGGAGTCATGGGGGGCCTAAGGGTGCCCCGTTTGCATTGAGATGTGAGGGTCATCTGGAGATTCGGACTACAAGTTTAAGAAGAAAATAATTTAATAAAAGTACTGACCAGCTCACGGTTACCCCACCTCTCACCCGAAGACAGCCGGGATAGGCTCCAGCACACCGCACCACATTGGGCCCTATGTCTACACAAATCTAAAATAAGGGCCCTGCTAGCTTTAATATGTCAGTTTTTACGTATTTGCAATTACTGTATTTCATTTATTGGTATTTCTTACTTTTAGTTTGCTTTCTTTTATTACTCATTAATCACAGTTACCTTTACTGCTGGAAGTGAATTTACATCACTTGTGTGAGAAAGTCAAGTTGTTATTCCGTGCCTCAGAACATGACTCCCAGTCCTTCTGGTTGCACCGTCCCCCCGCCCCAACAGCAGATGTGATTGTTTCCTTGGGGAGCCATACATTTAGCATTGCCATTCAACAGTGATAGGATTAGTAGTGTTGAGGCTTATAGTAGAGTTCTCGCAGCTTCGCCATCCAACCCAATCAAGTCTGAGTGCAGCAGAGATGAGAGCTAAAGCTGCCATGCCAACACCTTATTATACTTACCGTATTATATAGCGTACTCATATAAAGTATATAAAGTAAGATTTGGATTCTTGCACACAATTCTCTGAACACTTAAAAGAATATAGACATTAAAAAGTACTCATATATTGTACAATAAATGTATATTATCAATGAGATTTTTTTGCCCACCAGAATACATTCATTGCATTAACATTCCTGTGTGTTGCTGCATAGTCCTCGGGGATTTATTAGTCATATGCAAAACACAAGTCACTTTTTTTGTGTTACATTTTGTGTCTTTATAATGATAATTGGTATCTATACATTTAACCTTCAATACGGGCATGCTAATGCACCTTCTATAAGCTTGAAACCCCCTGCAAATGAAATCAGACCAAAAAATGAAACAGTTGCTTTACTCGAAAATCCTCAGATTTCCTGAACTTCATAAAGCCCTTTATATATTTCTTGAGGGTTATTATTTAATAAGTAAATCATCTCAATGCTTTTACTTTAATTGAATAAGAACATTCCTGTATTCAACATTTAATATAGTGTACCATTTTGACTGCTTTACTACTCTCATCTTCATGGTGATTGAGTTAGCCCCTGCTCACAGTTAGAGGTTACAGATTTCAATCTCGGTTTGGGCCTTTCCATATGGAGGTTGCATGTTCTCCCTATTTTTTGTATGTGTCTTCTCCTGGTTCTCTGACCTGTGCCTTGCAAACAGGTCAAGAGAAGACTCATTGCCACTTGATGTGATTGTGTATGGTTGTTTGTCTTTATGTGCCCTGCACAAGCCATACAAGAATATCTCCTTTCCAGGAAGCATCTTGGAAAATATCCTCAGCCGACAATTCCGTTTCCTTTGTCCAATCACATACACAGGGCATGCATAAGGGCTGTGCGATTTCAGGAAAAGATTGAATTGCGATTTTTCACACAGATACTGCGATTTTGATTCGATTCACGATTTATTTTTTCTTCAGATCAAGCTTCAGGGCAATATTTACTTATACAATAGCATTTATGAATATGACATCAAATTACATCATAACATCCAAACATGAAACACTATTTGCTTTTTGCAGTGCTCCTGACTGACACAGAATCTATTGTATCAACTACAGTATAATCTCCCATGCAAATGCTGTGGTGTCCCTGTGATGCTGGAATGTAACAATGTCACATGACAGCTATTGTTCACCATTCAGACGCATAATATATGCATAGTCTGTAATGTGTTTTTCAGCTGAGTATCTTTGTATGAAGGTAGTGAAGCAGTTCAAGTGAAAAATAATTAATTTAAAAGTCTTTTCTTTACGTGAGTGCACAGTCCTTGTGCTGAGGTGCTAAGCTCTCCAATATGAAACATTGGACGTCACGAATGCACGACATTAACAATCTCTTGCAAACAAAGGGCTGAGTAAACGGTCTTTATTTAGCGCACTGCAGGAAGGTTTGAGTTGAAGCATATATCATTTTTACCTGGTTTTGAAAAACGCCATTTTTGGGCTCTCATGCCACACTGAACTATATGTTGACATCTATTTTGATGTATGGGTGGTCTGAATTTTTTTGCAGCATAATTACATGATCTCAGATTTTGGACAGGTGTGATCCTGGATTGGCCACCGTGTGCCTTTCTGATGTTGCTCACATGATTCAAGCAATACTCTGGGAGTTTGTGTGAATGCTCTGACACATGCAAAATTAGAAGTAACAGTTGGTTAGAATGCCAATTATCTCGTTCTCATTCTCCGAACCGCTTATCCTCACTAGGGTTGCGGCGTGCTGGAGCCTATCCCAGCTGTCTTTGGGCTAGAGGCAGGGTACACCCTGAAGTGGTTGCCAGCCGAACGCAGGGCGGAACTTTAAGTTTTGTTGTTGTTTTCATTTTAATGTCATTTATTTAGTTTACTTCAGGACAGAGCGCCTCAGGTGAGGAGGCTGGGGAAAAAAAATCAACCTTTGTGAGATCTCGCAAACCATGTCATCATCATGTGACAGAGAAAGAGACGCGCACACGCACACCCACACACGCACACACACACTAGGCATTACACACGCATTATGTTACTGTTATTTTGTAGTAACAAGTAAATAAGATAGTTAGGGAATTTTATTGGAGTAAAGGTACAGATTTTGGTCAGGAAATGTAGTGGAGTAAAAGTGATAGTTGCCTAAATATAAAGTAATGAAAATTCTACTTTACTAAAGTAGTAACCAATTGTTGTGGACCTAACTGTGTAGCATACTTATTGACAACAATTGTGTACAATGTACACTGTACATCAATGTCAGAGAATACAACTATTAAGGCTATACCATCATCTGTGTTATTAAAGTCTACAGTGTCATTTGAGCTGCAATATCCAACCCTCTTCCAGCAATGGAGGCTACAGTAAGACAATTATAGTCACAATAACAGTAATTGCAGTGTTGCTTTGTTTCCCCAGGGTTGGGGGTTCATTCCACAATGTATTCAGAGGACCTTATAATAGCTGAACCTGATCCCCCACTAGCTCATAACTATATGTTGTAGCAACTGTAGACAATCATATAATTACACCATTATCATTATTATTTTTTTATGCAGTGGCCGTCATTATAAATGCTAATTATGACTTGTCAGTACCCTTATATTCTTTATGATCCTCTATAAGTCACTGGCATTTTCAGAACCTCGGCCTTTGAATTCACACATAGTAATCTAGGCATTACATTGAATGGTCGGGCGGTGATGGAAAAAAATAATTGCGATTATTTTGATTGAGATTGAAATCATGTTTAATAAACACAATTATTAATTGATTGCAACAATTTGTGTTTATTCAACTACGAACATTCAACTTTAAATAGGACTTGAAAGAACAACCAGAAGATAACTTGGCAACAAAGTCAAATAATATATTAAAATAAAAGCATCTTGGCCTCTTTGGAGCAATGCGGTGCCATCCATGCATGGGAATATACACTGACATTAAGATTAAAAAAAATAGTTGAAAAGCATTGTGATTGAACTTTTAAAATAACTCATGTTTCACAGCTGTATGTGTTACTACAGTGTCAATAACCTATAGGTTAGTATAAGCAAGTGTAAGTATATCCAATGTAACCACGATGTTAGGAATAAAATTGACTGGTACCGTCATACATTCAAGCTTTTCTATAATTTGTTGCACAAATTCTTTGGAGGAGGACTTACGAAAACAGTATGTATTTTGTGATGATTAGTTTTGGAAAGTCCTGTTTAAAACACATATTTTTTAAATATGAAAGAGTGAGAGGTATACTACCATCCCCCATCATATATCTACCTTTTAAGAACACTTCTTTGATGTATACAGTCTTGGTCTTGCCTCGGTCTCGTCCTCCAAAAGTCTTGGTCTTTTCCCGGTCTTGATACACTCTAGTCTCGATAATGTCTTGGTCTCGGTTGGTGTGGTCTTGACGACAGCACTACTGTTATGTGTGCAAACTGTAAGTGTGGAAAAATTCTTAATTAGGCCACCTGGGAAACTAATTATCAAACCTGTCTGAGATTGATTTGCTGCATAGACAGAAGAAAACCATGACAAACGTCCCCGGAAAACCTCAATTTTTTCTTTAACTTAAATCCTACATGCATTATAAATTGAAACATAGTTTAGATTTCACCCGTAGTTTTAAAGCTCAGCACGCATAATAATAACAAAAACATGTTTTTAAGACACTCATATTTATCTGAAGACATGCATTTAAGCAGTAACATGCATACTTCAGGTAGTATAAATAATCTTACAGTATGCATGCGTGTTGATTCTTTAAAAAAAGGCCCTCTTAATGCTGCTATTTTTGTAGCAGCATTGCCTTTTCTGTCCTTCTGCCAGCAGAGAGCTTATACTGACCAAATCTGTTCTCCATAAACAATTCCCGCGTGAGATATTTAGTGTTATCAGAGATGGCTGTCCCTTTGTATAATCCACCCACAAGTGACCCTTGGCAGCTTGTCATGAGACACAACTTTTTCCTGTGATGACAGTGAACTTTGCTTGTCCTTTCCTGCTTGATATATTTTATTCGTTCTTAATCGCCAATCCTAATATAGTCCCATCTGGGGTTATGTGATGGCTAATTGGTGTATGACACATACTGTATATAGTTACGATAATATCTTTTGTTTTTCTATTTTATGTACATACGATAACATTGCCAAATGAAAACCTCAGTTGAATACTATTTATTATCATGTCATATTTGTGATATATGAATGAAGAGATTAAAACTGAGATCTCAGATATTCCTGCTTTGAGATCATCCTGTTTTCACCCCAATATAGCTGAGAGTCTAATGTCTTCTGTCACACTGACTATAAACAGGTTTTTTTTAGGCCCCTTTCCTAAAAAAATATATAAGAAAATATTAATTCCAGGTACATTAGTTCCTGTGATAAACATTCCCATGACCATTATTTTGAAAAAAAAGGGCTCCTTCGAATAAAATGTGAGCCTCGCTATTTGAGCATAACTGCAAAGTAATTAACAGTAGCATCAAGAAGTGTTAAAGGGGAAGTCAACCAAAACATTTTTTTCAAGAATATCTATGCAGGCCCACTAGTTGAAACAAGGCATTCTGATTAATATTGCGTTTGTGGAATAAGAGTTAATCCACCCTTTTTAGCCAACTCAGGGGGCAGCCACGAAAAATCACATCACAGTTGCTCAGGTCTCAGGTAACAAACAATCATAGCTCACCAGTTTTCTGAAGCTGAGCCATGATTGGTCGTTATCTGAGCCCCGAGCAACTGTGATGTTATTTTCAGTCGACAGAACTGACAAAATGGCCGCCCCCTGAGATGGCTAAAAACCGGTGGATTTTGCTGCTTAACTCATATTCCATAAATGCATTATTAATCAGAATGCCATGTTTCAACTGGTGGGCCTGCATAGAACATATTCTTGAAAAAAAGGATTTTGGATTGACTTCTTCTTTAAGCGATCTCTGATGGAAACATTTTAGTAAAATAGCTAATTCCCTTTTTAACGTTTTGAGGTAGCGGTTTGCTTTGACCATTGTTTCTTGTTGACCTTGACTGTTCTCTATAAATCACAAATCACTACAAGCAGAATTACAGTGTTTTAGTCCTTAAAATTCCCCTGATCAGCTAATCATCTTGTGCATCGGTCTTGAAACCAGTTTTAGAAACTGTGTGCTATGGTACTCCTGCTACAGTATTATAGTTTTTATATACATTAACAAAAGCCCCCCCACCCCCGAACACTAATAGGACTAATGAGGCAAGTTTTTGATACCCACCAAGACAGTCACACAGATGCTGCTATCAAAATAGCAGCATCTGTGCCTGCAGCTTCTCAGCGAACAGAGGCGGCCCTTATTCAAGATGTGCATTGCTCGATGGGAGGACCATAGCGTTTCATTATGGATTGCTCAACTCCTTCATTGCCAAATGAGATGCTTTCATCTCCCCTCAAAAAACAGACCCTTGGTCTTCTCCTGTATCATTAGTGTGTGTTGATTACTGCTTACTGTTTCTCTACTAAGTTGAATTGTGCTGATCTTAAATTTGTGTGAAGAAAGTGTATTATTAACAGAAACAAAGTTACTGCTGTTACTAATAATGACATTGGCACCTTTCTAGCGAATGCAAGCTGTTCCTGGCATATTCTGTCATTTTAGATCAAACACACATATTGCTGGTGTTGGGTGGAAATCCTTGAATGTCCAAAAACAAATTTTCAAGAACACCCACCCCCCCAACAAACGACGTTTTGTTGATCCATTACCATATTATTGTCAAAGCGAGCAAGTGATTATAAACATTTTAGATTGGTCAATAATTTTGAAAAACAACAGTTCCATGTGGTTACTGACTTGTAGCAAAGATCCGAGGTGGGATGGCAACTGTCAAATTCTGTACAATTCCTGAATGGGCAGTCTATTCCAGGCAGATCTTGTTTTTTTTTCTCTATTTTTTTTTCTAAATAGGCCTCAATCCCTATAATAACGGCTATCTTCAAATGGCGGACTGTGCATTGTCACACGGATATTTTTTGTTTTTTTCTCCACGTACACCGCTGTCACAGTCTGTGTACAATCAGTATTACAGAAGCCCATGTTGTGATCACCTAACCATAGTGAGAACATCTTTTTTTTTTTTACTGTAAGATATATATATATATATAATATATACGAGACACAGATATTTATATATATATATATATGTATATATATATATATATACACACAAAATGAGACAACACGGCATGGTTGTTCAAAAGTTCCGTAAAGTTCACTCAGAAAAGACACTTATTAAAAATGAATGGAACAGTGCATTTCTATTCTTCTAGAAGCCTGCTCAAAACCATGATGTCTCATTTGTTTTCAGACTGACTTAGTTAAAAAGAAAGTATGAGCCCAGTACAGAAGAGCAGCACGACTGTAGAGCAAAGGAATATTCCCTCCGGATGGTGTGGATTTTGGGCCAGCATGAATGAGCATTCAACGAGGTGATATGATAAGAAGGCCGCGAAATTCAAACCGTCAAACGATTAAAAATTTTATATATATGGTATATCCATTCAACATTCTTGGATTTCCATGCCTTTTTGCACCTCCCTTTCTTGACATGTTTCCCTGTGTCATTTCACATTATTACACACAACCTGATGTCTGAGCATATTTGTTCTGCTTTCTTTGGCTGTATGGATTACTTCTTGTTTTCCAACATCTGGTGACAATTTCATGTCAATAGCACCGTTGGAAATTTATTTAGTGCGAAAAATCGTGATGTGTTAAATACGCATTTCAGCCGCTGTGTATATATATATATATATATATATATATATATATATATATATATATATATATATATATATATATATATATATATATATATATATATATATGAGTGGGACCAAGAGAAGTATATATCTTTGTCTCACTCAGCCACCTGCCATCATATTGTTTTAATGGCACCATGGCTCAGTTGGCAGATTGGCTGTCCAGCAAACAAGTCTGCTGTGTTTTAATACTGTGCTCCCCCTGAGACTTTGTTTGCCTCAAGCAAAATACAGAAGGCCTTATCATTCCCTGGGCCGAGGGTCGGTGTGTGAAGGCGGCGGTTAGTTGCACCTTCACCGTGTTACACATTGAGCACACAACCACTCCCTCCCACCCAGGCATACACAAACCTACTTGTATGTCTCTTGTCAAAAGAAAAAAAACGAGTGATGTGGAGTGTGATGACATTTGACATCATCCACTTGTTTGTGGCTTGCTGTCTTTTTATAAGGCACATCCTGGGAGATCTTATCATGCTTAAGTGCGTGTGGGTGTGTGTGTGTGTTTGTGTGTGTGTTTTCTGTGTGTAAGGATGATTTTAAATAAATGCTGAACATGCCACACAGTTGTGCCTTTTTCAGCATGGTGCAGATTAACCCATGGGGCAATGGGAGATTTAGGTCAGGCCAAGGTTGCATGTTTATCACTTAATGGTCCAAATGGCAGCTTTTTCAGAAATGAGGTGTTATTGTCTGCTTTGTTATGTACAGAGTGTATGCAGTCACACGTGTTGTCACACAACCAATAATGTTGCTTTCAATACTATAACTGAATAAAGTATATTGATACTGGTATGGAAACGATACTTTGGCAAAACTTTAAAACATCTGTATGAAAACAAAAACAAACAGTGGAATAAAAGCTTACAAATAAACAGCTGCATTTATTTGTATTTAACAAAAAAATACACTAATAAGAATTCTTTTGATAAAATAAAAAAGCAATTATCACGTTAATGTTCTCTTAAGGCGGCATGGTGGTCGATTTATTAGCACGTCCGCCTCACAGTTCAGAGGTCGTGGGTTCGATCCCGGCTCTGGCCTCCCTGTGTGGAGTTTGCATGTTCTCCCCGTGCCTGGTTTTCTCCGGGTACTCTGGTTTCCTCCCACATTCTAAAAACATGCATGGTGAGTTGATTGGACTCTCTAAATTGCCCTTAGGTGTGATTGTGAGTGCGGATGTTTGTCTCTGTTTGCCCTGCGATTGGCTGGCAACCAATTCTGGGTGTCCTCCGCCTACTGCCCGAAGACAGCTGGGATAGGCTCCAGCACGCCCCGCGACCCTTGTGAGGACAAGCGGTATAGGTAATGGATGGATGGATGTTCTCTTAATGAAACTGCAAGTACACCTAGACTTATTTTTTTTCAAATACGTCTTACCGTCTTAGTTGTACTTTTACATAACCACTCTTTAATTGACGTATGGAAATGTGTGTATGGAATCAAGATAAACAGCACAAACTGTCACTCAATGTACAAGGCCAAAAGGACTGTAACATTTATATTTCACGTTGCAATTAGTAGTCAGAGTGCAGAGTGAATGTAGATATTGCAGCATAAATCCCAATCTCCAAATACAGCGGGCGAGCAGGATGTTTAAACATTCCACCAGTGATGCGTATTACCAGGTAAATGGAAAAGCTTATACATAAACATAAACACGTTATCAAATACTTATCTGCATCGAAAACCACAAACATACACACACACACCAGTCAAATTCTTTACCCAAACCTGCTTCACTACCCCACTATCTTAGTTTAGTCATTTTCTGCGTTTTCTCTCAGATGACTGCTGCTCTGTCTCCTCTTTAATTATGATAGAAGAAATGCAATCACATGGTTATCAGATGATGAGTTCTGCCTTGGATTCCAGCCCTGAAATCGCTGTGGTGTGCGTGCGTGCGTTTGTGTGATTGTACAGTCCTGCATTGGTCATGATGGCCAACAAAACAATAATACAATTTTGAAAATCATCTGAAGTGATCAGTCACTATAATGAGATAAATTTTGCATCATGTCTCTGTATGTGAGGAAACAGCAGTGTGATTGTTTGGAAAAGTTGGGTCACGAACAAGGGACCAAGCTTGTTAATTCTAAGGGGCTACAGTGGGAAGATCTAGAAAATGGCCCAAGTTTAATTAAAATCCCCAAAACGTAACATTCGGATAGTTATAAAAGCTGCATCGCTGCCAGCTCCTTCGCATGATGTAAAAATACGATTGGGACTGGATTGCTCAACACCCTCAGCGGTGCCTTATGATGAAATACCTTTGTTCTGACTATGTGAAATGTGTTGCTAAAGATGCATTTGAAAAAGGCTCTTTTCTTTTCAGCAGAAATAAGCAGCTTCAAATCAGGATGAACAGTACTATAGGTCATACTCATTTCGTAATTTGAATGCACTTATGTAGACGTTATGTTGTCCAATATTTTGCAGTGACGCTGGCTTAAAGGGACACTTGGACGAGTTTAACATTGGCACTTATATAAAAGGTTTGCATGTAAAAATTAGATCAGTACTAAAATGCTCCACCCAAAAGACTCTGTAGTGATTTAAGGGCTTTTTTTGTGATTAGATTTACGACAAATTGCCCCGCCCCTTTTTGGGGCTCGGCTTGTTATTTTTTTCTGTCTCAGCTGTCTACGTCACGGGAGGGAGCCTAGCATGGTAATATTGCTCGCTTTGTCAGTTCTGTTGTCTAAAACTGAGACCGATCGCCACCAAAATGCAAATGCACATTACTACTCTTGTCCACTTCAACGTGTGAAAGGGTAAAAGTGTTCTGCACAATAGTTTGGATTTTTTGGATTACCTACACAAAATCAAAAACACTTACACAGGCTGAAGCGGACAAGTGCATGAATGCGCACACTAACCCCGACTGCTTATATTTCGGACATTTAGCGACGCTAAACTCGTGTCAACTCTCAGGAGGCAGACGGCGACTGGCAGCACGGGCAAGCAATCAGGCAAGCATGGATCTTTATTCCCACCGCCCTCCCGGCAAACAGTAGAATAACGGTAAAGCTAATAGCAACAACTAGCTTCAGGTCATTATAGCAAAAGGCGTTAGCACAACATCATTAGCTCCTTACTGTCCGCGCAGCGTGTGGAGGTGATCATGAGCCTGCGTCTTCATGTCACGGGGTTGCCTCCCAAGCAGTCGCGTGCGTTGTCCGACACCGCTTGCAGCCGCGAGAGTGGAGCGGCGTCAGAGTGACGTAAGACCTCATCGAACACCGGGGGGTGTCTTGAACGTGTGCATCCGACTCCAAGTGTGGCCGCATTGGAACGCACCATTTCGGCTGTTACGTTCCATTGGATGGCGTGTTGTCGGTCAAAAAACTGTGGCCATTCCTCATCCAAATAAATGTGCACGTCCACTCATTCCCACTTCAGTCTCTGTAAAGATCCTGACTGGTGTTAAATGCCTCGCCCGTCCCAACTGTGATCAGCAAGTTTTTGTAGCAAAGAATCAGTGTGCGCTTGTCCCAGCATAAATCTATGTAGCTCTGCTCACTTCCACATTTCCTCATTCTCGTATAAATCAGCCACAGAGAGTTTAATCTTTTTGATATGTTGAAGTGGTTAGTATGGATGTCCACATAGATTTTGGTGCCAATTGATCACCGTTTTAGACGTTAGAAGCAATGAAAGTACAATGATTTACAACAGAAAGTTTGTAATCGGTTCCTCCAGTGACTCCGACTGATAAAACGGTTGGGGGCACGGCCATTCTCCTCATTAACAAGGGGCGTTATTCATGGAGTCACTTACTTCCTAATGTCTACAAAATGAATGGATAAAATAGAAAATGACAAGTCTTTTCATTTTCCTGATCAAAAAATATATAAAATGAACTTGTTAGTGAAAACATGGCCATCCCGGACCAACCATCGCTTTAATAAAATCAATTAGGATTTGTTTAATTCGAAGCTAAAACAAATGGCAGACAATGACAATGTTACGATCCATCCCATATAGGGCTGCTCGATTAAGCGATTTTGAACTGTAACCGAATTTTCTGGATAAAATGATTTAAATATCGCTCAAATTGGTACGTTTGATTTTTATTTTGGTAAGACACCGTAGTTTCCTCTGCATTTCCGCAACAACGACATCCATGGCTACCGGCGATTCTGCTACTTTTGCCCAGGCAAGTGAGCATTTAGTTAATCAATCGGGCAAAAGTAGATATGTAGTGTGGAAATGGTATGGTTTCAATGATATGGACACGGACCAAACAATCCTTGGTGCAAAGTGTGTTTTAAATCAGTTGCAGTGAAAGTTTCAAACACAAGCATCTTTATTTTTTTAATTTTTGGTTTATGAAGAGCAGAGAGACCTGACGTCTATTGTAAAGATGAGATGCTCATAATCCCAAGAGAAAATTCAGTTTGTTACCTTCACTGGCATAACGTATGCCTATGTGTTTCTTCAGACAAGGTGATCGTCACCTTGCATATTGTTATTATTGAGTGACAGTTTTGCACTAATCAGTGATTTATGTTTAAGTAAAACCAGAGCGAAAGTTGAAGCCACTTTCAGCCTGGCTGCCTACCTACCTCACCTGATTGACTGAGTGACTTGATTGACTGACTAGCTGGTTGGCAAAATGACTTGGTGACAGACTGTTTGGTTTACAGACTGACTGACTACCTTCTCTCATGTTTGATTTCGTTTCAGATATTATAGGCACTTCCTTCTTTCATTATTGATTTAATTAAGAACAGATCTGAAGTCTATTGTATAAGGAAAATGCTGTTAATCCCAATGGATTGCTCTGTGTGTATTGAATTAAATTAGCTGGCTTTTTCAGTTCAAAGAAAGAAAAATTAAGTTTAAATAAAAGACATTTGAAATACTTTATTTTTCATTATTTGTATTTTACAAAGAAATGGTTATCGGAAAATCGGGTTTGAGAGAAAATAATCGGGATTTTCTTGTTAGGCAAAATCAAACAGCCCTAATCCCATGTACACCACTCAGTTTCATCAGTGCAAGCATTACAGAAAATGTTTTGAATCAATAGAACAAAGGTCTATTGAAAGGTCATTTCCTGGAGTCTTGATTTTCCTTGCTAACAATATTCAGTATTTTGCGGATTATGCTTTGGTCATCTTGTTGAAAAAAATGCACATTTATCTTTGTTGTGTTAAGAATAGTGGTTGAAAATATATTACACTTTTTCATTGTAGCGGAATTAGGGCTTGACATTGGCAGGTAGGTCCATCACTCTCACTAGCCATTTTGGCGGGTTGAAATTGTAGTTTTCTCAAATGCCATCTGTAGTAATAAAACCATTGCAATGTGAGACAATGACACAACCACTCATATGATGCATTAGTTGCTCACAGTGTTTGCTCATTGGCAGAGATGGGTACTTTACCCTATTTTGCTGGTCCATCCTCCGTCCGTGACCTGGGCACCCTTCCGTCATCGTCCCTCCGTCCTTATTCATAAAAATAATCTTACTCTGACCCCCGTCTGTCCTCGTCCTTCCATCCTTACATTTTGGCCTAATCCATGGTATTGCATGTGCTGAACCACTAGAGAGCAGACGGTTACTGCAGGGGAATGCACATGAAAAAGAAAAAAAGGGACTCTACAGTGTTGTGCAAGCAGTTAAGAAATGGCGGCTCTGTGGTATCGCAGAAGAGAATAGCAGTCTTTTTTTTTTTTTTTAAAGAACCCAACAACACGTCAGTCGGTACTTGACCTGGTTAGGGACGATTAGCCACTTCCTGTCCTTGCTTAGGCCATCCTTTTTAAAAAACTTCTCTTCCTCCAGAGGACAGATGGACCGTTCTGTCCCTGGGACGGAATGCCCATCTCTGCTCATTTGCTCATTTGTCCATTCATGAACCCTTTTGCTGACGAAGCACATTCAATACCTTGGGCGAATGTATAAGCAGGATACATTTATATACAACAATTTTAAGTCTATATTATTGAATATTTTTTTGGTATATTTTTTAATTAAAGTATATTTTTAGGTATTTTTTCTGACATAAGATTTCATTTGACGTTTTACTATGTGGTCTGGATACATGCAGCCTTATCCTGACTGACTACTACATCTTTGGGTGTCATTAAACTTGATATACGTTGCATTTTATTCAATAGAGAAATTTGTTTTTTGGTTTTTGAATGGTCCTCATGGCACCTTGTATATCATATAAGCAGAAGCTCTGTGTAACTCTTGATTACAAAGTTGCTGATAACATTCTTACAGGAAGTGACCAACCCACTCCACCCAAATCTAAGCTTACCAGAAATTGGTACCATCAAACCCCTCAAATAATGCCTTATCTGCAGTAAAGCCTCTAAGAAGTAAACAGGCTCAACCGGAAGTAGTTCTTGTAATCATGAGCTTTGTGCATTAAGAAACACATGCGCACACCCAGGAAAGACTTTCATCAAGGGAAATAACACTTTATGTTGTGAGTCCATTGTTGCACAAAGGAGCACTGGGCAACTCATGTGTACAACACACACTTGACTCTGAAGCTAATTCACTCAACAGAGGACTGCGATGACAGTTTAATCTCATTCTCAGCGCTGATGTGCCGCTTCATGTCCTCTCCCAACAATTGTACTGTCCCCATTACCAACACATAAAGTACAACTGCATTCAATTTACCGCCCATTGCTGTCGGTAATTTGAGGCTCCTGTCTTTTTTAAATTATTGTTTTCCAAGGGGTTTTATACAATGTTGCAGACAGAAACTGACATGCATTTAAACATAAAACATTTGTGTTAATCCTACACACAACAATGTTGCAGACAGAAACTGACATGCATTTAAACATAAAACATTTGTGTTAATCCTACACACATGGGAAAACAGTGATGAACACAAGTGCTAAAAATATGTACGTACATATAAACTAATGCAGTACAGTAAATGGATAAAGAGTTTGTTCCAAAAGTCCCTCCTATTATCATAGTCCCATATGCCTATCCACAGTCTAACACCATCAAAATACAACTTTTTCTTTGCTCTTACTTGGAATTAGTGGTGGGCGATATGGCAAAAATATCATATCACGATTTTTTAAAAATAAAATCACGATCATGATTTTATCAAGATTCTTTTTTTACATATATTTTTTAGACTAATTTGCACATTTTGACCATTTTCCTCACGTTAAACATATAAAAACAGATTTAAAATGTATATAAAACCCTAAAAGAAAAAAATACATTTTAAGCCAGCTGAGCTTTCTGAACAGGTTTTAATTTGAATAGTGCCGATTTTTATCAAAATAGGGTTAACATAACGTAAACATAAAAACACAGCTTGTAACGCGGGTCTAGTACTTTGAAGAGTCTTTTAAACCCCTCGTTTTATAATAAGTCACTGCCTCAGTTACTTCTTTACACTGCTTGCTTGTTTTTTTATATGAAGTGCCCTTGTTAAATAAATGACTGTGTTACCGTGGGTTATGTTAGCTTGGAGCTAGCGGCTGCCTCTGGCTACCATGTGTCTGATCTCCATTTGCTTTGGCTGTCAGCAGAGTTTTTTGGGTGCTGTCTCTGCAGTGATTAAACAGGTTTGTCGTGTTGCCATCTGACGTCCAAACCGAGTCTCTGCAAACTTTGCAAATAACTGGTTTGCGCTTTCTCCTCCGAGGAAAAGCCAAACTAAATCGACACTGTGGATGTGGAGTTTCTTTTCGGGACCAACTCTGCTTCGTGGTCACTTTCCGCTATAGCTTCCCGCTATACAAACATACAGGGAGACGCGGAATGTCACGTACGGTGCACTGTGATTGGTTGGTCGGGTATGCGTCAGCGGCTTTGGGCCGCCATAGAGCTAAACTGTATAGAATGTGCCCTGTAGGCGATCAAACAAACTTTCGGCTTTATGAGATCGTCAACATGTTAAACGATCTAAATCGTCATATCGCCCAACCCTACTTGGAATGCATTTATTTTTTCCTGAGTGAGTTATGTGACTTTGTGTATGTGTGAAGGAGGTCTTCAAAGTATTGTCCCCAATGACTCACAATGTCCCAAGTTGAGGTCAGCAGGACCCCATCTCCATGAAATACATTGTTAATGGTGTCATGCTCCCCCCTCATGAGATGCCGAATGGGGGACCAGAATTTCCTCTAAGCCGGCCGGAAGTCATTTTCAATTGCTTCACCGAACTCCTCCCATGCCAAAAGTTTTTTCCTCGCCAATAATCCCTGATAAGACTTCCTCTTCAGTATGATATCATCCCTTACAACTGGTGTTCACCAACGGGTTTGAGGATTGCCACCACGACAGGCACTACTTTGACCACCTACGATGGCAGCTCTATGTGGCCATCTCAATAATGGAAGCATTATGGAATGTAGTCCACTCCAGAGTGGAAGAGAGTTTCCTGCTTTTGGCCGACACCCAGCTCACAGTGCACCAGACCCGTTTTGCCCTCCCACAGGTGGTGTGCCCTTGGGAAGAGGGACCCACTTTGCCTTTTTGCGCTGTGCCCGATCTGCCACCAGATGCTTGCCATTGAGCTCCACCTCTAGGACTGGTCGCCCGCGTCCAGGCAAGGGAAAACGTGATCCAATATTTTCATCTGTCACATGGGCCCCACCTTGCACCTGTTTACCATGAGTGACCCTGCCAAGGGCATAAAGCCCCAGACAACTTAGCTCCTCAGGTCATTGAGACACACAAACTCCATCACAATAAGGTGACGGCTCAAGGAGGGGCAAAATTAATATAGAATATAAAAAATTTAACTTGTGTTTTTTCAATACAGGTTGTAAAACGAATTGTATATTTCCTTAATGTTCAAACGAAGTACCATTTTGATTTGATTTGAGCTCATGAGTCTTTTATGCTTCAGTACTCTACCTCCTGCTGCTAAACAGCCATTGTCAGTTATAATTTATTGAGTTACACCAAAAACAGTACATCTCTCATGTCTATGTCAGTGCTTGCTATTTACTTTTTATGTATTCTATTCAGATGGCAACGATGTTTGTGTCACGTAAAATTTCCAACAGATTCTAAAACTAGATGTTCCAACAGGAGTTTAGAGCAATTTCACAATATAAGTTACACTGTAATGCACTCAGTAAAAAACTGACATTTTTGAGTAACCAAAAACTCGTAGCTTGGGCCACTTGGTTTAAACATCAAACTTCCTATCTGTCATTCACACCAAGGTCATTCTTTCAGCAAATCTGCCAATAGTCTAAATAGTATAGTAGTCATGTATCCCTTTCCAAATATTGTTTTCGCATAATTTCCGGCAAAACATCTGGCCACCCAATTTCGGTACTATTTGTCCTCATTACAGTCAGGTAACTCAAGCCTATCCCAGCTGAATTTGGTGGCGAGGCGGGTACACCTTGGACTAGTCGCCAGTCACTCACAGGGCACATATAGACAAACCATTCACACTCACATTCAAACATATGGATACTCAAGACTCTGAAATTAAATTAAAAAGCAATGTTTGGGTCTGTTGGGGGGGGGGGGGAATGGTGAGAACATGCAGTCTCCACATTGAGTGATTCCCAACAGTGATTCGAACCCAGACCTCCTCATTGTGAGGCAGCTAACCAGTATTTTACCTCCCTGCAAAACATTTTGTTATACATGCTCTATATTTTTTCAACTAGTATAGCAGTTAATTAATGCAATTATCTAGGGAGTTAAGCCTACATATTCACTCTCCACTGACACCGATCTGCTTCATTTATCTCCAGAGTGGCAAGAAGGAAACTGATAGCTACACCTACTTACTTCAGATCTCTTTCCATGGGGCATTGTTGCAGTTTCTATTCACTTGGACTTCAAGCTATATAAGGCAAAAACTGACATATCAATGATGCACATTTGTTTCTTTAATCATACAGAAGAATTCAAGATAGTAATAATCGCAACAAAATGTGTCTAGTACTCATGTTAGTTGGTGGCTTATCAGTTGCGTCTTTTCACGATACTGATGACTTGAGCTTGTCATCTTAGCCGAAGCGTTATTTTTGTTTAGCTACTTGTGAGGCATTTACTACACATTGGACACTTTTCGACTTGGGTTTGCAAATACAGAGGATTGCAACATTTGTTAGCATCAAAAACGTTTTAGCTTTTGCCTCTTTCATTCCATTGATACAGGCCCATTATGTATGCATGGTGCATGCTCAATGCATGAAAATGATAAAGTATTACAATTTTTTTTGCAATGCAGTTCAGGCAGATGAGTGTTGATGTCATTAGGAAAACTCCCATCAAATGCATGAGTAATCACACCTTGTCAATCACACTAATGAACGCATGACATCTCCCACTTATGGACACCATTATTACCATTATTACATGATTGCTGTCATGCCTACGTACTTGCATTTAAAGAATGAGAATCTCATGTGAAGATGCTTTATACAAATATGCAATGTTAAATTGAAAAACAAAGAGCGATTCTAGAGATTTAGAAATGAATTCAATATGAGGAGAAAGAAGACCAGAGGCTGCGTGAGAAAATCCGCTTATGCATTCTCTCCAACCATACCGGCATGTAAAACTTTATTTTAATGTTTGTTTGTTTGTCTCTGTGTGCCCTGCTATTGGCCGGCACCCAATTCAGGGTGTCCCCCGCCTACTGCCCCGAAGACAGCTGGGGTAGGCTCCAGCACACCCGCGACCCTTGTGAGGATAAGCGGTACAGATAATGGATGGATGGGTTGTAAAGATAGATGTAGATGTGATAGAGATGAACATTTTCTCTTGGCTAACAACCAACCACAATCAAAATCCCTGAAAAAATAGGAACCTAGACAGCACAATCTTAATTAAGGTACATGCTGCACAAGTAGCTCATGCAGTTTCAATCATTTGTATTCTTGCAATTATTACTGACTTTCAATGGATTGAGGAACAATTGTGTTGTAGCTCTGTGCTGCCCCTCTCTGGCCACCACCTCACAGTACAACCTAGTACCTGTGCACTTGAATTGGGTCAAATGACCTTGTCCCAGGTTTTCTGGGTCTACTCCTGTGTCCCAGGCTCCCACATCCCCAAAACACATTTCTGAGGTTAATTGAGGACTGTTCACTACCCACTACCCTACGTGTATGTGTATGTGTGTGTGAATGGTTGTTTGTTTTCATGTGCCTTGCAAATGGCTTTAGATCAGTCCAGGCTGTAATCTGGGATATCCTCCAGTGACTCGCAACCCTAATGAGAATAAGCAGCATTAAAATGGCTTGATGGATTTACTTTGTCATAATTTTTCATGAAAATTAATTTTAACATGTCCACATTTTACCATTCTGTTATGTTTTTCCTTTTGATTTATAATGTTTTTCATTTTGATTTATAAAGTAATAACATCCAAGTTTAAATCATTATAATGAACATCATCCCACTCAGTGTATAGTAATTCAGAGTAAATTTAAATAAAGTATATAGAATATCTGTATGCTTGCTTCTTTTTTCATCATCTTCCAGTGCTCAACCTAAATGAGTGCGTGACAAAATGGTTTCATTTCACAGTCAATATTTCCTGTGGCATCCAATACAAAACATTCTGACAAATGAAGGTCAATGATTGCAAATCATATTTGTCAGTGTGCACATGTGATACTTCCTTATTTAATCTTGCAATAATGCAAACATTTGTAAAAGTTAGTAGTATTAAAAATTTGCTTTCCAAGGTGGTGAAATCATTTATTATGATCACTGTAAGTGTGTTAACTGCAACATTTTTTAAGACATACATTTGCCTATTGAGCATTCATCCATCCATTATCCGAACCGCTTATTCTCACACGGGTCGCAGGCGTGCTGGAGCCTATCCCAGCTGTCTTCGGGCAGTAGGCGGGGGACACCCTGAATTGGTTGCCAGCCAATCGCAGGGCACACAAAGACAAACATCCGCACTCACAAACATACATAGGGACAATTTAGGGTGACGATCAACCTATCATGCATGTTTTGGGAATGTGGGAGGAAACAGGAGTACCCGTAGAAAACCCACTCAGACACGGGGAGAACATTCAAACTCCACACAGGAAGGCCGTAGCTGGACTCGAATCCACGACCTTTGCACTGTGAGGCGGATGTGCTAACCAGTTGAGCATTTTTACTTAAAAAGAAAAATCTTTTTCTTTGAAGTGAAAGTGATGATTCATATTGCGTTTGTGGAATATGAGTTAAGCAGCAGAATCCACCCGTTTTTAGCCATCATCATTTGACCAATCACAGTTCACCTGTTTACTGAAGCTCAGTCATGATTGGTCGTTACCTGAGCGCTGAGCAACTATAATGTCATTTTCGGTCGACAGAAAGTGGCAAAATGGCCGCCCCCAGAGATGGACAAAGACAGATGGACTTTACTGCTTAATAACACGTCATCTTTAGACTAGTTGGTGGTGCATAGAACATACTCTTGAAAAACGTTTAAAAAAATGAGTTGGCCTCCACTTTAATATACAGTAGGTCATTATGAGCAAAGTCCAATAAGGAGAGGCCTTCTATTCACATGTTTCCTTTCCCCTCCCTTTGAATGCAGGCATTTGGGCAGAAATCCTGATGCCCCAAACCCATTTGGATGTACTGAAGGGTCAGATGGTGATCCTGAAGGCTTCATACAACATGGTGCCTGGTAGTGACCTGAGCACAAACACCATCCTCTGGAACCTTGTAACGAACAACACTCAACTGGTAAGAAATGAATTGATCATGAATTTAGACCATAACTACATTAAGATAACCTCAAAATAATGTATGACAGTCTTAGCTTCAAATTATTTAACTTTTCATCGATAGCACTTCATGATAATTCTCTTGTACAAAATCCCTGTGCTATGTAAGTATTAGTTGTACCGCTCAAGTGATATACTTTTTTTTAAAGTGAGATGCAGGAATTGTGATTAAAGTTAAACTGAGTATTATTTATTTTGGGTTTTAATGTTAACAGTAGGTAACTTATATACAGTTGTATGGCAGTTAAGAAGGTTTTCCCTGCACACGCAGTTTTAGAACTGTGATCGTTTAACCCTCAAATCATACATCAACTACACTTCCAAAATATAATATTGCATCATATCCTAGAGGCCCCACTATATAATTAAGTTTGTATTAACCAATTTGGTTTGCGCAAGGTAGTCGTTAATATTTCTTATACTGGATGATGTTATCAGGCAGGGAAAAGGAGGTTACATAACTGAGCAAAATAACACCTCTTAGCTCAGTGACATTTTTGTAACACATTATCTTGAGAATCTGGCCTTAGTTTTGTTTATCTGCCACCATTACATTATCATGCTGGCCAGATGAGAATTTGAAATCACATACAATAGAGGAACGTGGTCAAAAGCAAGCTCATGAAATCTTTCGACACAGGAAAAGGGTGTTTTAGCCAATGTGGGCAGGCAGCCCATTGTGTGACTTTTTGTGCTATGAAAAGACAAGGAGCAACTTGCTATGTGTGTTCAATAGCATGGTATGGAAAATTGTGATTTCTGTGACTATCATTTTAATCTTAAATTAGGTTTATACAGTGGAGACATAACTACAGTCATCTTCTAAATCAGTGAAAATTCCCAGCCTTTTTTGGCTTGTGTACCCTCTGACCTTTTCTATACCATGAGTTAGGGCTGCTTGATTATGAAAAAAATATATATTAATCACGATTATTTTGGTAATAATTGAAATCACGATTATTCAAACGATCATTTATTTTTTGGGGTACAAACAAGAGAATGTTTAAATGTAAAAAATATAAAGACAAATACATTTCTTTGAAACACTATAATTATGTAAGTTCCAAACAAAATGTATAAAATCAATAGTGCAAATGTATAAATTCAAGTATGATTTCCTTGTGTGTAAACAAACAGTGCGTTGGATATAAATACATTTTAATAATCGTTTTTTACAATTATGCCAATTTTGTAATCATAGAGTGTAATAATCATAATTGTAATTGACTTTCGATTAATTGCACAGACCTACCATGAGTACCCCTCATTCATGTTGATGGCACTCCAAAAGTAGATCGTGACACAACTGATTCTTACATTAAATCATAACTTAATTTGAACTTTTACTGTAATTCTTGAACATTGTCTTTTTTTTTTCAAATGAAAAATAAAATAAATGTTGCCTTGAAAATACATAATTAAAAAATTTGAAATCAGTGTAAAGAAAAACAACTGCCTGTATGATATGCTTTTCTAACTTATAACAAATACCACAAAAAAACAGAAGCTCCTTTGAATGTCACCTTTAAACAGGCTTTTAAACTTTTAATATCAGGAACAAAACACTCAACAAGAATATTATTTAGACCCACAATAGCAGTTTTGCTTTCTTTTCATCAGTCATCAGTCAGCTGTTGTGATTTTGTTGCATCATAGGTTATTGATCTTGGATGTATTCTAAATACAAACAACCATCATAACACAAGAGGTGTGGTAACTGGACCACTTACTGAATGTCCTAGATGATGACAGATGTTGATCTGGGATTGCCATGGCAAAGGCAAGGGATACCATTTTCTGTATCACAAGCCAAGTACTCTACTCTACTTTACATTGTACTGTAGGGCTTAAAATAAACATAAATAATAGTTATATTATTAAATAGAACTCTAAATGCACAAGCATTTTATTTATTTGAAGTAGTCGAAACTGCAACAAATACTATATAAGTCTGGCATCATTAATGTGAGTATTCGACATTGCAGTATTTTGTTCTGTTGAAGTCTAACTCAATAATTTTCTTGCAGCTTTTTCTTTTTGTAAATGTATTTTAAACTGCACACAGTGAGCATGTGTTTTAATTATGCAGCACAGTTGCTGAACTACTTCATGACATTTTGTATGACGTGTTTCTATCTGAGAAACAAAAACCTTCCATATTCCTCACTTTGCCCAACAATGAGCACATAATTTAGAAATAGTACTCTATAAATGACCTTTGCCTCTTTTCTTGTGTAGATCATCTCTTACACTAAAGGCTCCATAAGTGTGGGGAGTTCCCAGTTTAAGGGCCGAGTTGGCTTCACCTCTAGCATGCCCTCTAGTGACGTATCTCTGTACATCAACAACACCCAGGAGCCAGATTCTGGACGTTACCTCTGCCAAGTCATCATCCCAGATAGCCCTGGCCTCACTGCTGAGCTCAGCCTGGATGTCAAAGGTTAAGACGCAGATGAAGACTCAACTATTTAATCGTCAAATGTTCATGATCCCTCCCTTCTCCCCCCCCAGTGCCCCCTGCTGTCCCAAAGTGCACTTTATCAGGGAAACCAGTGCTGAAAGGAAATGTGACCCTGAGCTGCAAGTCCAACAGTGGGAAGCCGGTTCCATTGTATAAGTGGAGGAAAGCCAGTCCCACCTCTGAGGTCTTCTTCTCACCCATGCTCAGTGAGTGGATCCCACACAACTGTCCATCCTGGTTTCTATCAGCAAGTCACTCACAGTAGCTAATTAGAAATAAAAGCGGTGTTTTTTTGTCTTTTTTTTTGCCTTCCCACAAAGGTGCGGAATCTGTCCTATTCCGCTGTGGATCTAAAAGTTTCCTATCAGCTTTTGATTGTTAGTCATTGTCAAAGAAAGAGTGCAACTCATTTTTCAATGATATCCAGTTTGAGATGCTCATGGTAGCTTGGACAGTTAAGCTTGGTCAATTCTCTACATTTGCAGTTTTATTCACGTGTGTTTATACAGTAAACTGGACATTGCTCAATATGAATACATAAAAATTGTCGTATTCCTTGGTAAATGCCATTTTAGATGAGAAGACAGGCACTCTGAGGCTGAGTAACCTGAGCAGCAACATGTCAGGGAAGTACGTGTGCACTGCCAGCAATACAGCCGGATCGGAAAGCTGCTTCATCAACCTGGAGATTTCCACCTGTAAGTACAACACACTGTTACATCATCATCATCATCATCGTCATCACTAATATCAGACAAAAAATGACTGTTAGTCACCATACTCTGGAACCACTATTGTATTAAAAGGTACCACCCACAATTAATAAATAACTAAAGTTTCCCTAGCATTTCATTTCTAACAGATACTCCCTCTAACAGAGAACTTGATGGTTAGAGAACAGATTGTTGATGACTGTAATTAGTAAATGCCAAAAGCCTTGTACTCTATTTGCAAAAGTGTATTCTGTTTACTTTGTTTGCATGTACACCCAGAAATGCATTTTATACTTTACTACTATTGAATTATTTGGTGTTGATAGCATGTAATTGTGTGCTATGATTTTCTCTGCAGCCAATAAAGTCGGAGTGATTGTTGGCGCCACTGTGGGCACAGTGGTTGGCATCCTCTGCCTTTTACTCATTTTCGTGTTTTTCCTTAAGAAGAAGCAACGGGACAACGAAGACGACATGGCAAATGAAATCAAGTGAGTTGGATGACTGTACTTGACTGACAAAAGAGTGCGGAAATTGAATTGACATCCGACTTGATTCGCCGCTAGTGGATGCGGCTCCTCTCATTAATCTTCAAATTGGTGAGGTGAAAAAAAGGCTACAAAACAATAAGCGGTTATGGGGTACATAGGTTTATGCCTAACTGTACACCTTAAAGATTGCAGGCATTGTCTAAAAGGCTTTAAAGTGGAAGTCAATCCAAGCATTTTTTTTTTTCAAGAATGTTCCATGCAAGCCCACTAGTTGAAACATGGCATTCTGATTAATAATGCGTTTATGGAATATGAGTTACGCAGCAAAATCCACCCGTTCTTAGCCATCTCAGGGGACGGCCATTTTGTCTCTTCTGTCGACTGAAAGTGACATCACAACTGCTCAGGGAACAACCAATCACGGCAGCTTCAGAAAACAGGTCAGCCGTGATTGGTCGTTGCCTGCGCCCTGAGTAGTTTTGATGTCATCTTCAGTCGACAGAAGTGACAAAATGGCCGCCAGATGAGATGGCCAAAAACAGGTGCATTTTGCTGCTTAACTCTTATTCCACAAACGCAATATTTATCAGAATGTTTCAACTAGTGGGCCTGCTGGGAACATATTCTTGAAAAAAAATGTGTTTGGGTTAATTTTCTCTTTAAGGCTTAAGTGGCAAAATGACAGATGCACTTTGTGCCATCTTGAACTGCCCTAAGGGAATTTAGAGGTTTGAGCCTTGGTGTAAAAAAAATAATAACATTGCAAAGCATGGTAAATTTACGTTCATTCGTCACAATTTCCCAACAGAAAATGATCGAAACAGATGAAAAAGATGGACTAAAATTGTAAATTTCTGGACCACATTTATTTTGTCAATATCTTGAAACTGATCAGGAACACCAGGAGCAGTCAGACACCAAGTGTGGTTAGCAAGCTACCGGACAGCAAAACTAATTTGGGACAGGACAATGCGATCAGCCTGACATTTTTTTTTTTTACTCAATGTCACTATTTAAATTGAGAAATGTTGTGTTGTGTTGATATTAAATATTATTGTGGCATGTCACATTGGCGACTGATTCGCTAGCAACACATTTATTCAGCCTATTTGTGTTTTGCTGACAGTGTTGGGGGTAAACGCATAACAAAACTAGCGATTTACAAGAAACAGTTTATGTTTCTCGGCAACTAAGTCATGCAAAAACATACATACATGAAAATAGAGTCAGTTCGCTGTAAACACATTTCGGAACAGTATGTGCAGTCAGCAGTAAAATTCACATGCACTGTGGCACAACAAATTACCAGTGTCATTCCGTTGCACACACGTCCCCCCGCCAGCGCAAATGTCATTAAAAGCTAAATTAATCTTAACTGTTGTGTCCCAGCACAGGGCGGTCAGTGCAGAGTATGAAATGACACAGTTTAAAATAGATTAAATAAAAATAAAAAATAAAAAATTTAAACTTTCCAGCGGTTGAAATAGTCCAAATCAAAGCTTTCTATATCTTCAACGTTGGTAGCAGAAGAAATTCCCTTATCCATAAAGCACCGCGTAACCTGGAGAGCTGCAAGTGGTCTAGTTCACCATTGCTCTGATTCAGTGCTAACTTGTGGATTTAAGGGCTACTGCTTTCTAAAAGACCAAGACTACAGAACATTGAAGATCAAACAAAACTTTCCCTCACACCTCTGTGTCTTGTCCACAATTCAGAGAGGACGCTCAGGCTCCCAAACGTGTGTCCTGGGCTAAAAGTGGAATGGGTTCCGATCTCTCCAAGAATGGCACCTTGTCCTCCATCGCCTCCAGCCCGCAACACAGAGAGCCCTCACACCAACAAAACAACCACCAGCACTTGCAGCAGTACCCACAGCGCCCTCCGTCCGACACAGCCTCCATCATCACAGCCACCGGCAGCACAGCCGGCTACCGTCCGTCGCGCCATCACGGAGCCTCCACCCCGACCCACTACAGCTACAACACCACCACCACCCTACCACGTGACCAGCCCGTCTCTTCGGCGGAGGCCAACACCAATGGGGGCTCCCAACCCAGACCGGAGCGTTACGCCCAGCTGCCACAGGCCCAGATGCTCCCACAGACCTTTAGTTACCCTCAGTTACAGCTTCAGGCCACTCCACCGCCTCCACCACTTCCCTCCTCCACACTCACTGGCTCCAACATCACCCGCATGGGTGGGGTGCCCATTATGGTGCCTGCGCAGAACCAGGCTGGATCTCTTGTCTAGCAATAGCCATTACGTGCAAAGGTATGCTGTTTAACTGTGGAAGAAGGTCCCTTCATGTTCCTCAAAGGGTTCACCTGGAGCTCTTTTTATTGGAGAATTAAGAATTCAAGTATAGTTAAACTTTTCAATATGGTAGGACTTATTCCTTGTTTCAGGTATATATAAATATTTTTTATATTCTTTACGCACTCTATAGCTACATTGTTCAATATTTTCTACCTTACAATTTTTACATTTTTTTAAATTGTCATTCAATTTCAATAGCTTTTATTTGTTACACTTTCCTCCGATATCTTATTTTCTTTTCTTTTTTTTGCCTTTTGCTGAAAAACAAAACAAACTCTTAGACAATTATCTTAACACTTTTATTTAGCGACTTATAAACAGAGCACTATTTGGGGTTGCCTAAGTGTAGTTTTACACATCTATGACATCATGCTTAATTAGTATGTTGCTTCAGAGGTGCCACCTACAATTGTGAAGTGTTACTTTACCAATAAGGCAGGTTGGTGAATACAAATCAACAGTGGTAGATGTGCATTTGTTAACTGAAAAAGACATGGTCAGAAACTAAAGAAGCCAAACCATTAAATGGAAACACTAACACTGATCAATCTTTTAGGCATAAAAACATCTCTGATTATTTACATTGCAGCAAAGTTGTACAAAAGTCATATTACCCTTAACATTTTTTCAGTTATTTTAAGTTAAAAAAAATACTGCACTATGTTAAGTTGTATTGATTGAAGTTGCAAGCAGCAAAAGAAATGTAAATATGGTATTTATTTTATTTTTTATTATTCCAGTGAGAAAAGTATGGTGTCTGTAATAGTATGCGGGTATAAACTCAGTTTATGTGTTAAGTTATTTCTGCCTTGAACACTGGATACTGAACCAAAGAAAAACAGTTTGCATACTTTCCGTTCTTTTAACTTGTTCAGATTCGTATAAAATAATTGATTATCGATATGGTAAAAAAAAGTAGTAAATATGTACAGTATTATGTAAAATGATTTGATATGCTATATTGTCATCACACTGGAGCAAATAGTTCTTGTTCTGATACTGTTGGTTTGATGATAAAGGAAAACCAAGATATGAACTTTCAAAAATAACAAAAATGGGTATTGTACAGACCCTTTCTGAAAAACATATTAGTTGTATCTCAAAGCTGTGGTGTTATGCCAGAAATGGGTGGGGGGTACTGGTTGTGGGGTGAGCTACAATTCATCAAGTTCAGTATTTGAAATTCTAAACTGTGCATTATGAACAATTGAATTTATTTAAAATATCTTCCAAAAGTATTTTTTAATATACAATATACTGTAATGTGCACCATGTATGACTCAATGCTTCTCATGTTTTTTTATTTTATTTAATTTTTTTATTGAAGTGCTATCAACTATGAAGGACTATACTAGCTACTGTGGACAAACTGGTGGCCAAATATGTTTCTTTCTACTGGTGGTCTCAATCTCACACATACAGGTAGATGTGCACTTGTATCCCCCATAATCATGTTTATAAAAATACTTGGCATAATATTTTCAATTAAAAATTATACGAGAAGCGCGCGCGTGTGTGTGTGTGTGTGTATGCACATGTCCACTACATTGCATCGGTGCATTTACCAGGTGAGCCTGTCCATTGTCAACTTGTGCACCCTCCGTAGGTTTGCTAGCCATTAACAGAATTTCTGATTATAGTATACAAGGAGTCCTCATTTTAGGGTTCTGTTCCTACAGTGGCGATGTAACACGAATTTCCACGTATGTCGGATTTCACCATTAAAGTCGAAATTTACATCAGAATACTTTGTATAAGAAAACGAAAATACATTAAAATAAAAAGCATAAAATGCTGTACTTAGCATTATTGTTGAGAAGTGGATGGAGAAAGAGGGGGGCGAAAAAGGCAAAGATACTGCCGGTGTCGGTACCATATGTGATCGGCTGCAAAATTGTCTCGGGGTCCTCTGGTGGCCTGCGCGCGTGCTGATGACGATACGATTTATAATGTATTTCTGTAATATATTTATTTGCCTCTATGTTTGTCACTCACCTAGTTGTTGTGTTTGTATGTTCTTGGGTTACTAAATAAAAAATCAAGCACATTACTGCCACTTTAGCGAGGATCGTCCTTCGGTGGCCAACGGCACGTGGGGCACCACTGATGACGTCACGTCAATTCGTGGCTTTAGGAATCGGATTGTGGTTCAGTTATTCGGAGGGATAACATGTTTTATTAAACACTTCAGATTATATACATGTAATCTTGCAGCCTGAGTCAACCACGCAATCGTTGCCAGTTCGGCAGGACAAACGCAAACATTTCATTAAACAGGTAGCAGCGGCTTCTGAGGGCATAAGCGGAAGTGACGTAGGAGCTTCCTCGCCAATGTGGCACGAAGCAATTTTGTATTCTTTTTTGTAATTTAATAACACAAAATAAAAATACAAGAGCTATAGGTAACAAACATTGTGGCGAAGAATTATATATTGTAGAAATACGTTATAGTGCGTGACGTCATCAGTACGCGCGGAGGCCACCGATACAATTTTGCACCCGATCACATCTGGACCCCACAACGGTGTGGGTATACCGATCACATCTGCACCGGTGTGGGTGCCAGATGTGATCGGGTGAAAAATTGTATCGGACTTTCGTTCAGTGTCGCAAATGTTCACCAAACGGTCGTCATATGTTCGCCTGTACTTTACTATCTGCTAACGCTTTACGAACATTTACTGAACGAACTCCGACGTGAACGTAACATTCGCTGCCTTGGGAACACTCGCAACTGGTAACACATTGTAACTCTCAGGAGCATTACTTTTCAGGAGATGACATTGTTTTCTTATGTAGGGTTCATTAAAACTTACGTTGCGTGCGGGTATTAGTAAAACAGCGACCTTTGAGTGTTGCCAATTTGGCTGCTATGTTGCCATATTTGGTGACTTAAAGCAGCACTGGGCAAGAAATCGACCTTAAAAAAAAAAAATGCACAAGTCTTTTGATGAAACATTGACTTACAAGTACAGTAGTTGAACGGAACTTCATGCCCTGAGGGGGTCTGTATCGTTCTTACTGGCACAAAGCAACTTTGAGGAGGATGGGCTCAACCCTCCTGGCACACAAAAAAAACGAATGTCCTGAATTGCTTTATGGCATACTCACTTCCTCCTTTTGCAATAAGGTCGGCTCAGGATTTCACGACATTACGCGCTGGCACGCAAGGGAAATGTGGTTGATTTTTGTCAAAACACTGCCGCTTTTGTCGAAATGGAGCCGCCATAATCAACAAAAACTGACATGTGACACAGTGTTGCTATAACTACAGATCAGATCCCTTTAATAATTATTTTGTTTTTTCAAGTAAACACAGCAGGTCTTCTGTTCATGGCCTTAACCTACAACATTCCGTTACAAATGCCGTGCACACGATTGAAACTCAGGATCGAAGGTAAGGAATTTGCCCCCCCCCCCACCAATTTGTTTAATAAGGAACCAAACAGAAGGAAACCTGTTGCAACAAATCCAATGACTTCATTCACACACTCACATCCAGACTACGAGCTTGAAGACAAGCCACCACTGTCAGTCAGTGTTATTTGATGTGATTTCTTAAAATAAATAAAAAAAGACTCATGTGAACACCATCAACTGACATGACCCTTCCCTGTTTTAGCAGAATCAACTACAGTGAAAATAATGGTGTGTTGAATTTACTCACTTTCATTTCGTCAAGTGGTTGCACAAAATAAAATCATCTGGATCCAGGGACATTTACTTCGTAGATGTATGGTCTACTTAAAAAAATTGATCTGGATCCAGATGATTATATTTCATGAGACCACTTGAAATGAAATTGAGTGAAGATGAATCAACATAATCTCAGTGAACTATTGGCACATTGAAAGCATTTTTTGTTGAATTTAATCAATTTTATTTCTTCAAGTGGTTGCACGAAATAAAATCATCTGGATACTTTTTTTTTAAGTACCGGTAGACTATGTTTACAAATCATTTTATTTTGTTAGTGTAAACATATGATAACAAGGCTGCAGTGGTCTCATCATTAATTCATTTTTTGAATCAACAACCTTTACTCTTTTTGTGTTCAGGCCTAAAACTTACTTTGCGTTTTGCATTCTTTGTACCAAGTAACTACGTTGGAAGTGAGTTGAGGAGTTTCATTTCGACAAAAATAGTGCTTTGCCACAATCTTGTGGCATTATAGGCAATTCAAACCTTTTTAGGTATACTGAAAAAAATGATGTATTGAATTTAGTAAAATGTTATTTTGTCAAGTGGTTGCACAAAATAAAATCATCTGAATCCAGCTGATTTTTTAAGTAGTAGATCCATTTTAAAAATGTATCTGTAGATTAAAAATTACACATTAAAAATGTATCTGGATCCAGATGATTTTATTTTGTGCAACCACTTGACGCAATAGAAATGACTAAATTCACCAAAAACTGTTTTCAGTGTAGTGTGTCCTTTGCGGGTAGTTGCTATTCGCACAGGGCTCCTTGCACAATAGAAATGAACAGATAGCAGCATATAATGACGTGATACAGCGCACCTGGAAACTCTTATATAATTTCCATATATGTATTTCCAATGAGCCAACATTGTAGTATTTTTAATGAACCACCCTTAATAATTTCACTGACCAATTTAATGAGACATAATGCTCTCGTTCATTGCATGCCCGCATGTGTCGTCAACAAAAAACAGTATATAATGTAAATTGAAATCCCAGTTGAGGGATTAAAATCTGTACAACATATAATACAATAAAAAAAGTACATACTCTCTTGTATATTCCATGGTATGTTCACCCTTTGTTTGAGGAAAACTGAGGGTTCCATGTTGCCTTTTAAAAGATAAAAAAAAATGCTTATTTGATACCATGAATTCAGGGTGAGCAACTTTACATGTAATTTTGTTAACCAATCACGGCAAAGACCACACCACAAAAATTAGGGTAGCATGTTTATTAGAATTAGCAATTTAGCAATGTAAGATTCATTTACACATCTCATAAGCGAATGTTTACACCTTTCCTGGACAAGTTGACCTCAAGGGTCGATGTCCAAGATTAAATGTGGAACATGTCCATTTGAACTGATTAATACGGAATACACGGCAGCCTGTCACTCTGGTGACATTAAATGAAAGTAGAAAAATCACTTTCTATCAAATGTTTGATACAAATGAAAAGAGATTACAAAATACTGTGTATTCACAGTGAAATCAAGAACAGGAAACAAGAATAATGCACTGCACCTGAATTGTTGTTTTTCTCTCACTCCGCTACAGTGGTCAGAAAACAGCGCATGGCTTGTGTATTCAAATAAATTCCTTTAATTCAAACAATACAGGGAGGGTCGTCGTTTATGAATGCAATGTACTTGTAATGAATTATGAATAGAATAAATATTAACGAAAAAGGAGGAATAAAATGCAGCAACACCATGTTATCGGTGTCGTGATCATTTATAGTGTGTCATGCTCCATTAGTGAAGTCCTTTAAAAGAGGGGTCTGGCTGTCCCACTTTGAATATTTCAGTGGCTGGCTAATAAAGCATGATTAAGTGCAAGAAGGTAGAGGATGAGCTCAGCAAGAGGCAATCGTCATAGGTGAGGAGACTACAATGATGTCGATGGGGTGGAATAATGACCAACCAGGAGAAGGGTCATGCTGCTCGGGCCAGCGGCAAAAGGAGGAGTTCCCGTCACACTGTGGGCCCTGCCTGGTGCGACGCTTTAGGTAGGACACAAGACTGGAGAAGGAAACCAGTGGATATTTCATAAAGTCACAGAGGATTGTATATATCGTCGCTGTACTGTGAAAAACACTTCTCTAATTATGCAAAAAAAAAACCAAAAAAAATTCACGTTAATGCAATGTAACGCGGAAACACCATTCACTTAAAAATAAGAAAATTGAAAAAAAAAAAAGATATAAGTGTTTTCCACAAGGACAGCGACGATACGATAAGATTATAAAACCATATACATGCTTCCGAAAACAACAAAAAAGTTCTTGTTGGGAATGGAAAGATAAAAGAACATCATATTTTCCAAAACAAATGTATTCTTTTGAAATTAAAATAAATCCATAGGTATGCTGTTGCCTATCCTTTGGATAAGAGGTGGGGTACAACCTGGATTGGTTGGTAATAAGATAACTTCCCGAAAATAGTCAGTTGTATTTTTACTGTGGTTTGTTTTCACTCACATAATTGTAAGAGAACCATTCCTAAAACGGATTGTACACATACAGACAACCACGCTTATTTTGATAATTGTTCCCCCTTGCGATTATTGTCAGAAAAGGTTGTCCTTACTGAGTATATCCTGTGGTGTGGGCTCTCAAGCGATATTTTTTTTCCTCCCTGCTGGAAAACGGTCTGGGTTGACCATCAAAAATGTTCAAGGGATATCCTATTTCCAACGGCAAATCATGCATTCGCAACAATGTGGTCGGCTGAGGTAATTACGTGAGTGTGACATGAAACGGAACGATGGCTAATTAAGACTGAAGCCGCACTGGTTCATCCTGCTTTTGTGCCGACGCAAGCATCGAAGCGCTCGTTTGGGAATTTGGTTCATCTCTCTCTGCGCCATTGTTGGGTGTTCTGGCGTACTGGACCTTTCATTTGACACGCCCCGGCGCACCTCACAATTTGGTGGCTGAAAGTTGACTTAACTTTACACCCGCTGGAACAACGTCTAACTATTGGCGCAGGTAGTGACAAAATTGATTGCTGCACAGGCAGACAGCATTCTATTTATGGAGAAGCATCGACAAGTATGATTGAGGGGCGCTCAAGGTTACACAAGACAAAGGTTTGGGAAACTCTGGCTTACAGAGCAGAGGACTTTGTGCATGGGTTGGTTAGTTATGTTATTCATTTGTTGTACTTTCATACTTTTGTAATCTACTTTATTACTTAATAATGACTTGATTACTTAAAGCTGCTGACCTGTTTTCTGAATCTGAGCCGTGATTGGTTGTCGTGAGCAGTTGTGATGTCATTTTCAGTCGACATTTCGTTAATATTTTTTTAGCCCCAGAGATGGCCAAAAACGAGTGCATTTTGCTTATATTCCACAAACGCAAAATTAATCAGAATGCCGTGTTTCAACTAGTGGGCCTGCTGGGAACATATTCTTGAAAAATATATGTTTGGGTTGACTTGCGCTTTAAGTAATAAAGAAATAAATTACATTGTTACTTTAAGTAATAAAGTCATTCATCAACTAATTTATTATATTGAGTAAATACTGTAAGTAATAAAGTAATCTGTTACTTTATGTAAAAAAATCTGTAATAAAGTACCTAAGCAATTATAATGATGAATTATGTAATATTTCATTCATTGCATAAGTTGTTATGTAATAATTCATTAATAAGGTTGAATGATGACATGTAATTATTACGATAAGTGATTTTTAAGTGCATAGTATTTTATAGAGCTCATGTTCTGTTTGTGTTCATGCAGTCACAGCATGGCAGCAGAACTACCTTAACACATTTATCATCGCATACAAGTAAAGCCTGGTTCACACGGCAGGATTTTAAAATTTAAAACCCGCGTATTGCAGTTTTGAACGTACCGTGTGTGTGGTCTGCAGCCACACGGCAAAATCAACCACATTCATTCACTGTTTCATAGATATTCTCACGTCAAACGGAAAATCTCGCAAACCCCCTCGGGATTAAACGAGACTTCGTAGTGAACAAACATGGCAGATAGGGGTTTCAGAACGTGTCTTTATGGTGGCGCTAGTTTGCTAATTATTTTTAGTGGAAAAAAGTGACAATAAGAAGAAGACGTTGGGCTCTGTTGCGGCATGACTGTTTTCATTTTGGATTCCCACCGCGCTTCTTCGTCGCCCTATCATCTCACTTTCTGATTGGCTGTATGTCCCTGCCATCCAGCTGCGTGCTCGTTTGTCCTCAGAGCACTGCACACACGGTGCGAAGTCGGGCCAAAACAATCCAACATGTTGAATATCCCAGATTTGAGTTCGGACGTACCCTTGTGAGGATAAGCGGTACAGATAATGGATGGACGGATGGAGTTCGGACGTCCTTCCGAGCGGCTGAGATCAGGCTGAGCACACCAACGCCCCGCAGGATTAATTGATAAGATTATCTTCGGAGCCACTACGACAGTTGGCCCCGATTGTCGGGAGGGGAGATTCGGGCTAAAATGGGCCGATTATGCTACTGTGTGAACCAGGTTTCAGACATCAGTGCGCAATTTGGAGGACATTGTATTAAAAGGTTATCTTTACCTTTTAATATGTAGTCAGTTAGCAGTGTAGGCACCTTCTCGCTGTCTTCTTTCATGGCAAAAAGAACTACATGACAAAAACAAGTTTACATACAGTATTTGAAATTTTGAATTCTGAGAGTAGACACGCTCCTTTGTTTTTGACTGAAACGTACTTTTTGTGAGCATCTGCAGGTCGTCAACAGATGGTGGGCTGCCTTTCTTCTCATAAGGAATGACTGTGTTCAGATACTAGAAACAATGTGAAGGGTCACGGTTAATGCAGTTCAGATCTAAATAATTTAGTAAACATGTAATTTAGCACATCTGATCTTGGGATAAAACACTTTATTTGACACAAAATGATAGAGAATGCCAACACTTTTTAATGTGTCTTTTTAATTGTAATGACTTGTGATATATCTCACAAAACTGATAATGGAAATGACAAGTTTTCGGAATGATTGTCGAAGCAAGAACCCTGCTGGTTTGAATGACATTGACCTAATCAGTGTTTAGACCTAACCATAGATTTATTTACCAAATAAATAACACTGTGGACTTTAACAGATACCCAATCAAAAATGTTTGGATTAGCAAAGGTTTAAATAATAATGATACAACATACCTGTAATCAAGTTTGATGAAAGTGTTGTTTTTTTTTTTTTAAACAAGACTCCAGTCTAGTCTTTTTTAGTAAAGCTCTTTTAGCTCGTCTATCGATCAGGCAAATACTTTCAAATGCATCTTGTTATGTGATGTTTAGTTTCACTGTATCAACACTGTGATTTACAAAGAGTTTTAATTTGACAAATTAATCAATTGACAAATGGACACACTACCTGTTTCTCATTCCCCGTGCTTCCAAAAGTCTGCCTGATGCCCGTCTGCAGGATGTTGGATAATCCCTCCATACTGAAGCGCTGCATGTCAAAACCAATGCACACAAATCACGGACTATTAAATTGTAATACCTACTAAAATCTCTACAAAGTATTATCGGTATTTTAGTTTCTAGAAGAATCTGAAGGATAAACAAAAGTCTTTGATATCATTCAGATGCACACTGGGATTGACAGCATTTTTGTGCAATAGAAAGTCATCAGTACTTCAAAGACTTCAGTAATGGTATCATACACAGTCACTATAACGGAGACGCTATAGTGATGTTTTGCTTTGCACAGCAGGAAAACCCATTAGGGTTTTTTCTTCTAACTGAACAAGCGTAGACTGGACTGGGTTGTTACTGTCTGCAGAAATGCCTCCTACAGATTAAAATCATTCCAGGAAGATCCTTTTGTGGCTAATGGGCCTGAGATCCATTACCAGACAGGAACAAGAACTCACAAGCAGTCTGGTTTCACCTTTCTCTAATATAACTGTACAATGAGAATACATAGGTTTACATGAACACACTTGCAACAGAAGGAAATATGCAAAGTACATTATCGCAAATTTAAGATTAACTAGATATTTCTATTCTTCAATATCTAGAGAAATTGCATGTGAATGCTTAAATGAAAAAATATGGATATATGTGGAATAATGTCACATGATATCGAATGATGTGGAATGGGAATGAATGGCAATTTTTTTGTCGGATGTGGACGTTTTTCATAAATTGAAAATCATTACCAAGGTGGATTACAAGTGTTCGATGTTTTGAATCTTAAATGGGAACAATGTGAATCCGTTTTGTTGAATGTGTCACTGGGAATGAGTAGTGATTTTTTTGGCGGGGGGGAATTTTAGTGATGTAAAGGTAAATTTTAAGAAAACATTCAGCTCAAAATGTCTGGCAGGATACCTTGTTATTTTATACACTGTATAAAATAAGAATGGCCATATTAGACAGGAGGGTTTTTTTGTTGTTGTTTTTTTAATGGGCAAACGTGTTTTATAAAATAAATTAAGTCAAAGTTCTAATTATCTTATTTTATCAATTTTTTTTTTTTTGCTGATCCGAAAAACAATCCGATCCGTGACTCAAAATCCGTTGACCGATCTGAACCGTGACTTATGTGATCCCGTTGAACCACTAGTGAGTACCAAAGTCAATCTCCTGATACTGATGTGAGTAACCCATGAAAAAAATTATGTGCACCCCTGTCAATGTGAATTACTGGTTGTTGAAAACTTGAAAAATGTTCCCAAAGTGAATTGAATGAGCTGAATGTTTTGAATTTGAAATGGGGACGATGTGCATCTGTACGTTGAAAGTCCCATTGGTAGTTTTGGTTCAAAATTTTGAATTTTGGGAAAGCTGGGAATTTTTGGAATTAGAAAAATAATAGCCAGGAAGGTGTGAATTTTTGGAACTTGTTGAAATTGGAATGATGAGAATCGGATGAATTATGTGGAAGTAGATGCTTGTCCAAATAATGGGTGGAAAACCGGTATGCATACACTTATAAATGTAAGCTATTAACGCATCCAAGCTGACGCCTCCATTTTACCTTAACAGGCATGCTTCCTGTCTTCTCCACGCGACCAGTGGTGCCAGTGTTCCCTGTGTTCACAGACACCACACCCACACTTCCTTGCAGGCTCAAAGCTTTGTCCCGGCGTCGGCGTTTGCTACTGTCTCGCTGCTCCTTCTGCCTGTTCTGCACCTCTATCAGGGCAGTGATGAACGTGTTCTTCACTTCTTTTTCAAACTCCAGCTCGTCGCGCCGCGCCAGCTGACTGACCAGTTCCTCGGAGTACTCTCGGATTGCGGCTTCCACGCGGTGCAGCAATTCTACCAGCGCGGAACTTGGCATCAGACTCAGGCCTGAAAAATGAAGCCGGAGATGTGCAAGGAAAGGAGGATTTTTTTATGCAACAGTCAATTCTCTACAGAAACAATCTAGAGAAAAGCAAAATTCATTTAAAAAATCCTTCTCTTTCTTTTTCTTTTGTTTTGGATTCAGTGATAGATTATGGTGCCACGGTAAGTATGGAAATTCATCATAAGCCAAGGACCTCCGTATATAAAGTGTAATATGTATTATCAGTTACTCTGCACGTGTGTTTTACTACTTGACCATAACACTGAGGGTAACAGCCAAACATCATATGGCAAGTGACTTGCATATTCCCTCATAACAACAACAGTTGTCATGGTTTTTGTTTATCTTTTAGTTGGAATGGGTTTTCAGTTATCCGTTTTTCTGTTCATGCCTTTCCTTTCTGCTTGTTATGTCCCTGTCTCGTCAGTTCTGCTACTCGTGTCTCAGCCAGTCAACGTTGGCTGAGTCATAATCAAATGTTGCCTGTGGCGGTGAGTCCTTCATCTATGTTTCTTGGTTCATCTACTTCCTAGTAGGGATGTCACAATATTGGCAAGATTGTGATATTGCAATATTAAAATTGCCACAATATATTGTCGTCATCATGTCACAATATTAATAGCAGCATATCTGTTTAAAAGCCCAAGTTGTTTTCCATTTGTGCAGTTCCAGCACGCTCTAGTGGTTAGTTTATTAGTGCAGTTTAATTTGATGCAACCTATGTCTAATACCCACGCTAATCGCCAGATGAAGGGCAAAGTTTGAGTTCCTCCACAAACTGACCCGATTCACAATGTCTGTGTACATTAGAAAGAAAGTGCAGTTATTATGTACAAAAACAAAATATAGTGATTTTTTAATAATATGATCTTTTTTTATTATTTTTTATGCAGTATTGCGAACTTTTTATATATCGCAAACTTCCCCATAATATCGTGATAATTATCGTATCGTGAGGTTCATATCGTACAGCTGGGATAGGCTCCAGCACGCCCCGCGACCCTTGTGAGGATAAGTGGTATCGATAATGGATGGATGGAGGTTCGTATCGTGATATTATCCTATCGTGACATTTGGATAGCGTGACATCCCTACTTCCTCGGTTGTTGGATTTACAAATTATAATTTTATAATCCTGTACACTGTTACCTTAATTTGCGTTTATTGAATGCCTTTTGCCTCCACTCCACCTAGACAAACCCTCCTTATGTGACAGATATTTGTAAAGCCATGGCTCAAGAAATTAACTGAAATGAAATAATAGGAGTGAAAACTAACTGTCATTAAAAATGCAAAATGATTACAACCCGATGCACTGTAAGTACAAGTAATGTTAACGCTGGTAATACAGTACCTTCATAAGAGCAGTTGTTGTTGGAGGCCTGGGACAGTTGTCGGATCTCCTCCAGCAAGGAAGGGTGAGTCCTGGAGGAGCAACGGCTGCTCTCCTCCTCGTCCTCTTCTTCGGTTTCACCAGGGTCTGGGGAGTTTTCCATCATCTCTGCTATCTCCTCAATGACCTTGGAGAGAAACAGAAGAAAGAGAAAAATGAAATGAGAGGATACTAGAGTCATCCGTCTGTGGTGTGAAGCTAGTCAAATACCAACAGTGTTGCCAGAGTTACGAAGATACTTTACTGATTACTTGATTTTAATGGTTATGTTATTCGAAGCATGTCTGGTATTTAAATCTACAATGTGTGTGATTCTTTTTGCTGTGTGATTAGTTTTACAGTAAACTCTGACCAGGGTGTCATTAAACAGCACGCTCAGGGATGGCAGAATCACATACACGTCACACCCTTGCTGCACAAGCAACATTCAGGGTACTTTCACAACGTCGGGAACTTGCAAACACACCGCACTTTCGGCATATTGTTTTTTCTTCGATTATAATGTTTATAAGATGGACAGTTATTGGAAATCACAATTCAATTACAATTACTTTCCCATCCCTAGTTAAGGGTACCATCAGTTTTGTCAAAGACTGTTTCACGAGTTTTTTTGTTTTGTTTTGTTTTTTCATAAAGTACCTGTTGAACAACAATTTCAAAGCAATGAGTTTCATTGGTTAGTTTTTAAGATTAAAAAAAAAAAAATATATATATATATATATATATATATATATAAATATATATAAATATACATATATATATACATATATATATATATATATATATATATATATATTGGCAGACTCAAGTTATTTATGTGTTTTTTTCTTCAATTAACAGAGGGGGACCAACAATTGCAAACTGCACACTTGCAATACTTTCCTGTGTAAACATACACACATTCCAAAGAAGTTAAAATGCTGATTATATATAAACGTAACGATGGCGTAACCACAGCGATTCATCCAAAAATGATTCACCTTCTTCACCTTTTAATTGATTAATTGAATGCAGGCAAAGTGTACTCACCTGATCTGCTGTGATGAGAGGCTCTTCATTCAGACAGTTTGCATTATCATTCTTTTCATTCATTTCTTCCTCCTCTTTTTCGTGGATCTGGAGGATAAGAGAGGAAATAGAAGAGACAGGGAGCATCGGATTTCAGCCTGTCATGAAAATAGCACTAGTACATCAAAGGGACGGTGAGGCCACGTTTTCACTAACAAGTTCATTTGATATATTTTTTGATCAGGAAAATGAAAAAAGTTGTCATTTTCTATTTTATCAATAAATATGGGAGAAATTAGGAAATAAGTGACTCTATGAATAATGCCCCTTGTTAATGAGCAGAATGGCCACACCCCCTACCGTTCTATCCTTGTTCGGCCGGAGTCACGCGAGGGACTGATTCCTAACTCTCCATTGGAAATCATTGTACTTTCATTGCTTATAACGTCCAAAAATGGCGATCAATTGGCACCAAAATTTATGTGACCATCTCTACTAATGCCCACTTCAACATATCAAAAGGATTAACCTCTCCGTGGCTGATTTATATGAGAATGAGGAAATGTGGAGGTCAGCAGAGCTACATAGGCTGGAACTAGCGCACACTTCTTCTTTGCTTAAAAAAACAAAACAAAACACTGCTTCTTTGCTGATCACGGTTAGGACGGGCAAGGCATTAAACACCAGTCAGGATATTTTACAGAGACTGAAGTGGAAATGAGACGCGCACATTTATTTGGATGAGGAGTGCCCCAGATTTTTGGCTTACAACGCGCCGTCCAATTTGGAAGGTAACAGCCGAAATGGCGCGTTCCAATGTGGCCACACTCTTGGCTGTGCAGTTAGCCTCGCTGGAACTTTTCGTTCCTTGGTCGATGAGGGCTTTTGTCACTCTCAAGCCGCTTCACTAGGGCAGAAGGGGGCTGCAAGCAAAAAGCAGAGACTGCTTGCGAGGTGACATGAAGACACAGGCTCATCTTCACCTCCACACGCTGGGCGGACAGTAAGGAGCTAAAGTTGTTATGCTAACGCCTTTTGTTTTAACGGTCTGAAGCTAGTTGTTGCTAAACGTCCGCTGTCCCAATCCTACCTTTAACCGGGTAGGGAAGCGGGGGGCTCCAATCTCCCTCCTGAGACACGGGTTTAGCGTCGCTATATGTCCGAAATATAAGCAGTCGGGGTTCGTGTGCGCATTCATGCTCTTGTCCGCTTCAGCTTGTAAAAGTGGAGGAGCAATCGCCAGGGTATTTTTGATTTTGTGGAGGTGATCATGATGAGATCACGTTTTATGTCAATAAATCCAAACTATTGTACAGAACACTTTTATACTTTCACAGTTTGAAGTGGACAAGAGTAGTAATGTGCATTTGAATTTTGGGGGCGATCCGTCGGTTTTAGACAACAGAACTGACAAAGCGAGCAATATTACCAAGCATGCCTTCCTCGCATGACGCTGGGACCGAAAACACAACATAAGCCACGCCCCTTTTTGGGGTGTGGAAATTTGTCGTAAACCTAATCACAAAAAAAGACCTTAAATCACTACAGAGTCTTTTGAGGTGGGCATTTTAGTACTCATGTCATTTTTACATGCAAACCTATTATATAAGTGCCAATGTCAAACTCACCCAAGTGTCACTTTAAGTCATACATCCAAAAAACAATATCCCCGATTTTAGTGTAACCAAACAGAAACGTTGACCATACAACCAAAGAAAGCAGCAGAAAGTGAACAAAGACAAGTAAACTCAAATTAAGAACAACTTTAAAAGAAAAATAGAAAATACAAGAAATATGTATGAATGGTTTGAGTTTGAGTGTAAATGTGAGTGTCAGTGACATGTACCTACCTCTTTGTCGGAAATATTTCCGTTGAATCCCTCTGAGTCGGGCCCGTCCCATGCAGCTATGTAATTGTCGGTTAGAGCATCCCACACACTGCAATGTAACAGAAAGATCCACATGAAAAAAGTCCTTGCAGGTAGCACAAAACGTGTTCAACAGTTAAAGTTTGAACTCTGAAGCGGATATTTCAAGCTGCTTTGTCAACACATGCTTAAATGAGCCCGTTACATAACAGGATTACACTAGTTTACATTCGCTTAGCGTGATGTTTAGCTCTTTTTCTTGTAGCACACTCAATCACTAGTCAACATTTAACATACTGTATTAACGTTTACATTTGCATTCGAGCAGAGCTGTGGGCTGCAAACTAACAAAGCACATGCATAAAATGAACATTGCAAAATTGCTAGAAATTGAATGCTATAGGAGAAATGTACCCATTGTCGCTCACATCAAACAGTGCCAGTGGTTTCTGTAGCCCAGTGTTAGTGTCTGTTTGCGGAGGAATGACATAAACTGGGAGAGAAACACCCTTTGTTTCAGAGTTGTCCGTTTTTTTCCCCTCCTCCACTGAGAGGCTGTCTCAGGACCTGCTTGGCGCTGCCCACGCCCGGCTCGGTCGGTCACACAGAGGACATTATTCAACTCATGAGAGAGTCTGTAAGCATGGTGGCATGCAACACCTCATAAAAAGGTTATATTTTTTTAGCACGGTGCACAGTGCCTTGAGATGATTTATGGCTCAATTATATTGTACCTTCATACCACGGTACAGGTTTTTATGTCACAGATTTTTTTTCTATGTACAATTAATATTCATTTTGGTGTTACTTTTTTTAATACAGTATTGGGTGTACACTTTTGACCGCTACATGGCATATTTAATTTGAGACGGTGCATATTCCCGCCTCACAGTTCAGAGGTCGTGGGTTCGATCCCACCTCCGGCCTCCCTGTGTGGAGTTTGCATGTTCTCCCCGTGCCTGCGTGGGTTTCTTCCAGGTACTCCGGTTTCCTCCCACATTCCAAGAACATGCATGGTAAGTTGATTGGACTCTCTAAATTGCCCCTAGGTGTGATTGTGAGTGCGGATGTTTGTCTCTGTGTGCCCTGCGATTGGCTGGCAACCAATTCAGGGTGTCCCCCGCCTACTGCCCGAAGACAGCAGGCTCCAGCACGCCCCGCGAGGTCCAATGAATGGTAAATTTAAAAAACGCTCTGACAGCACTATTGTTAAAGGCAGAGTGATATGCCGTCTTTGTAAGAAGGACTTTACTTACCACGAACAGCAGTTCAAGCCTACCATATAAATGTAAAGTATCATAAGCCACAGGCTCAACTAATGATAGCAACGAAGACGCTAATGTAGCGAGCCGTTGCAAAGCTCTTTGCCAAACTAAATTCGAGAACAGCCCGCATGTGAGCAGCCAAGGGAATAATGATGAACTGCAGGTCGATCAACATAGTTGAAGACGGGATTCATTGAGGTGTTTCAAACTGCAGTGATGACTACAATCAGCAAAATGTATGACAAGTTTGCACTCACCCATATAAGTGTTTAAATATTTTTAAGTTTTTCAAGGCACCACATTATATGCTGCTGTTCATAAAGGCAAGAAACCATTTGCCAACTTAAAAGTGTTGTTGAAATGGATGCAACATGCCTAAATACAAAGACTGATAAACGTAAATGTTACTAGTAAAAGTTAAACTTTAATTTAAAAAAAAAGGCATTTTTAGTTGCTTATATCCGTGTAGAAAATTTGCAAAAACAGCATTGATAGAAACACATCTTTCTATACTTTCTATACTTTTGAGTACCACCACCAGTTTTCAGAGTTGTCTGACAATGTATCAACAAGCAATAATTGGCAATGCACAGCTCCAGCAGCATTAGCATCAACGCTTGTGTTTAATTTCCCATCAACCCATTCAGAAAAATAATCCCTCACAATAGTGATCTAAAAAATGGAATAAATAAAAGCAGTGCGGAAGTGCTGACTGGTGTGAAAACATTGAACTGAACATTACCTCAACATGTGAAAGGCACGAATGTTATTCAACGCTCAACAGAATACAAGCAAGTACCATAATTTGCAACAGCAACTAGAGGGATAAAAATAGTCACTAAAATTTCCAAAAAGGAAAACAAGACATCTATAGTATTACGTATTTATCATTCGCAACAACACCAGTAGGTGAGAATGTATGCAGGGCATGTTGAAGTCATTGGACAGTCGGTCACGTGACAAAGCTGCCCTGCTGTGTTTGCTGGCCTGAGGCCACTGAAAAGAAATCGTTCTGTTTAATATTCCATCTTGCTTGTCAGGCTCACCCATGTCTGCGTTTCTAATCAGGCATCTGCAAGGATTAACGCCAAAATCTGCAGCTCTGACTTCTCAACCCGACGGCCGATTTAACTTGATGATTTCAGGGCAGCACATAACATAACAAGATTAAGAATTTCAACCGTAAAAAATAAATAAATCTTATAAAATTGACGGCAAATGGTGACAAATTGTGAGATGTGTTTGATACACGTATATAGCCGACAATATTGTGCTTTGAGCATAATCTGAATGAGACAGCTCGGCTCTCATCGGAGCTCTGCTTGATAACTGAATGACAAGTCCCTTTCATTTCAAAATATCACGGCATTTCTTTTTTTTCGTGTGCCCACTACAAGGCTATTTTTAACCCAAATTCACAGAGTGTGACGATGCATGCTTGCGGCGGGGGGAGGATGTGACACGAGCAGACAGAACGAGCCAAAGACAAGGAAAGAACACAACACTGTACTCTGAATATTTCTGCACGTAGTCACAGTGAAGTGGAGGAGCTTTGGCTTCAAACTTCTGAATGAATGGAATTTGGGATAGCTTAACTGCGTACACAGAAATCTTGTGAGGACTTGATGGCAGTAATGGACCCATCATTACGTGATACGTCATCTTTCTGATATCGGTTCATTTATTTATCCCGGTTCTACTGCCACTGTATGAATGAAATGCAAAAGTGGTCGAGTGTTCAAGGTTAAAGCTGTTAAAATGACTTGGCTGGGGACCTGAAGGTCAAATGATCGATACCTGCCCTGGTTGATCTATTTCCCATTTGCATGTTTATCAGGTTAGTATAGTATAGTATAGTATAGTATAGTATAGTATAGTATAGTATAGTATAGTATAGTATAGTATAGCATTTATTTTATCGGACAAAATACAAGTTTCGTGTATAGTGTAACATACAATAGCCATCCAGGTTTGGACACTTTTCTGATTTATAGCACATGCAAGTGCATCAGAATTTTTGGACTGATGCTTTGTATACTGCAGTTGCTATACGGCAGCAAAGTAAATGATAATGTTCTTTTCCAATGGTTAATCTTATTCGGAGCAGCACAGAGGTCTGGTGGATAGCTAGTCCATCTCACAGCCAAGAGGTCCTGGTTTCTAATTTTGCCACCACCCCACGCCCTCCCAAAAGGACAAATCAACATGATAGCCCTCCTAAATTTGCAAAATTCACCATTACTTCTGTAATTTACCACATTCCTCCCACGTTTTGTTTTTCAATGCCGCTATGTGCTGAGGTGTTTTTTCCAGACTCCACACTGTGCCCCCCACCGACCTCCCATGTGAACATAGTTTGGGAGTTGTGTTTTTTCCCTCTTTCGTCGTTTCCACGTCATCTCTAAAGGCCTAGATAGACCAAACCGACGACGAAGGTCGTGAAGCGTCGTGGCATCTGATTGCATCTGACTACATTGGTGTAGTGACCACCGTCGTAGTGTCATAACTCGCCAGTAAGCGTCTGGGGCGCGTTTACGCATGTTGAATCGGCGTCGCCAGTCGTGACATTTGGTCACTCTGATTGGCTGTTAGCTAGCAAATCAGCGCTCGGAGCACCAACGGGAAGTGACAAATGCGGAAAAACAGTGAGCACGCCTCCGCTGCCTTAATCTTCTTACAAGTACAAGAGTGAGGTTTGACAATGTAAGTATTTCATGATACTGTGTCAAGAATGTGAGGGTTTGCTTCACGTGGGAGTTCATCGTGAGCGAAGAATATAGCTGAATGCATTGTTTACGTTGTTCTAATCCACCCCCAGTCAACAGCTTTCCAGTTGGAGTTTTCTAACTAAGAGAAATGGTGACTACCGCCGCCGATGGTATGGAAGGGTATTACATCTTATGCATGCGCAGAAGGTACTTTCATGGTCAGCATCGCTGTCTGTCGTTGCGGTGTATTCCTCCAGCTTCTGTCACTGTTGGCCAGCGTCTTATTGGTCTATCTAGGCCTTAAGAAATCGGGGTGCCATCTAGCGACCCATCAGATTCTCATTCCTGTCTCCCCGCTTTAGGTATCACTGTCTTTTTCATGTTTCTCTTGTCCGGGTTGAAACTGTAAAATTTCGTTGCACTGACAAATTTGATTGCAATCCATCCTCTCTTACAACTTTAAAAATCCACATAATTTGGCATCTCTGTTTTTTGGGAAAATTTGTGTCAGCATGATGAAACTTTGAACTATATGTAAAATGTAGCATAAAGCTCTTGACACCCACGACAAACTAAACGTAAATGGACAACGTTTGTGGAAATGATCCTGCACAGCGGTCACTCACTCTTCATCCTGCAGCCGCTCCTCATCGTCTTGGTTTTGTGACTGGTTGCGTATCGGCGCCAGGCCCTCGGTCTTGGTGTTGTAATTGTGGAAGCAGACGTTGAGTTTCTCATCAAACTCATTGACCAGATCCTCCATAGACTTGAAACTCATCATCTCCGAAAAGTTCTCCAGCTCCGAGAAGTCCTCTCGGGTGATGGAGACCAGCGGGACGGTGGTAGTGGTATAAGAGGGGTGGTTGAGCGCCGGGTGGTCAAACTCATCCATACGGCAAGGCCGGAGGTCCTCAAACTCCTCATCCAAACACACGAGTGGGGCTTCCATGGTATCCCCTGTTGGGTCAGTTTCTGAGCCCTGCAGAACAAAAACTGTTGAGATACAGTAGTGTGCAAATGTCTCAGACCACCGCTCTTTTAATGACCCTTTTTACTATTACTACCCCATTTCGAGAGTAGGGTGAACCGAGTAATGCAAAAGTTGTCGTGGACACTGTCTTTCATCAGCTATCCTATTTCTAGTTTTATCGATGTTCAGTGATACCAAAATATTTTTTCTTTCTCAATCAATGTTGACCATGGTCATTTTCAACAAACCTTAAACTAAATGTGCATACACAATTAAAGTTTTGTGTCCAAAATTGACAGAGGAGTAGTCAAAATAAATGCAAAAATGAAAAGTGGACTCTCTTTCTTGCCTTCTTTCTTTCAAAGATATTTGATGTTGCCCAATACAAAACCACACCATAATTGTGTCAGCAGTCCCCATCTGCTCAATTGACCGATACGCCAAGAGGATTTTAGCGGAAGCCTACTAAATCACGTCTTTCCAAACCTAATGAGGAATGGCACACTGTTGTGTTGTCTAGACAAAGAGGTAATGGAAGTGGTGTACCAGAAGGGGACCGTGTCCCAAAGGGAGTCCAATTAATTGGCTTTAGTTCCAAACCACAGATAATGAAGTACATTTTCTTGAATTTAAACTGATGCGTTTCTGTAACATCGACATGCTATTTGTCAAAATAGATATTCTATAAAAGAATGTCTATCTATTTTCATATTTATTACACTTATGTAGAACTGGTAAAAGGTACACTTTTGTTGTGTGTGTAAATATTCTATCCACACCATACCAGGGTGGTAATATCTTTGGATTTTTCATTATACTTAGTTTTTATTGCATTTTGACTTTTTTTTTAATCATCCATCATTCCATTAACAGAGTTAATTTTAATTAGTTTTTAGAGAACATTTGTTCATTTTTATTAGTTACAAAAAAAAAATGGAGAAATACAAAATAATTTGCGCATTTCGCAAAGCCAAATTCAAATACCATATTAGTTGTACGTCTTTGGTGTCTCGTTCAACAGTTCTATTTTACATCTCATATTCAAGGATCAAAGAAAGCTATTAGAACAGTCCTTGAATCATTTTTTTTTGGGAAAACCATCTTCATTCCAAGATTTTACTCACGTAAAAGTATCGGTTCCCGCGGCATGGCTCAGTGGTAGAGTGATCGTTTCCCAACCCGGAGGTTGTGGGATCGATCCCCAGCAATTGTGACCACGTCAAAGTATCCTTGAGCAAGATATTGAACCCCCAGTTGCTCCTGATGCTGTGTCATCAGTAGGTAGATGAGGAAGAGTGTAAAGCGCTTTGAGTACCCAAGGTAGAAAAGCGCTATACAAGTGACAGCCCATTTACCATTTGTAAAAAATTGTAGGTGAAAAATATGACGATTCGCGATTAATTATGGAAAATGTTGCGATTAATTACTTAAAAAATGTTAATTGCTTAACAGCACTAATATACAGAGCTAGGCATCGTCTATTTCCGGTCTGCATATTTAAACGACCCACGGGGGCCCAGTCCGTCCGATTCAGCCAAACAACGTCAAGAACGGACTTAACATGTACCGTGCAGGTGCCGCACTCCTGACACGCGGCCGAGTAAACATTTTTAAAATAAAACAGTGTTGTATACCTTGCGGTCCCACAGCCGCAATGACATGTGCCCCATATTATTTTATTTCAACGATCACCATGCTGTGTGTGTGTTTCTATTGTTAAAAATTTATATTTTTTCTTTGTTTGGCGCCGTGTCTGCTCGTGCGTCGTCTGCTTGTGAGGTGAAGATTACGTTCTCGACGCCGATTGGCTGTCGCCGACGAGGGTTGGATATACACGCATACATACGTACATCGACTTTCCTCCTCCTGTAGGGCCAAAGAGTAATACCGAAAATTATTACATTTACAATGAACCCCGTAGGATCAAGTATGATATTAATTGACAAAAACTAAAATGAAGGACATTTTCACTATAATTATAGTGTTAGTTTTATAAACGTAAAATGTAGTTTCAGTTGTCGGTATTTTTTTTGGTTTCGCAAAAGCATGTTTGCTTTTATTTTTATTTCAGTAATAAAGATCTATTTTAGTTTTAGTTTTTTTAATTAGTTTTCGCTTTGTAGAATAACAGAAAAAAATTCTTTTTTTTCAGGGACTGATATGAATCTTACAACAATACACCCTATTATTATTACTCTTCACTAAAGTTCACTGTAACTCACAGGTGATTAAGAAGATATGAATTGGGTTCTTGTTTGAGGGACCAGGCTGGAAATAAAGTGCAGTTAAAGTTGTGAGTTTTATGTGTACCTTGAGTACAAACAAGTCAAGTTAGAAAAAGCAAGCATCCTCATCTCACTATTCACCCATCATCATTAAGTGCTGTCATCCACCAACAGGATATTTTTCCCTCATTAAACCACTCTAATGCATCTGTCCCCTTTCTGGACAAATACTGTATTTTTTATTGCTCTACCGCTACTCTTACAACCAGTATATGTTCATTTTAGAGTGCTTTTCCAATCATTCCACTTGCCTGTTGGGAATATGTTGGCATAGTTTGCCATAGAATAAGATTGAATGAGAAATTTCTGTAAAACGTTTTTAAAATTTCTGAAGACTATGGGGAGTTTATCATGGTGTTTGGAAATATGTACAGTACATATTATTTGTAGATATTAGGTCTGAAACTATTGATTATTTAAATAGTCGATGAATCTGTCACTTATTTGGATTTTTTAATTAAGTGATGAACCATTCAAAATAATAATAATTTAAAAATAGTACATTCAGAAACAAAAATTTCTTACTGAAATAAATTAGAAAATTCAGTTAATGGTTTAGTCCATAACTGGTCATAAAATCGGCAATAATGTCGATCATTTTTCTGAAGTGAAAGCAGATGTTTGCAAATGTCTTACTTTGATTCAACACAAAGGTAATCACATCAGTCTACTCTCATGGAGGACTAAAGAAATCAGAGAATATTTAATGTTGAGCGACTGAAATTCTGAGAATTTAGACACTTTTAAATTCCACAATGTCTCTTAAAGTGTAATCGACAGAGCTGGGCGCTTTACTACAAATTGAGCGTCCGTTATTCATGAGCAGCGTGGGTACCCTTCCGTCGTCCGTCATTTGCCTTTTTTTCCGGGGGGAAAAATACAGTAACAACTTAGGTCAGCCCGCCTCTAATTTTAAACGGGCGTCCGTCAACGATTCCGACTAAACTTTCACTAGCACCCCCGCAACCCCTACTAACCCCCCAAAACCCCCCTCCTTTCCAGTCATACTGTTGCCCTTCTGACTATCCCAGGTCAATTTTCATACAGTAAGTAAAACTTACATTTGTTTACGTGTTTATTGCACATATAGGTGTTGAAAATGGTACATATGATGCACGTGTCTGACATATCATACCTCCAGCGTAGACCTAGAATGCCTGTCAGCAGATTTCTATCAAACCTTTACAAAGAGAGAATCTGATCTGATCCAGTGATGCGGAGGTGGAAAGCACCAATCACAGTTCAGTTTACAGTGGGAAGGACCTTGCCCCCCACTTTTACAGATTGTGTTTCAATTTAAATGGCAGCTCCAGCTTTACTTTAAGAAGCATTATGTATAGAGTACATACACATACATATACATTAGAAACACTGGTCAAACCATTCATCTGTTTTTCACATAATACACAGTATATATCTACTCATATGAACATCTAAGATGGATTCCACTGAATCCAGTGAATCAGTATTCGGCTGGGGTGTAACTTAGTAATGGATGACAAGCAAGTGTATGTCATGAGCTCATCAGGGGGAGAAAACAAGGAGTGTGGGGGGAGGGAGAAAAGCGAAGCTAGAATTGAGGAATAAAAGATGGAGGCAATGATGGATACAAGGCCTAGATGGAAGAATGGTGATGTCGTACAAGAATCGCAGTCACGGCCCGGTCTGGCTGAAATGAATAGCAGACTGATGATTACCTGCAGTGGATGTGATGTTGCTGTTAGGTGGCAGGAGCTTCTCAGGCAGGAATAGGCGGTGTCTCAGCCTTGCTCTGTTGCAAATCTCACTGATGAGCAGATGCTACATTCAAAGCAGAGTGAATAAGAGACAATACTGAAAAGTGAGGGCAATCTAGAGATGGCTTTAAGCTCCGTCCGTATCCCTTCCCTCACCCGTTTGTCCACAGCCACTCTTATCTGTCCTCCCACAGTCCCTTGTTTTCCCATCAATAGGCAGCCAGCCCAGCTCACGCAGCGCCTGCGCACCAAATATCCTCTGACGACATCAGCTCAGCCCCTCCCGCCGCTCTTTCCTTACAAGCATCTCCCTCCCTTTGTCACCTCCTCAATGCAAGCTTTCATGCCCAAATATTAATGAGGAGGAGGGAAAGGAGTGGGAGCCTTGGGGGAAGGGGATGTTTTGCATGTTAAGGTAACACAACATCCATGCAACTGTCAACCTTAAATATAAAAAAATATATAAATGGACATTATTACTCCATCTGTTTATTTTTGTTACTTACTCACATTAATTTTTCATTCTCTTCAACCTTCGTGCCATTAGCGTAGCACGGTGTCACGCATTGAAAGTAAGGTTAAATATTTTCTGTCCGATCTCTGTGATTGCTGATTTCAAAATCAACTTGAAATTTGCAGCGTTTTTATACTCTTTGAAATTACAATTCCATTTGGCTATCTTTTCTAAGGGCAAATAATCAGCACTGTGAAAAAAAATTATCCGTCCAAAATACGACTTGGAAATACTAGCTAATATCATTAGGCATCATTATTCAATATCTTTATTTTATGAGCGAGCGTGATCATTTCAAAGGGCTCAGAAGAAAGATGGTAATTGTGCATAAGCAGATGATTCTCACTAGATTTTACACCCATGTGATCAAGTGGATCGTGATCGGTCGATATTTTGCATTTCATAATAATTTCATAATTTGTGCAATCAACATCATTGATCGGATCAACGATATAAGACAATGCAGTAAAAACAACCTCATTCACTCCGAAGTATAATTTCTGTGCTGCTATCATGTATATGTGAGGGTACACAAATGATCCGGGGTGAGAGGGACGGTACGGTCTCCAAGTGCCCACTTCACGTGCATGACTAGCGCAATGCATTTAAAAGGAATGAAAGGGCCCATCGTGGTGGTGATTGAAGTTAGCTGTGACCACCCCTACAGTGGCGCATCCCTTCTTCTTGCAGATCCACCAGCCTAGCCTGCCCATATCTGCCAAATAACCAATATAGGGCCACGCGGCATGCAGAATTTACGTTCTTCACCAAAATAGAGATCATTACCCTTCAAATACAAGACCTGGCAAAAGTTATGAAATCACAGATTCTGGAGGATAATCATTTAAATGTTTAATTTTGGAGGTATAAGGCACGATAATAGATGGTCCACAAAACAATTTTTATTCAAAAAGCCACTCTTCAGGGCATGTATCATGCAAAAAAAATGTTAACATGCTAATTCTTCACCAAAAACACCTCCAATGGTGGTGGTGTTTGCCTCCATTCACCCATCTCGGAGCATCTCTGAGCATCAGCGCCGCCCAATCCAAGAAAATGATTGGGTCCTCAATCTTATACATGTAAAGGCCTAGATAGACCAATCCGACGTCAGACGTCGGGAAGCGTCGGGGCATCAGATTGCACCGTCTGATTGATGTAATGAACACCGTTGTAACATTGGATCCCGTTGGGAAGCGTCTGGTGGGCGTTTCAACATGTTGAATCGGCATCGGAAGTCGTGACATTTGGTCACCCTTGATTGGCTGTTAGCTAGCAAATCAGCGCACGGTCCATGAACAGGAAGTGACGAATGCGTATAAACAATGAGCGGTGGAAAGCCTTGAGAATTTCTTTGCTGCCTTAATCTTCTTACAAGTACAAAAGCGGGGGTTGACAATTAAGTATTTCACGATACTGTGTCAAGAGCGTGAAGGGATTTTCTTCGTGTGGGAGTTCATCCTGAGTGAAAAATATAGCAGAATGCATTGTTTACATTTATATTTCGCCCATAGTCCATCGTCAATAGCTTTTCGGTTGTTTTTTTCGGACCATGAGGAATAGTGACAGCCGCCGCTGATGGTATGGAGGGGTATTACATCTAGCGCATGCGCAGAGGGTACTTAAAGGTCACCGTTGCTGTCTGCTGTCTGTTGTTGCGTTGTATTTTTCCAGCGTGACGTGCCAACAGTCGGTAAGCGTTGGTCACAGTTGGCCGACGTCGGATTGGTCTATATAGGCCATTAGATTGAGTGACGCTATGCCAACTTCAACATAAAGCTGAACAAGTAATACTGTACATTGATATCAATGTCTTATTTGTCTTATACTTTGAAGTCAGCCCTATGACGCAACCATGGTGGCAGCTGACTTGGCTTCGATTGGAGGCTGGCCTGACCGCAGTCAATCTGACTGAGCTGGAATATGCTGACGTAAAGGCACTCTGATGTAGGCGTACATGGTGCGCGCATGAATATTTCCAGTACTCTTCTGGGTACTCATGTGCACTCCTGGTAAATTTCTTCATAAATCTCATTGGAATGGCATCAAACAAAAGCTCCAGCATCATCACCTTGCCCAATGCAGATTTGCGATTCATCACTAAATATCACTTTCACGCAATCATCCACAGATTGCTTTTCTTTAGCCCACTATAGCCTTGTTTGTTCCTGTTTAAGGGTTAACAGTCACTTCTGTTTGGCTTTACTGTTTGTAAAGCCCATTTCCTTTTGGCGGTTTCAGTTTGGTGACAGTCAAGACTCCAGTTCCTGCTCATTTGTACCTCATTTGCTTTGTTGTGCAGTTTGTATTTTTAAGACATTAAATTTTCCATCCCAGCGCTTTGAGGTCTTCATTTATCTACCAAGATGCTTTCCTTTTACCACCTTCCCATTTTGTTTGTACTGCTATAATTCCTTCATTTGTCTCAACTGACATCACTCTTGTTGGGACCATGATTCACGTCACTCCGTTTGGTGCAACAACTTTCCAAGGTGTAAGCACTCTTATTTAACTGCTGAATAATTAGCAGACTCAATCAAATGCAGGTGTTTGTTTTAGAACTGAAAATTATAAGATGATTCCATATTTTCCCTCTCTTTGCTGTCAAAAAATTGTGACTGATAACATGTTTCTTTTAAACTTTTTATAAGTGCATTTTAAAGAAAGAAGGGGGCATTTTGAATAGAAATTGAGTGATTCTATAATGTGTGCCAGGGGTTGTAGTAGATGTGCTGTTGTATCCTACATGGGGACTAACCAGAGCTGGGCATCTATGCTTTAGACCATCCGTCTGAGTTCCCGTCTATAATTCAGACCCGCCCGGTCGGTCCGAGCCAGCCAAACAGATGAGTCGAGAACAGACTTTACCGGTACCACGTCACACGCAGGTGCCCCACTCCTGACACGCAGCCAAACAAAGAAAAAGTATCAAATAAAACAATGTTGCATACCTTTCAGTCCCACAGATGCAATGACATGTGCCCCATTTTGTTTTTATTTCACCGACCACCATTCTGTGCGTGTGTGTCTGTTGTTTTTATTTGATATTTTTTTATTATTCTTATTTATTTTTTATTATGTTCTCAACACCGATTGGCTGTCGCAGACGAGGGCCGGACTGGGACCACGTGGGGTTGGCTGGAAATGCCACCCATAAGTTATAGACGGATAGACGATGTCCAGCTCCAGGACTAACTATGCACCAAAGTTACTGCCCTTCCATTAATGCATTTGGTGCATTTGCAGCTGAATAACAAAACTCACCAAAGGCTCTTCATCCAATCTGAAAAAACTTGCCAAAACACAAACAAAGTCACGTCTCATCTTTGGAATGTGTGTACTTTTAATCAAAAAACACAAATCTTTGCACATAATGACACACATCCTCAGAATGTTTTACAGATTTGTCCTTGAAAACACATCACAAATGTGAAATTATTCATACTAAGACCTGTACAAAAAATAGCATAATTACGTGTAAAAAAACCATTCTTATAATAATGCATTGAGATTTCCCTTCCACTGTATCTATGGTATATTTGTCAACCATAATAGGGATACATAAGTTATCCATGTATTTTCACACATTCAAGGGTTTGAAGGCGCCATGTCCAGTTCCTGAGGCACATTTGATTAGTGATATTCACCTACATTAAATGATCACACTGTAATTTGAAAAATGTTCATTTGTCATCTGAAAAGTTCATCAAACTTGAAGCCTCCGCCAGCATAATGTGGCTTGTTCATGAGCTGAGGCAGTACCAACTGTTCCCCCTTGGTTTTAGACTTGTCACTGAGATGAGACAGAGCAAATACATGAATTACATTGCATGTAACGTCAGGTGTCCATGTAGAAAAAGATCATTTGAAGAATTACATAATTGTCAACTCTTTTCCAGCAGGTTCTGTAAAGGTGCTCTCTTATCTCCTTCTCAGGAAATCAAGGGAGGCTTGACGAGTGTCCAAAGAATACAAACCAAACACAAAAACGACCATTTGCTTGGTTTGTCAAGCTATAGAGGTCTGGGCATTTGAACCAGAGGATTGAAGTTAGTTGAGAGGAAATCAGAATCATGAAAGATCCACTGCTATCAAAATTCAGTTCTTTCTACTGCTTTGCGCATAACATAGGTCAAAATGAGTCTTTTCCCTCCTCAACCTTCATGGTCATGCCATGGCTCCTCGCGGCCACACAGCGAGTCCTCTGAGGCGGGCTGACTGATATGTGCCTATGTGTGGCTGTGTCGCTTAAAACTCGGAAATGTATTTTTTGTGTGTGTGAAAGATTACTCTTAGGAAGCCATCTTCCACAAAATGCGCCAGAACCAGTAATACTGGTAAAGCATTATAAAGGCATGTGTTACCCTAATATATATATATATATTTTTTTTTTACAGTAACCACTATTCTAACACATTACGTTCCTCATTTACGTAATCTGGTTGTCAATTTTATGTAAAGCAGGCATCTGTTGAATTGTAATGAAGTAACTTTTAATCTAAATTAGTTTAAAATCGAGTAATCAGTAACTTAACAAACTTACTTTTAAAGTCAAGATAGTAAAGTAACTAAGTTACAAGGTAATCAGTAAAGTAACTAAGTAATTATTTTACACATAAAAACGTGTTTTTTGATGGCATGGAACCTTGAATATTGCGAAAACAACCCGTGTTAATCTGTCAAGTAATTTTGACTAAATTAAATACCTGGACAAAGGGCATACTGGGCTTTTCCAACCCAAATTCCATTCAATTAAATGTACCTCAAGCCAATTAATTGATCTTACCTTTGTAGCTTTTTCTGACTGAAATACTTCTTCTTGAGTTCTGCCATCTCATTGATCAACTTTTGATTCTCGTTTTTATACTCATTCATCTTTGAGTCTAGCACTCTCACCTCTGCAGTCAGTGCCTGTGAAATCGAAGCACTGATTTATAAAAAACTGCTACCATGTTTTATCTGAAACCACAAATTGTGGTATATGATACATGTGGTTAGTGATTACAGGCGAGTCTTATTACAAGAAAAACGCTTGGATACCATTAGCTTTTTGGTCCTTTCCCGCAATGTCCATTGGCAATGCTGAAGCTGCTCAAGTGCCTCTGCGCCTGGCTGCCGAGCCAAAAATTGCTGCAGCTCTACATACAGTTTCTCCTTTTCCTATTTAGACAAAGGGGAGGAGAAACATTTAAAGTTGAATAAAACAGTTGCGAAAAACACTCATACACGTAACTGGAATAATAGAAAAAGTGGTTGAATGCCTCTATGATCAGGGTGCATCATCTCTGAATGAGTTTTATTAAAGTAGAAGTCAACCCAAACATATTTTTTGAAAGAATATGTTCTATGCAGGCACACTAGTTGAAACAAGGAATTCTGATTAATATTGTGTTTGTGGAATATGAGTTAAGCAGCAAAATCCACCTGTTTTTAGCCATCTTAGGGGTCGGCCATTTTGTTACTTCTGTCGACTGAAAATGTCATCACACTTGCTCAGGCCTCAGATAACGAGCAATCATGACTCAGATTCAGAAAACAGGTGAGCTGTGATTGGTCGTAACCTGAGCAACTGGGATGTCATTCTCAGTCGGCAGAAGTGATAAATGGCCGAGCCCTGAGATAGCTTAAACAGGTGGATTTTGCTGTATTCCATAAACACAATATTATTGAGAATGCCCCGTTTCAACTCGTGGGCCTGCATAGAACATATTCTGCAAAAAAATATGTTTGGGTTAACTTCTCTTTAAGGCGTTCAGTTCAGTAGCACCTTTGAAGTCATTTTATCTCTACCCAAATGATTACCCGATTGCACGTGGAGTTAGACCAATAATATATACATAATAATAATATTTGGCATATTTGTAACAGTAAAGGAAAATGTGTACATTTTAGAGATGCCCTAACATATGCAATAATCCAGACTGATTTTGGAAAGACAGGCATGAGGATAAACTGGTTTAGGGTCCATGCTGGGCACAAATCATCCAACAATTCAACAATTTTAGGGAAACACAACAAGAATGTCACCTGTAATAAGAATTCAAGTTCTTCAAAGTCTTCAGTCTTGTTGATGAGTCTTCTCTGTAAAGTGTGAACCTTCTGGATCAGTTCATACTTGCAGGGATCACTGCCCTGTCATTGACAATCATTTAAAATGTGTTAATGGTTTTGGGATCAAGTGATAATGTTGACAAGCAGTATATTTTCTAACACTTTTTCTACTTATCTAATACAGAAGAATCTCTGAAATTCTAAACAATTTGGAAGTCTGCCAACATTTTTGAGGAAAATGTATGTCTAAAGTCACAAAAAAAATGAATTTGCCATCATGGCATCAGCCGCATCATCATATCACCACACCTGAGAGCTCAGCATACATCACAAGAACTGCTTTCAGTGAGCATCAATGGAATAAGTATGTCTGTGTTTTCAGGTGTGTCACCGTATTATTGCAATCCAATGCCAATATCTCGAGTTTGTTATTATTTTGACCTTTTAACATCATTCGACTCTGTGTTCTCCTGCATTTCCTGTTTGAAGTGGGTAGCCAAATGACCAGGGAAAACATCTTATAGCCAGAGGTGGGCATTCCATCCCTGGGACGGACGAGAACTCTTTTAAAAAGGACGGACTGAGGATGAAGGTAGGTTTTCGTCCGTCCCTCTAATCTGCCCTAACCGGGTCAAGTACCGGCTGTCGTGTTGTGTTGGGTTCTTTTAAAAAGCAAGACTGCCTGCTAAGCCTGCACAACACCGGAGTGCTCTTTTTCAGGTGCGTTTCCCCTCTGCAGTATCGTTCTCATAAGCATAGTCTGCCCTCTAGTGGATGCCCGTTTCACTGACGAGGAAAAGAAAACCCCCCAGAAAGCTATGAGTCGGAAGTGGAAGACGAAATAACACAATAAAAAGTGAAAATGTGCAATAAAACCCAATAGTATTATGTTATTACGCACTTAAACTTAAATATTCTCGTGATGTCCCGTGGCTTTCTCCGGTCCTCCTTCTCGTCCTTCTCCTCCTCCTCATCATCATCACATCACGACAGTGGTTTCTGGTAGCTAAAGCTATCTTAGTGATACACAACAATTAAACAATTCAATCCACTCACGCTACTCCCAGTCGGTAAGTGGATGAGCATAGGAAAGCCAGCTCATAAGCTTGAAATAATGTTGGCACGGGCACTTATTTATTTTTTTGGGGGGGGGCACTGTAAGGTTGGAAGTGCTTTAAAAGTACGAGGACGGACGGTGTAGGAGGACGATCATTTTTATGAATAAGGACGGAGGGACGAGGACGGAAGTCTACCCAGGTCGCGGGCGGAGGAACGAACCGGCAAAAAAAGGCTCAAGTGCCCAGCTCTACTTATAGCAAGATAATTAACTTCTTTGCTGCCAGACTTAGCCAGCAAAAACGTACCTCCCTATCCGAGACCAGTCACGACACACAACATGCTGAAGATGGAAGTCGATTGCTGTCATTTTGTTTTTATGAACCCAACGTCAACAATTTGGGTTTATGAATGTAATGTTTTCAGCATATGATTAGCCTTAAACTCACCTCCAGTCGCCTCCATCTGTGAATATTTATGGGGTTTAACTGTTCCTCAAGGACACCGTTCCTCGTCCTTTCTCTAGCCAGCTCCCTTTGCAGGGCAAACAGCTCTCGTCTACAACACACCAAAGGTAAACTTTATTAGTCAAAAATGACAATGGGAATTGGTCTGAGTACTGTGGAATAAAATGACTTGCTGCTTAATGCCTGAAATAATAATAATAATAATAATAATAATAATAATAATAATAATAATAATAATAATAATAATAATAATAATAATAATAATAACAAAAAAAATAATAATAATAATAATAATAATAGTCACACCACATGATGTTTTTTCCAGGGCTCGAAATAACTTTTTTTTTTCTTTTGGGAGCAGTTTTGCAAATCAATGACTTGATTTGAGAAGCAACTTTCTGTACTTTGTAATTTTGAGGACCAATTTTTTTTGAAGGTTAATCCTAAGTACCTGAAACAAGGATTTTATTAAACACAAAAAAAATGCATCAATATAGCAATGAACAATTTTTACTTCTTATATAATAAACTGGTTTTATTTCTTAAATTCACATTGTATATAGCAGCAAACTGTATTTTCTTGTCTAGAAACATTTTCACTGGGATGAATTCAAACACAAATATATATTTCTGCTTAAACTTAATATTTCTGAATGGGTTGTATGGTATTTTAGCAAAATTAAACTGATTACAAAATACACAAAAAAAAACATACAATGTACTGTAATGTGAATTTGAGAACATGTATTGTGCAGATTTCAAAAGTTTTTTTCCTATTATTATTATACGTTATCATACGTATGTTATATTAGGCCACTCCTCCTGGCTGACGTACACCATAACAGTTTTATGGTTTCGAGTTCTGTTCAGCGAGTATGATTTTCACTCCAGAGTGCACTTATTAATTTGCCTATTTCGTAGTTCAAAGTTGGATACGTGCCGCTTTAACACGGTTCAAGCAAGACTTCTGGGAAAAGTATACTCGATCACCCAAGCACTTAATTCCGGTGTTAAATGGTTACCTGTCAATCTTAGGTCATGTCATCTTCCAAACCGCTTATCCTATATAGGGTCGCGGGGAGTTGCTGGAGCCTATCCCAGCCGTCAATGGGCGAAGGCAGACTACACCCCGAACTGGTCGCCAGCCAGTCGCAGGGCACACATAGACACTGTCACTGAGCGGGAATCGATCCCACGCTGCCCGCACACAACTCAGGCGTGTGTACCACTACACTATCAGCGGACTCAATCTTAGGTCATCAAAGCAATTCGCCTTACTTCTGTTTTTTCCCGTCATTCTTTAATGATTCTGGCTTAAGAGTGACTTCGCAACATGTTTAGCCGCACGGGCTAGCCAGCTAAAGGGTGTTGCTAGCTAGCTTGTGGCGCGTGACGTGAGTGCGACCAGATCATCCCAACGGTTCAGTTCTCGGAAACCTGAAGTCTGTGATTCTCAGTTGTGCTATTCAATGAGTTTTGATGAGGCGCAAAATGCATATTTTGACTCACAAAGTGCAACGCTAGTAGAGTTGCTAAGACATTCAGTATTGGTCTTTCATAGATACTCTAAACTATTATTTACTTTCTTACTTAAGATCATCTGTGTTGGGTACAGCCTTGTCCAAGATATTCTTTTCACGCCTGATCCTCTTAATTTCTAACTTGAGGAGGCGGATGTCTTCCATCCTCTGGTTGTGGTGAAAGTCCCTCTTGCATATGATTGATTGCTGGATCTTGACCTTCTCATACAACAGAGTTCGTTCTTCATTGCGTCGTAGCAGCTGTTTACCCAGGTTGTCCCGTTCCCTGATCACCTTGAAATTTCACCAACAAAGTTTAGTACAAGTTGAGTTGTCTTCATGTATTGTAACTTGTTTTCAATGGATTGTGGTATTATAGGCAACAAACACCAATTAATAAACAGATCTATATGGCATTGTATAATGTACAGACCCTACTATAGATCCATGTTTACCGGTAATTCATTTCTAGTAACTGTCATGTCTGCAGCAAGCTGTGGCATAAGATGCCCCCCACAAGATTTTACAAGTGGTTTTATAAAATCAAAGCTGTAAGCTTTTGTATTGAATTACCTTCCAAATGTGTTATACATCTTGTGTTCATATTATGTTGGTCTTCAAGTTATTTATATTTTCAAAGAAAATGAATAATTTCCTTTAGTGGGGAATCTTACTCTGCACTACCCTATAATTTTCAAGGGGCAGCACCCTTGGAAAACATCATGCCTCTGTTTTTGCAACACCAAACGGTGCTTTTGAAAACACATTTTTTCAGTGATGGATATTTTCTATGGTTCTAAGAAGCAAAATATTTTGTAATATCTTTTGTAAAAAGTAAAGAAAATTGGGCATGTAGATGACATCAGTAAAGTATGTATTCATTTAGGTCAGTCGTCAGCAACATGCGGCCCGCGGGCTAAAATTGACCTGTCGGCAATTATATTTGGACTGCCAGATGATGTTGATGATAAAAAAACTATGAGAATTAGGGATGTATTCCTTACTTGATCCAGTTGTTTTTTCAGTTGCATGAGTTCAATTTCTTTGTCAGTAATAATTTTCTGAAGTCTTTCTTGTTCTGTTTTCTGCTGCTCAACACGTCGGATTTCTTCCTCCAGTTGCTGAGTTATCAACTTCAGCTGTCCCTGGAATTTCATACAGCGGGAGCACAGCATGAACAATATAATAATAATAATAATAATGATCATTTTATATATATATATATCACTTCTGTCGATTGAAAATGACATCACAGATGCCCTGAGGGCTCAAATAAGGACCAATCATGGCTCAGTTTCAGAAAACAGGTGAGCTGTGATTGGTCGTTACCTGAGCCCTGAGCAACTGTGATGTCATTTTCAGTCGACAGACGTGACAAAATGGCCGCCCTCAGTGATGGCTAAAAACAGCTGGATTAACTCTTATTCCACAAACGCAATAATTATCAGAATTAGGGATGTGCGCGACTAGTCATTTAACTGTTTAACCGTCTACGATTTATTAAACGTTTAGTAATTTACTAGACGGTTAAATGTTGCATAAAGAATCACGCATCTTGCTCCTCACGCCTCTGCCTCTGTCAACAAGCTGAAGACCAAGAGAGAGAATTGCTCCCCCCCCCGCCATCCTGCCCCACCTCGCCCTCACACACACATAGTAGGGGGCGGGGACACTAAGTTTGAGGAAGAAAAGTAAATTCTGAAGATGTCGAAGCTACCACGAAAAACAACGGCACCATTTGGGAGTATTTTGATGCAGCAGATGACAACAAGGTCGTCTGTAGGCTTTGTAAGCATAAACTCGCTTCCAACCACTCTCCCGAAGCGACGAGAAACCACATCCAAAGTAAATCTCGATGTGAATCTGCAGGTCGATGGCGGCGGGGCCAGTCAGACGAGCATGAGAGCGTTTGTTCCAGCCAGGCGCTGCGATGCTCACCGCACAGCAAAGATTACTCAACTAATTTGTAAAATGACGCGATATGCTGCCGCTTTCTTTTGTTGAGGGCAGACGGTTCGAAAAATTAATGCTGTATATCGAGTTTGAGTACGTGGTGCCAAGTCGCAAAACAATAACGCCCCAACTCGAGAGTAGCCATAACCAAATGAAAGAGGAGATACGACGAGCGTTTACTACGAGTTAACTATGAAAAATGCGATTAACTACGATTAAATATTTTAATCGATATATATATATATCTAGATAGATAGATAGATAGATAGATAGATAGATAGATAGATAGATATATAAATGCTCCTGTGGGGTGGCTAAAATGACCTCCCCAAATTATTGTCATCATTGTTGGCAGGGAATAGGGAAACTCAGAACAACAAGCAACGAAGAGCAAGTTGAGCTGCGGTACCTTGAGATTATCATTATCTCGCACTAAGCGCTTGTGGTGCTGCTGTTCTTTGTGAATGGTCATCTCCTTTGCTTCTATTTCATCCTTCAACTGAGTATGCTGGGTGTTCATTGCCCGCATCTTTATCTTCAACTTTGCAATGCCGTCCTAGGTGGGGTAGAGCCATTATATATATTAAACAACAACAGAAATAACAAGAATGAAAGTAAGAGTGATTCAAGCAAATGGAACAATGTAAACTACTTTCATACCTGAGCATCAACAAGATTTTTGCTGTAGTGGTTCCTTTCAGATATCACAGAATCCAATAGCTCCTCTTTCCTTTCAAGCTTGCACTCTTCCTCTGCAACTCTCTTTTTCCAGTTATGGATTGCCATCTCGCTTGTTTCAAGTTCATTTACTTTTTGTTGCACCTTTTCCAGGAGAAAAAATATCCGAATTATTTCACAGTAAACATAATATCTTACAATATTAAAACAGAAACATGTTGTTGAAAACAGTGTGTGATCTTGACCAAAGAATTACTGACCCTGCATATACAGTAACAATACATTATGAGCTTTGAACCTATCTAAATTGGTTACATCGGTCGAGCGCCTCCCTAGCCCCGAATGGAGTGGACAAGTTAAAGTCCTGACTTAAGTGCAAATGAGTTTTTGTTGACTGTATGATTGAGTCAAAACAATTCTGTGAAGGTAAATGGGCCCAAATTCTTTCACAGCAATGCAAAACACTCATGATTTTATATCAGTCATTGCCGCTGGCACAATCAATTTGGTTCATGGGGGAATAACTTTTTATATATATATATATATATATATATATATATATATATATATATATATATATATATATATATATAGATAGATAGATAGATAGATAGATAGATAGATAGATAGATAGATAGATAGATAGATAGATAGATAGATAGATAGATAGATAGATAGATAGTGTAATAATCTGTAACATTTAAGTGTTACATAAAATCTCAAATTAGAAATTAGAGTAATTATTTGTTCAGGGAACTGAATGCGAAAACGTACAACAAAGTACATTTTGGGTAAAATGGCTATTTTCAAAAGTAAATTCATTCATTTTCCACCACTTATCCTGTTGAGGGTCACCGGTAAGATGGAGCCTCTTTCATTCAACAATTGTTATACATGACCTGCCTTTTGTAAAAGGTTGTTGTTGTCGTTGACATAGCGGTCACGTTCCTTTTCCAGCTCCTGGATGACCTTCCGCAGCTTCGATATATCCACGCAATGGCCAGTAATCTCTTGTTGTAGTACTCTTTTGTCGGTCTCAAGTTCCATCACAAGACACTGCTGTACCTCCACTGCCTCTGTAGCTTTCGCCACAGTCTTTTGATCGGGGTCACCGAAACATGTAAAAGGGTATGATTAACTGTAAACAAGGTTGAAAAGACTGTGAAGCAAGAATTTTACAATAAAAAAGTACAATACCTTAGTCAAGAGATCTCGTTCCCTGGTTAGGTCAGAAATTGCTTTCTTGTCAGCTTCAACTTGCTTTTTTGCAGCTTCAAACTCTGCAGATGGAGCAGATGGACAAGTTTTGTTCCATCCATCGTTGGTTCATTTGCTCACAAACACCAAAGCCAAGATGCTCAAACTGCGGGCCACAACATTTTTTGCAGCCCACAACATGTACTAAAGTCCGTCCGTGGGCCGGACCGGTCGGACCCTCCTGCCTGGCCGGATGCCCATTTTGCACAATGTTTATGAATATGGCTGGGGGGTCGCGGCGAGATAGATAGATAGATAGATAGATAGATAGATAGATAGATAGATAGATAGATAGATAGATAGATAGATAGATAGATAGATAGATAGATAGATAGATAGATATTTAATGTTCAAACAGATAAACTTTGTTTATAGCAAATAATCAACAACTTAGAATTCACGTTCCAAAAAAAACTGTGACACGGTCATGATTACCACTGTTATGTCACCTTTCCTTTAAACAACATCCAATAAACGTCTGGTAACTGAGGACACTATTTTTTAAAGCTTTGTATGTGGAAAGCAGGAATTTCCCATTCCTGTTTGATGTACAGCTTCAGCTGTTCAACAGTCCGATGTTTTCGTTGATATATTTTACGCTATGCATCACACATATTCAATGGAAGGCAGGTCTGGTACCCGCAGTCATTTACCACGAAGCTGTGCTGATGTCTTTGGCCCAACGGACACGACATCCACAATTTTCAAAAACAATTAGTGATGTGGACTAGTCAGACCATAGAACACTTTTCCATTTTTCACCAGTCCTTCTTGGATGAGCTCGGACCCGGAGAAGACGGCGGCGTTTCTGGTTGTTGTTGATAAATATATTTTGCTTTGCATTGTAGAGTTTTAAGTTGCACTTACGGATGTAGTGATGAACTGTATTTACTGACATTGGTTGTATGAAGTGTTCCTGAGCCCATGAGGTAATATTCTTTACACATTGATTTTGATTTTTGATGCAGTGCCACCTGAGGGATCGAAGGTCATCCATGGTGTATCCATCCATTATCTGCCACTTATCCGGAATTGGATCGTGGAGGAAGCAGCTTTAGCAGAGAAGCCCAGACTTCTTTCTCCCCTTCTTCCAGCTCTTCTTCCAGCATCCCAAGGTGTTCCCAGGCCAGCCGGGACACATACCTCAAAAGGGAGGCGTCCAGGAGGCATCCTAACCAGATGTCCGAGCCACCTGATCAGGCTCCTCTTAATGTAGAGGAGCAGCAGCTCGACTCTGAGTCCCTCCTGGATGAGCGAGCCTCCCACCTTATCTTCACAGGAGAGGCTGGACATCCTGCGGCAGAAACTCATTTTGGGCGCTTGTATCCGGGATCTTATTCTTTCGGTCACAAACCACAGCTCCTGATCATAGGTGAAGGTAGGACCACAGTTTGACCGGAAATTTGAGAGATTTGCACAAAGCTTCTTCTTCACCATGATAGACCAATACAGAGTCCGCATCACAGCAGACGCGGCAGTAGTAATCCGCCTGTCGATCTCCCACTCCATCCTGCCCTAACTCATGAACAAGACACCAAGATACTTGAACTCCTCGACTTGGGGTAGGATCATCCCCTCATCCTGACCCAGAGAGGGCATCCCACCCATTTCCAATTGAGCCCGATGGTCTCAGATATGAAGATGATGACTTTCATCCTAACCGCTTCATACTGCGAACCACTCCATTGAGAGTTTGAGATTGTGGCTTGGAGAAGTCATCAGTACCACATCATCTGCAAAAAGCAGAATATACAGATGCCACCGAACAGGATCCCCTCAATACCTTGGCTGTGCATATACTGTCCGTACAGGTTATGAACATAATCAGTGACAAAGGGCAGTCTTGGCGGAGTACAACCCTCACTGGAAACAAATCTGACTTACTGCTGGCAATGTGAACCAAACTCTGACATGACAGGTGATCTTTGTTTCCATGTCGACTTTTTGTCATGCCACTTTTTGTTATTGTTCTTTATTGTTATTGTATTGTTTAATACAGCCTGTAAACATGCTTTACTTGGGGCGGCATGGTTTAAGGGTGGAGTGGGTTCGATCCCCAGCCTTTGTGTGACCATGTCGAAGTATCCTTGAGCAAGATACTGAACCCCCAGTTGCTCCTGATGCTGCGTCATCGGTAGGTAAAATGAGGTACAGTGTGAAGCGCCTTGAGTACCGCAGATAGAAAAGCGCTATACAAGTGACAGCCCATTTACCATTACCATTTATCATTGATGGCATCCCTTATAGCCAGTGTCCAAAAGCAGGTTGGGGGATTCCCGCCACATTAGGCACCGACCACTGTATTGCAACAGTTGCGATTGGCCACCTCGATAAGAGAGGCGCCGAACATGGTCCACTCTGACTCAATGTCCCCCGCCTCTTCCAGGATGTGAGTGAAGTTGGGTGTCTGGGATGGTGGAAAGGTGGGAGTTCCTCCCAGTCACGCCCTTCTAGGTCTCCCTGTCGTGAGCAATGAAGTCACCCAGAAAAACAATGGAGTATTATCTAGCACTCCTTCCAAGGACTCCAAAAAGGGTGGGTACACTGATCTGCTTTTTGCTGCATAGGCACAGAAAGCAGTCAGGACCCATCCCCCACTCAAAGGTGGGGATAGGCTATCCTCTTGTCCATTGTGGTGAAACCCAACGTGCAGGCGGCAAACTGGCGGGAAAAAACTCTGCCCACCTACTCTGCAACTCTCACCATGGGCAACTCCAGAGTGGAAGATTCAGGTCTGGACTTTTACTTGGCCATTCTAACACCTGGATATGTTTAGTTTTAAACCATTGCATTGCTGATTAGATGTTGTATGTTTAGAATTATATTCTGGTTGGAAAATAACCCTCCATCCAATTCTCAAGGCTATTGCAGACTCCAATAGACTTTCTTCCAAAACTGCCCCGTCTTTGGCGCCATCCATCAATTTTAACCATCTTCGCTGTCCCTGCTGAAGAAAAGCAGCTCCAGACCATAATGCTGATTGCTATGTTTGACAATGAGGGATCGTGTGTTCAGGGTGATTTTCAGTGTAATTTTTATGCCTAACATAACATATTGTATTTTGCCCTGAAAGTTAAATGTTGGTTTCATTTGACCAGAGCACCTTCTTACATGTTTGGTGTGTCTCCCAGCTGTCATATGGTAACCTTCAAATGGGACTTTTTATTGATTTCTTTGAGAAATGGCTAGAAAAGGCTACATTTGTGCAGTGTGCTACAAATAGTTGTCCTACGGACAGATTCCCCCACCTCAGCTGTGGATCTCTGCATTTCATCCAGTGTGATCATGAGCCTCTTGGCTGCATCTCTGATCAGTGTCTCCTTGTTTGGGCTGACAGTTAAAGTGGAAGTCAACCCAAATATATTTTTGTCAAGAATATGTCCCCAGCAGGCCCACTAGTTGAAACACAACATTCTGATTAATTTTGTGTTTGTGGAATATAAGTTAAGCAGCAAAATGCACTTGTTTTTAGCCATCTCTGAGGGCGGCCATTTTGTTTTCTGTCGAGTGAAAATGATATCACAGCTGCTCACAACGACCAATCACGGCTGACCTATTTTTTGAATGTGAGCCGAGATTGGTCGTTGTGAGCAGTTGTGATGTCATTTTCTGTAGACAGAAGACAAAATGGCCGCCCCCAAAGATGGCTAAAAACTAGTGGATTAACAGTTATTCCACAAACGTAATATTTATCAGAATGCCCTGTTTCAACTGGTGGGCTTACATAGAACATATTCTTGAAAAAATTATGTTTGCGTTGACTTCCACTTTAAGTCCTAGATAGACCAATCCGACATCGGCCAACTGTAACCGACGCTTACCCCCTGTGGCGTTGGGCCAACTGTCGGCATGTCGGGCTGGTAAAATACACCGCAATGACAGACAGCGACACTGACCATTAAGTAACTTATGCGCATGCGTGAGATATAATATCCCTCCATACCAACGGCGGCGGTAGTCACTATTTTCCCATTGTGAGAAAAAGACAACCGGAAAACTATTGGAAATCTATAAAAATGTAAGCAATGCATTCTGCTCCATTTTTCCCTCATGATGAACTCTCACGCGAAGCAAACCCTTCACGCTCTTGACACAGTATCGTGCAATACTTAGATTGTCAGCCTTCGCTCTTGTACTTGGAAGAAGATTAAGGCGGCTAAGGCGGATTTCACAAGGCTTTCCATCGCTTACTGTTTATATGCATTCGGCACTTCCTGTTCTTGTCCCGTGCGCTGATTCGCTAGCTAACAGACAATCAGAGTGACCAAATTTACGACGACGATTCAAACGCCCGCCAGATGGTTCCCAACGGCATCCGATGTTATGACGGTGTTCGCTACATCAGAAGGCACAATCCGACGGCCCGATGCTTATTGACGTCCAATGTCGGATTGGCGTTTAGAGGGATGGCTGGGTCTTGGTAGGTTTGCAGTGGTCTCATATTCTTTTCAGTATGACCACTTCAACAGTGCGCTGTGAGATGTTTAAACCTTGTGAAATCTTTTTATATCCTAATCCTGTGTTCCTTGGTCTTCATGATGTTATTTGTGCTTTTAACAGACCTCTGAGACTATCACATATCAGGTGCATTTATATTGAGATTGATTACACACAGGTGGACGAAAGGTATCACCATCAGTCATTTAGGTCAACCTTGAATCATTCATAAATCCCGAGGGAATTTCTGGAGTGAGTTGGCTGACAGTAAAGGGAAAGGAATGTGTCATCTTGTGATTGTGTGGTCTCATCAAATGTCATTGATTTTTTGCATATCTACTGCTTGAGTCTATTTTGTTGATTGTAGAAACTGTTCATTGCCGCAATGCAATGGGACGAAAAAACAATGACAGCGCACGTTTGTACCTTTTGTTTTTGCTTCCTTTTTTTTTTTTGCTTGTGTTGACAAATGGCAGAGCACAATTGAGCGTCATTCTACCTTGATGTAACATGTCATGTGAATGGAACAACTCTTCTTTTATGCATTCATTAGAATTGTATGTGTATAAATAAAAAGCCAGTATTATATGCTGTATTGTCATATTGGTTTTGAGATGTTATATTCTGTACTTCAGGTAGTTAACAATTAGCATAATGGACATTTTTGCTCAATACATGAGGCCAACAGGGAACACCCTCATCGTTTCACCCTCAAAGTTTCCATCAGTCTCAAAGCCTTGTGTGTGTGTTTAGACGCACAAGATAAAATCGCATACCTTTCTCTAGCCCAGTGATCCGAGCTTTTAGAATCCCTCGCTGTACTTCCACATCAGCTTTCTGTTCCTCCACTAAACGGAACTTCTTTTGGATGGCCTCTTTCAACTTTCTTTCTTTGGTTATCTCATGGCGCATCTGATTCACTGCATCTTCTTTCAACTGACAGGTGTGGAAGGAAGCAAATTTTATTGACAATTAAACATAGGCAATAGAGTAGCCAAAATTAGTTCTTCTTTCAACTGACAGGTGTGGAAGGAAGCAAATTTTATTGACAATTAAACATAGGCAATAGAGTAGCCAAAATTAGTTAACTACTGTATTGACAAAAAACATTAAAATATATCATTTTCTGTAGTCAGTGTGATATTTGTTGTTCATTTTCTTTAAAGTTCTCTCCTTTAGCAATCAGGCTAATTGTATTTGAGTCACAAATCTGCCTTTTCATTGACTTTATTTTGTTTAATTTGGTTGTTGTATGCTAGTTGACTTCATCTACTGGCATCATCTACTGTAAAGACCATAGTTATTTGTGTGATTTGTATGTATTCCATTCGTGCTACGCAACCTTAATCTCGTTTAAATTCTTCTGATTCTCCCAAAAGTGGTGTTCTCTGAGCGATACGAGTTGATCTCTGTCGCGCTGCAGCTTGTTGGTTTTATTTTGCAACAGCTCGAGATCCTTGGTGATTTTGTCAAAGCCCATCTGTTGGAAAAGAAAAGTATTCATTTAGGCTGTCATTGAAATAAATCAGGAGACATAATATTTCCAGCATATCCTGGTTCGTCCCGGGGCCTCATGCCAGTGGGACATGCCCAGAACCCCTAACCAGGGAGATGTCCACGAGGCATCCTAACCAAATACCCGTGCCACCTCATCTACGTCCTTTCATCGTGGAGGAGCAGTCGCTCCCGGATGACTGAGCTTCTCACCCTATTTCAAAGGGAGAGCCCGGACATGCTGTGGAGGAAACTAATTTCAGCCACTTGTATCAGGGATCTTTCTGGCACAAGGCACAGGTTGTGACCTTAGGTGAGGGTAGGAACGAAGATAAACCGGTTAATCGAGAAATTCACCTTTGATTAAGCTCCTTCTTCACCACAACGGACTGGTACAGAGTCAACATCATTGCAGATGCCACACTGATGTCTTGACTTTCTCTTGTGTTGCTTTTATTCAATGTTTTGTTTGTTTGTGTAAAATGTATTTTTTTTGTATATATAATAATAGTTGTTCCTATATTTTATACACGTTCGACGTAAACACAGAAACACACACACACGCACACACACAAACCTTCAACGGCTCGAACAGCAGGTCAGGCTCCTTCCCTGCCAGACAGGTGACATTGCACCTCCCTATAGATCCAGCTTCTGTAGCTGAGGATGGGAAATCCAAGGTCCCCACCCTTGGCTGCCGCCCAACTCTCTATGCACCCGAACCCTTTGACCCCCCAAACCCCCCCCCCCCCCCCCACACACACACACACACAGGTAGTGAGCCCCTTTCTGACTGAGCCTGGCCGGGCCCCGTAGGTGCAGGCCCGACCACCTGAAGCTCACTTTCAAACAGCCCCTCCAGGCCCGGCTCGAGAGGGAGGCTCCGGTGACCTGTATCCGGGCAAGGGAAAATTGAATCCATTATTTTTATTCATCATAAGGGGTCTGTGAGCCATCCTTAATCTGGTCCCTCACCAAGGACCTGTTTGTCATAGTTGACCCTGCCAGGGGCATTAAGCCCCAGACAATTTAGCTCCCATGATCATTGGGACACGCAAACACCTCCACCAAAATAATGTGATAGCTCACGGAGGGGTGTTGGTTTACTTATTTAAATCAAATTTAGCTTTTTAAAATTGCTTGCTTATTTAAATTTAATACATTTTTTTTAAATGAAGAGTAGACTATGCTCAAAGTTGGTCACATTCATGATACTGACTGATGCCTTAAAGCTGCACTCTACAGGATTTTGCCCCCAAATATCTTTACAATAGCCTTTTCATTTGACCATTTATGACTCCCACATATTATGAATTGTGGATTAACACTTTAGCTGTTCACAATGGGTATTCTTACAAGCCTCCGGAAAATAATTTTCAGACTGGAATCGGGTTCGAATTACCTCGCGCTCTTTGTGAGGATGTGACCTCATGCGCGTTCTCCTCGTCTCACTGAGTCGCGACTAGAAACTATTATTTCACTATAATGGATTGTACATCTGCTCAGAAAAGACCGCCATCAAGCACGCTCCAGACATCCACAGTTTCTCAGAAAGGGCAAGAACTCGGGAACGGATGGCGGAAGGGTACTCCGGCTGTAGGTGGAAGGCAATACACGGACCGCTCCAGCACGCCCGCGACCCTTGTGAGGATAAGCGGTATAGATAATGGTCAGATATTGTGACAGCACATTGGTCAAGAGAACTATCTATACATTTACTGAAAATAAAAATAACCCACAAATGCGCGAGGAGGACATGCCAAGTTTATACAAAGAGAAGATCTGTGGAACAGTGGATTGACTCTATGCCGCACTAGAGGGTCCACACCAGCGATAGTCGTGTTTTATCATGGAATCTGTGATAAATACCTTCACTGACTTCAGTTGCTGCGCTAATCTCAGCTGCTCATCTTTGGAGTTTTGAAAGTCCTTCTTCACAGTTTGGATCTCTCGAACCTTTGATTCCAGGTCAATGGCCATCTCGTTCACTTCTTTTTCCAGTTTTTCTTTGATCCTTTGCTCGCGGGAAATCTCATTCTGTTGTAACTGAATCTCATGTTGGAGCTGCATGTAGAGAAAAAGCAACAATTTGGCAGACAAACTGGATTTAATTCAGCGCATTCAATATTGTACACATTGCCAGAATATGGTCATAAAGCGGTAGTAAATGGCATTATTTTGGTCTACGTACCTGAGAAATATTGTTCAAGGCATCCTCCCTTTGAATCTCTGTCTTCTGCTTGCTTGCAATGGCAATGGTCAGCTGTTCTCTGAGACTCTCCACTGTTGTCAGCAGTTGATCGCGCTCATTCGTCAAGTCTTCAATCATTTTCAGTAAATCACTGAAAACGCATTTTGTTACTAAGCCACCTACCTAATTACATAATAGCCACACTAAACACAAAGTTGCATTTACAAGCATGTTTACAGATGGGTGGTTGGACTCACCTCTGATCTTGGTTTGCAGAGGCCATACTTTGTTGTTCAGCTAGCTGTGTTAGGGTGGCAACCTCCTCTTGTAAATTCTTGATAGTCTCCATATTGGCTTGCTCTTTATTGTAGGCAGCATCAACCATTTTCCAAGCTTTATCTAATTCCTGTGTAAGTGATTATGATTAAATAAACTCTCATAAATCAGTTTCATTAAACTTTAATACTCTCTCTCTCTCTTTATATATATATATATATATATATATATATATATATATATATATATATATATATATATATATATAAAATTGAGCCCCTATGTAATGTATACCATCTTAAGTGAAGTCAGTGTTGCCTCATCATCTTGAGACATCTTGCGTGAAGCTTCAAATTTGGTTGAGGCTGACGCAATCTCTGCACTGAGTTCCTTGCATTTAGTCATGAGCCTTTTCTCATTGTTGTTGGACTTAGTCAACGCATTGAGGAGTTTCTCATATTCCTCTCGGATCTTGACCATGTTTGGTTCCTCTTGGTCCTCAGTGAGCTCACTGAGCACCATCTGGAACTCCTCCAATGACTCAGCCATGTCTACTCCTGTTGGACTCTTTCCCTCCTGTAAATAACAAAACAATTTATTTATTTATTTTACCATGAGCCAACACTCAGATCTTTTTTTTTTAGCATATTCCAAAACGTAAACAGCAACATTATAATTAAATTAAAATTTAAACATGTTTTGTACTTCCATAATCAATCAAAATAGAACAAATGCATTTTAAAAGAGTATTACATAATATTCTTTAAAATGTTGCTCATATTGTAATTGTAAATAAGTACCGTGGAGTACCATTTTGTAATCAAACTCTAGAACACTTACCGCAATTTATGACCCAACTAGAGAAAATAACGTAGTGTATTTTGGAAGGCTGTTGTTGGCTACCGTTTATATTGGTTGCCAGACAACGATCAATCTCGCGAGAGAAAATTGGCTTCGCCGGGGACCAGGAAGTGAGTCTGACGTGACATTGGCTCAAATGACGTGACGTTATCCGTTACGTATCCTGTTCAGCGAAATCCTACATGTTGTAGCGTGGTTACTACTCGTATATATGCTGTACTATTATCAATTGGCATGGTAATTACAGGATGATTTGGGGACTGAGGGAGGAAAAAGAAAAATTTACCTGTCGTGAGAAAACAGCCTCCGGTGCGATTAGAACATATATGCGTAATTAGTTTGGGAGCGGAAGACTGAATTGTATTGAAGATATCTGTATCACTGTATGCGTGACGTAAGGCTGCATGCACGTTAACATCAAATGCACAATGTCATAGGTGACCGTGGATAAGAGCCATGACGTGATGAGAGATTTCGGCCTTGTTGCTTAAGTTACACTTTTTTTTTCTTCATCCAGCCATTATCTATTTTAGTGTACTATTTCTGACTTTCTTGAGAATTAGTGTCTATCTGTCTATCTATCTATCTATCTATCTATCTATCTATCTATCTATCTATCTATCTATCTATCTATCTATCTATCTATCTATCTATCTATCTGTCTATCTATCTATCTATCTATCTATCTATCTATCTATCTATCTATCCATCCATCCATCCATCCATCCATCCATCCATCCATCCATCCATCCATCTAAACTTTCTGTCCTTTGTTTTGTTTGACGTCAAAAGGTGGCAAATGTAAATATTTTTTCTATGAGTATTAAGTCTGGGCTTCTCTGCTAAAGCTGCTTCCTCCACGACCCGATCCCGGATAAGTGGCAGATAATGGATGGATACACCATGAATGACCTTCGATCCCTCAGGTGGCACTGCATCAAAAACCAACATCAATGTGTAAAGAATATTACCTCATGGGCTCAGGAACACTTCATACAACCACTGTCAGTAAATACAGTTAATCACTACATCCGTAAGTGCAACTTAAAACTCTACTATGCAAAGCAAAATATATTTATCAACAACAACCAGAAACGCCGCCGTCTTCTCCGGGCCCGAGCTCATCCAAGGTGGACTGATGAAAAATGGAAAAGTGTTCTATGGTCTGACGAGTCCACATCTGTAATTGTTTTTGAAAATTGTGGATGTCGTGTCCGTTGGGCCAAAGACATCAGCACAGCTTCGTGGTAAATGACTGCGGGTACCAGACCTGCCTTCCATTGAATATGTGTGGTGCATAGCGTAAAATATATCAATGGAAACATCGGACTATTGAACAGAAGCTGTACATCAAACAGGAATGGGAAATTCCTGCTTTCCACATACAAAGCTTTAAAAAATAGTGTCTTCAGTTCCCAGACGTTTATTGAATGTTGTTTAAAGAAAAGGTGACATAACAGTGGTAATCAGGACCGTGTCACAGGTTTTTTTTAAACGTGTTGAGTTCTAAGTTGTTGATTATTTGCTATAAACAAAGTTTATCCGTTTGAACATTAAATATCTATCTATCTATCTATCTATCTATCTATCTCTCTATCGCTTGGAAACTAGCCTTATTTGAGAGTGGGGGAAGCACTGTTGTGTTTAGGTTTGTGCAATAACAGACATATTCTTTTGGAAAATTGAAACATTTTTAATAAATTAAAACTGATGTAATATACACCATTATGAATTTACAACTACAGTAAAAGCATACCAAGACATTTGAAAATACAAAGAAAACAACTGACAGTTCATTTGAGTTCAGTTTTTCAGTGATAGGGGTGAACAAGAATTCCAAATAAAATCCATTATTTCTGTCTGAAAAAGGAGGAAAACGTTATCTATAAAAAGAAAGAATTTGCAACACTTTCTCACAGCCCGTGAACAGACTGGACTAGATTGTTACATTTCTGGATGAAAACATTTGCATGAAGAAGCATCTTGAGGTACTGAGTTGTTTGAGTTACTGTGAGCACACTCAAAACATTTGACAGTGACAGAACTCAAACAGGAAGACCAAACTATGGTGAATAGTTCAGTTTGTCCTTCTTCCACGATATTGCATTTGGTTTATGGAGTAAATAAAACAGCTTCATGAAACTTTAAACTTTAGGATAGAGGCGGCACAATTGAGGATTCGAATGTTTGCAGCAATCAGTTTTTATATGAACAAAAAGTAAAGCACTATACTCCATCCAACAACATGAGAGCACATCTTATGCATTTATGTAAGCACCATAATTAACTAAAATAGCAAAATCTGCTGTTACAAACAAAGCAGTATTAGGGACGCACTGAAAAGAAACCATAACTTTTCAGCAGAAACAAAAAACAAAGTACAGGTCTCAGACTGACTGAAGTTTGACAATATTAATTTATTCTAAAGAAAATCATTTTTACAATCTCATACAAGAACTTTATTTCCATATTTTTTCACTGCAGCCCGAATACTGCTTTATAATTAAGCATATTTTCACAGGAGTAAGCAAAGTACAGGTGCATTGCAATAAATTTGAATATCATGGAAAAAAAAAAAAATTTTTTTGTGATAGTGTAAATTGATAGACTTGTCTCACAAAGTGAGGCATTTCATGTCTTGTAATTTGGATACTTTTTTTGTCATAGGATTATGTACACGTGCATTGCAATAAATTTAAATAGCGTGAAAAAAACAAATATTGTGGCAAAAAATAATTTAAGTCTGTATTGACAGACTCTCCTCACACAGTGAAGCATTTTCAAGAAATTAGAATAAAACATTACAATATTACATTGGAAATGATCTCTAAAATAGAAATTAGGTAGGGATTGGCCTTTATAAAAAATATTGTCCAATGTGTTAATGACTCATAAATAGTTATGAGTTTAACTTTTTGAACCCAAGTAAATGTTTTTTTTTCTACAATATTATAATTTATTGACAGGCACCTTTGTAGTCAATGGTAGCTAAAGGTCTGATGACTTATAATGCTTTACTTTTCATACAGAGTTGTCTCCATCTAGTGGTGAGTTTTCCAAACGTAGAGATTGCAACTTCCAATGCGTTTTCATTGACCTCATCAGATTGCTGTCATCAAGGTTATGGTGAGCATATCTGAATTACTTTCCGTCACCTCACATTCTATCAAAGCACCGTGTTGACAAAAAATGAACAACATCACAAATCAATTCCAAAGGCAAATGGTCATGAGGATGCATTCAAATCAAAATGTCCTTGCTCTAAATATTGCCACGTTGTAACTCTATCATGTCCCAGAAACAACAACAAAGACCACACATGGCCAGCTCCTACAGTACAACACGCAAGTGTGTAGCTACATTTTGTCTGAGGCAAGGAAATACAGTGAACTTAAAAAAAAAAAAGCACCACAGCTGTTTGAAAATAGCACCAGTTTTCAGAATGTACAGGTATATGGTGTGTGTGTGTCTTTTTTTTTGGCAATGTAGTGCACTAAGTTGAATTACACCAAGTGTGTTGAGTACCTTAAGAAGCTGCTGAAATGCTCGAACCAACCGAGTTAAGAGAACATCATACTACCAAACATGCTCGTGCTTCAACAGAAAAAAAACCAAACACACATTTGGAAGTCCTAAAGTCAGTTGAAAGCAGCATCATGAATCACTGTTTCATATGGTGAATACATGCATGTCAAACCATTCCAGTTGGATATATTTTGAACTCAACGAAACAATGGAGCACAAAGAGTGCCATTGTTCTCGTAAGCCCCCAATGTGGATACAATAAACTAATACAAGTAAAACATAATTTAAAAAAAACGATGAAATAAAGTTGATAGCCCACAGTCAAAATTATATTTACTATTCATGGCAAGCAAACATTGCTATAAAAATAGGTTGCTGTGTTTGTATACAGTACAGTGAAATCCATTAGAATGCACCATTCTCTTTTGTTAAATATTCTTTTTTTTTCTACTGCACCGCTACAATATAAGCACAGATGGATATAAAAATAAATATAGACTTGTACATTCTTTTAAAACATGAATTGTCCTCAAATATATATATATATATATATATATATATATATATATAGAGCCATTTGGGCAACACACATACATGGGTATATTATATTTCTATAGAGATTCTTTATATTTCTTGGCTCTATAATAATCAACTAATTTCTATAATCAGAGGATGTCTTTTACTCACATTTTGACATTGGTCTGTTACATAATGGTAATAATGTGTCACTGAACCTACACTACTCAGATCCCCACTCAAGTCTTCAACATGTGCATTATAACCTCTTCTACAAAAAAATTAAACAAGACAAGGTATGCTCATTCATTATATACAAACTGTAAGGAAAGTATGGATTTTTTTCTTCTTCTCTGTACACTGAAACAAAAAGTGATACTTAATTTTAGCAATACTTTTCCTCTGTGTCACTTTGATCGGTGAACTGACGCAAAGTGAATCCATGTTTTGTCAGCCAGTGTAAGATAAGGATCTCTGTCCCAACAAACGTATGGAGCTCATTGTCATATATATCTTGCTATTCATGGGGTAGCCATCATCCACCCCAACATCCCCCCACCCTTTTGCTGGAAGAAGCTTTATAAAGGGATGAACCAACCGCCAATGACATTGCATTATATTTTTAGGTAGTGTACTTAGGCTAAAGAGAAAATGCATTTCACAACAATACATAAATGAATATGTAAGAGAGAAAGGTTTGATTTGTGCAGCATGTGTTAGCACCAGGTTGTCTACTTGTTGTTGTGCACATGGCTAAAGCCCGTAAAGCATGTGAGACATATAATTGACCTCGAAGAAGTCGGTCTAGACTAGATGCGTGTGAAAAGCCCGAAGCAGGCTCTTTACATCTCCTCAGATTAAGTCCCAAGTGATACAGTACTGAGATTTATTTTCAAGTCGTGTGATTGAATGTCCATGGATAGAAGAAGTAGAACAGACACATAGAAATCACAACTTTAAAACAATACAAATACAACCGACTATGATGCCTTTTCCAAACAATGATTCCACTTGTTGGGCTGCGAAAAGCTGGACAAATATGTGATTTCTACGCAGAGCAGCTCTCATAGTTGTATTCAAATCAGTAACATGTTCACAGCGATTCAACTACTCTCTAGTTTTACTTATCACAAGTTAGACAGCAGTAGACAGAGCACTAAACTGATTTTTACTCGACTATTTTGGAAGGGAACTTTAATCTAATCACCATTATTAACAAACTATATACGATAAAATGACCCCCAACCTCCTACTGCCTGCACCAATAAGACAGCTCTACTTAATTAGGGGTCAAACTGTTTTAGTAAATATTCAACCTTTGTTGAAACAAATACACTGAATTTCAGTTGCCTGCCACGTCAATTCATTTTGTTCTTTGCAATGATCATTTTGTGCTTTAAATATTTATTAGGAGAATAGTGTACGTATATCATTGATTGTTTTATGTTTGGGGGTTGTATTCCTCTGGTCTGGGATCCCTACAATCCAGGTATAAATTAATCATTAAGTTCATTTTCAAAGTAGAAAAAAAAAAAATCATATGTTAGATCATTTCATTTTATAGTGACTTTAAAGTTCATGCTTTTTTTTTAACTGATTTGAATAAATTGGCATTTTTCCCCTCATTTTTGATTATAAAATATATATTTTTTATGAATATAAATGAAAAATATGTATAATTTCTGCATCAGCAATGTAACTTGGTTTTTGTAGTTATGCGTGTCTAAGTTTGTCAATTATTTGATTAACATGTTAACTGATTGTTTTTGTCCTGCTTATTTATACAGCAACTTTTCTTGAATCAGTCAGTGAGACATCTCATTCACATATTTAACATATTTAACACTAGGCAGCAGCAAGAGTGTGTTTCAGGTTTGCAAATGTCTTTTCAGTTTATGAAATGTCTTTGCAGTTTATGAAACAAGAGACCCTTCTTTGTCTCTCTGAGTGTGATTCAAAATCAAGTAACATATACCAACAAAGGACTTCAAACCTCTTTTCTACATACTTACTGTATGTGACAGTAAGTATTTTCTTTGGATATGCATGCAGAAATGCAGCCATTATACCGTCCTGGAATTGGCATAAGCATCATGAGTACAACATTGCTCAAAGGTTGTTCAGCAACCCTTGGTAAAATATAAATAGTATCATAAATTACTATTTAAATTGGCATCAAGTAGTAGTAATTATCATTTCATTGTTAAATTGTGTTTGGCAAAATGTCCATACTTTATTCTGTATTTGTAAGTAAGGCCAAACCAATGGGAAATGTTAATCTGAAATTATGGAATTTAAATTTTGAAATATGACAATTAACTAAAAAAATATATAGTGAAGCATTTTATTTAACCTTCGTATATTAGGTGTTTTGTGAGTATAGGGACAATATCAATGGTTTAGAGTCCATTGAAAATGTTTTACGATATTAGCTGTGGAAAATGGTTGAAAAACACTAAATGTAATTATCTCAATTGTAGCATATTTCAGAAGACTTTGCTGGCCTTGTGGCTGGGATAGAATCTTCACTCAAAATGATTCACATACACATATTTTTTATATATACATCTATACAGTGTATACGGAAAGTATTTAGACCCCTTGAAATTGTTGACTTTCTGTGCCATTGCAGCCATTTGCCAAAATCAAAAAAGTTCATTTTATTTCTCATTAATGTACACTCAGCACCCAATCTTGAAAAAATCAGAAATGTATAAATGTTTCCAAATTAAAAAAAAAAAAGAAAAACGGAAATATCATATGGTCATAAGTATTCAGACCGTGAAGCATTTTAGGAGAAGCACCCCTTTGAGCTAGTACAGCCATGAGTCTTATTGGGAATGATGCAACATGTTTTTCACACCTGGATATGGGAATCTCCTGGAATTCTTCCTTGCAGATCCTCTCCAGTTCTGTCAGGTTGGATGGTGAATGGTGGTGGACAGCCATTTTCGGCCCTCTCCAGAGATGCTCAATCGGGTTTAGGCCAAGGCTCTGGCTGGGCCAGTCAAGAACGGTCACAGAGTTGTTCCGAAGCCACTCTCATTTTAGCTGTGTGCTTCGGGACATTGTCCTGTTGAAAGGTGAACCTTTCCCAGTCTGAGGTCATGAGCACTCTGGCAGAGGTTTTCTTCCAGGATATTGTTGTACTTGGCCGCATTCATCTTTCCTTCAATTACAACCGGTCTTCCTATCCCTGCAGCTGAAAAACACCCCCACAACATGATGCTCCCACCACCATGTTTCATTGTAGGGATTGTATTGGGCAGATGATGATGTGGTTTTCTCCACACATACCGCTTAGAATTAACACCAAAAAGTTCAATCTTGGTCTCATCAGACCAGAGAATCTTATTTCTCATAGTCTAGGAGTCCTTCATGTGTTTTTCAGCAAACACTATGCGGGCGAGGCTTCCGTTGGGCCACTCTGCCATAAAGCCCAGACTGGTGGAGGGCTGCAGTGATAGTTGACTTTGTGTAACTTTCTCCCATCTCCCTACTGCATCTCTCGAGGTCAGCCACAGTGATCTTTGGGCTCTTCTTTACCTCTCTCACCAAGGCTCTTCTCCCACGATTGCTCAGTTTGGCAGGACGGCCAGGTCGAGGAAGAGTTGTGGTCATCCTACACTTCTTCCATTTAAGGATTATGGAGGCCACTGTGCTTTTAAACGTTGAGTGCTGGAGAAATTCTTTTGTAACCTTGGCCAGATCTGCGCCTTGCATATCTGTATCTGATCTCCTTTGGCAGTTCCTTCAGTTTTTCTATTTTCATAAATTAGCAAAACTTTCTTTATTTTTCTGTCAAGATATGGTGCTGAGTGTACCTTAATGAGAAATAAAATGAACTTTTTTGATTTGGGCAAATGGCTGCAATGATACAAAGTGAAAAATTCCGAGGGGTCTGAATACTTTCCGTACCCACCGTATACAGTGGTACCTCTACTTACGAAATTAATTGGTTCTGGAAGACATTTCTTAAGTAGAAAATTTTGTAAGTAGAGACGCGTTTTCCATGTAAATGTCCTAATCCGTTCCAAGCTCCCCAATATTCAGACAGAAATGCTTTATAAAGCATAAAAATGCATCAAAACATGTAACAAGTACATGTTACAATTGCACGATAAATGAGAGTTGTGCATAATGTAAAAAACAAAGAATAGAGTAAAGAATAAAAATGATGGTCGTTTACCTTTCAATTGCTGTCCTCATCGCTTTTTGCCCTCTTTGCCCTCTCAAATGTTCTCTCTCAGAAGTGGTTTTTGCCTGGCGTTTTGTAAATAAATGATTTAATAAAATGGTGGCTGTCGATACACTACGGTCATATTCTTTGGCGAGATCAACTAAATGCATTCCTTTTTCATACTTTTCTATTATCTCTTGCTTTGTTTGTATGGACAAAAAAAACGATTTTCTACTTGTTTTCTTTTCCTCGTTTCTAATTCACGTAAAATGATCGGAACATCTCATGGCCCGAGGGGCTAATGATGAGGACGCTGCATAGACATATCTATCACATATATATCTATCTACCTGTCTATCTACGCACATACGGTACACACACATGCGGTAGAGGTCCCTCTTAGACAATGGGATGCCAGGAAGATGCTAGGTAATAGCCAATGGCAGAGCAGCAATGAGTATGTTGCGTTCAGGAAACGAGTAGCAGCCCATACCCTATTTTTACCTTTCGTATGCTGAAATTTCTTTCGTAACAAGAGGCAATATTTTCCAGTTGAGGCGTTTCATAACTTGAAAATTTCGTATCAAGAGACGTTCGTAAGTAGAGGTACCACTGTATATATATATATATATATATATATATATATATATATATATATATATATATGGCCCTTTCGTTATCAATATTATTGCAATATTTAACATGTACCTAAAGAAATGACATTTTTTATTTTATTATATATTTTTATATATATATATTAATATATATATTTATTTTCTAATGAGAGAAATAAATGTTTTTCATGCGGTAAAATAAGCAGGCTCAATCTAGTATTAGCTATATAATTGTGATAACTTACACACACACATATGTATATATATATATATATATATATATATACACATATGTATATATATATATATATATATATATATATATATATATATATAGTTTTGTTTTGTTTTTTAAATATGTTATTCAGTGTTAATAATACTCCCAGATATTGTTCAATTATTGGATGGCGATGCAAATTTAAGGTTGCATCTGATTGGTCCAAGTCAGATGAAAACATACAATTCCCTATGAAATGCATATTGCAATGCCATTATCATGATGACAATAACAATATTTTTTCAATATACATATAATCTAAATTATTCAATTATTCGCTCACCAGCCTTGACTTTGATATGAACTCAAATGGCATCTCATTCTTAATCCATACAATTTATGACATTGGTCCATTCTTTGCATTCTTAACTCTTGTGGGAAGGCTTTCCACAAGGTTTCATTTTTGAATGTGTTTCTTGGAATGTTTGACTATTCTTCCCGAGTTTACTTGTGAGGTCACACACAGTGTTTTGACGAGAAGGCCTGGCTCGCAGTGGCTGCTATAATTCATCCCAAGAGTGTTCTGTTGTGTTGAGGTTAAGACTTTCTGCAGGAAAGTCAAGTTCTTCCACAAGAAATGATCTCATCTCATCCATGTCTTTATGGACCTTGTTTTGTGTACAGTCATGGTGAAACAGGGGGCCGTCCCTAAACTATTCTAACAAATTTGGGAGCATGGAATTGCTTGACATGCTTCCAATTCAGTGAAAACAGTTTGGAAAGGACGCTTTCTGTTCCAGTGACATGGATGACACGCATGAGAGAGAGAGAGAGAGAGTTGAACCTGACTGGCCTGCACAAAGTCCTAACCTCAAACAGATAGAACGCCTTTGGGATGAATAAGAGCGGGGACTCAGAGCCAGGCCTTCTCGTTCAACATCAGTGTGTGACTTCACAAAAGCGCTTCTGGAAGAATGGTCAAACATTCTCGGAAACATACTCCTAAACCTTGTGGAAAGCCATCCCAAAAGAGTTGACGTCGTAACAGCTGCAGAAGATGAATTGATGTCACATTAAGCCCTCCGAAATGGGATGTCATTTAGTTGATATGCTAAGTCAAGATAGGTGAGCAAATACTTTGAGCAATGTGGTGTATAGCAATCCTCAAGTCTGACTGTAACTCAGTAAGATGAAACGCAATAATCTAAGTCCGTGATTATTATGACACCTCCTGTTCTTCATTTCATCCCAACAGTATTCACTCTGTCTGTCGAAGAGCAGATTTTAACGTCTTTATACCTTCCAAAATGAAATAAAATGAATATTTAAAGAAAAAAGAGGAAACAAAAAGTGTGGCTGAAAAATGTAGCTGCCTCTAAATTGCCCATCCTATTTCTTAATAGGTGACTGTTCTTAGTCTCACTTACAGCATGAGACCGCATACAAAGGCTAACAAAATGGAAAATTACATTCGTACTGTGGAGCAAAATGGCTCAGTAGAAATAACATTAGCGAGTTGATGTGATGTGAAGCAAGCAGCAGGTCACTGATGGTGTAGTGGTTCACTTGCCTGACTTCAGTGCAGGCAGCGTGTGGCGGTGCGAATGTGAGTGTGTACGCTTGTCAGTCTTTATGTGTCCTGTCGTCGACTGGCGACGAGTTGTAGGTCTCATCGGCCTTTTCCCCAAAGATCAGCTCAGCTTGGACAGGCTCCAGCTCCCCGCGACCTTAACCAGGTTAAGTAAGTGGATGGATGAGGCACGCAACCAGACAGAAACATTTAGCTCAGTTAAATTCTCTATGTTGGCAAATCCAGTACTATGGCACAAAATCCTTTTACTTTTTAGCTATTTTAGTTTTGTCTTGATAATTTATTCTGGTTAGGATTTTGAGCCCTCTATACTACCTACAGTAGAAGAACTGGAGACTATGGTGTAAAAACTGAAACAAATGAATGGACATAGCAAGATTTTGCTCCAGTGCAAATTCTTTTCAGATGTGAGAAATGAAAGAGTGCCTGGAGCTCCTGTTCATGATTTCCTCTTGTCCAGGCTCACTAAGGCCAGAGATTGACTGTTTCTGTGAAATACAGTCCGGCTAAATAAAACATGCCACAAGCCAACAGTAAAGTCATTTCTGCAAAGAGGTGAATTGTACTATACGTTGGTCCTGTGTGGTCCCACGTCCTGTTCTGTGAGGTATACATTAGAAGTGAGAGCACCCTTTTTCTTTTTTGAGTTTCAGCAGAATTAAAAAAGGTGAGCAGGATCTGGTGGAAGGTGTGGCTGTAAACGGAGACCTACGCTACTTTGAAGGGTCCTGTACTCACTCACTTAGCACAGGCAACATGATGCAAGCCTGAAATGCGTTTCAATTGGCTAACTAAACAGGAGGAAAATTGGGATTTCAAAGAAAATGTTGGTAGAGTACCGCCTATTTTGAAATAACTTTTTGCACTGGAGAAAAACTTTGCAAAACTATGGCAGGTATCATTCTGATTTCATTTGCTAGAAATGTAAACACATTGAGAATAATACTAAATGTGACCATATAGGGAACATGGTGATTAGCACATTGATTCCAGAGGCCATCATTTAGAAATACATAATAACCCAACTTTTCAGATTTTGGAGGGATTGTCATCAGGGTTAAATGGATATCGATCTGATTGAAGTGTTCAAACTTCATTCATTGTCATAATAAATGTAGAAAACCATCATAAATGGTTGAATTGCCCACTGGTTGAACAGGTTGCACCAAATTGAAATGCTTCAAAGTCGTGCTCCTCCCCTCAGCAGTTAATACACTGCAAAGGGAAGAAGTTCTAAAACGTGTCGACATACAATATATTTGACCTTAATTTGTGTGGGTTTTCAGAGGAAGGTGGCATGGTCTAGTTCTACGTTGTCCATACAAGCCAAGATAGCCTTCTGGTCTTCTCGAAGGGGCCGGCGGTACAGCAGAGCAGAGAAGCGAGTGTATGGATCATGTAGGAGGAGCCGTTTCTTTTTCCTGTGGAGGTAGAGCGCTTCTTCGGGCTGAAGTACCTGAGTGATGTGGGCCTGCTGGGTCTGAGAGGTGGAGACACCTGGAAGAGGAAACACTGGATAGTTTACAGCCACCACATCTATGGCTAGAAACCAGCTCATATAGTTCCATTGTGTTCACTATCAAATAACAAAATTAAGGTTAGGGTGACTGGAAGACAACTTCTGATATATTTCATATACCCCAAAAATAATTTTGCTTTATTAACAATGCAAAATTCATACAGGTATGTGAACACGTGAATAAAATTACAGCTGTTCAGTGTTATTTGGGACAACTCCTCTTCCGGCCAGCTCCAACAAGGGTTTCATGAACTTGAACACAAGCCTTATAGTAGGTTCAAATTTGCAATACAGTATTTTGTTGCAGCTCTGTTCAAAATGCTACTGCCTCATTTATATTATCACATGCCTTGTTCATGGGCGGGGGAAGAATGGAGCCTGAGAATGACAACAAACAATCCTACTGTAAAAGGTGAAGAGAAAACTGAGCCAAAAGGAGAAACTTTTCATTTACTGGCTGATCAAACCTTTACCAATGATCATGGGTTCTGGGTAGGTAGTGAAAGCTTGATGAAAGTGTGACATTTTATAGTTGTATGATTACAAACAAACCAGCAGAATGTATATTTTTCAAGCTGGTAATAATAGAACATAGTGGACCACCACTATTTGCTGGGGATAACAACCGGGCTGCCCCACGAATACAGAAAATCCGTGCGTAATTGATGGCCTATACAAATGCATTGTAATTGTTATTATTGAAAAAAAAGGAACCACCAACATTCTTGAATAATCAGAAATAAATGGCCAATAAGCATTTCCCACAAAAAATGGGGGGGGTGTTGATTGTCCTCCCCCGCCACAAAAAAAAAAAAAAAAAAAAAAAAAAAAAAAAAAATATATATATATATATATATATATATATACACATATCTATATCTATAAAATAAAAAAAATTGACACAAAAAAATCCACAAATACGTGAATTTGTGGGTGCCAAATTGGGGGTCCAATGTATGTGCTTGATGTTGAAAGGTAACAAACCATGTTCATGCCAACATACCTGCTTTCCTCCTAGTCTTGGAGTTATTGTTATTCATTGTCATCTTCTTAGCTTTTCTAATACGTTGGTATCTCAGAGCATCAATCCTCTCAGACCCCGAACGGACACTCGGCGCGCCTCGACGTTTTCTAAATAAGGAGAACAAAAAGGGAAAAAGGGTAATAACTCCATGCCAAATATTTTCAAGGGAATATAATTGGATCCTAACTCTAATTGAGTCCTCCTTGATCCATGCAAGAGGTGCAACACTTTGTTAAAGGATCAACATGAGACACTTTAAGGTGCTGTCTTCCTAAACGTGTTATGATCTTGTGAGCTGCTACATTAGTTGATAAAATTTCAACAGCCTTAAACACCGGTTAAGAGGGCTCATTTGGAATATGCATATTTTGATGAAATGATCCAATCTCCATTTGAGACTGACATTGTTCATTTTGGAGCATATAAAAATTAATATAACATTTAAATGAATATGACATTTGATGAGAAGTTGAAATTATAAACTATATTTCTATGTATTTTACATGAATCTTTCCTACTCTGAAAATAACAGATGCAAATGCTCCCTTGGTGTGGCTTGTCAGTGGCATCAAAATGTATCTTTAGCTCTCTCTTTGTGAAGGCACTTATGACTTGGTAGCCCAGAGATTTCTGCCACTCACACACCATAAGCCTATTTATGTGTCTTGAAGCACAGAAAACAATTAGTATTACAGTGGGGCCATCCATCTTTCCACAGTGGCTGCAGAGAGAAACCAAGGATCATTAGAACAGGAAGGAAAATCACAGCTGAGCAACAAAGCATTATCGATATGTATTCATAGACATGGAAACTGTCTACAATGGGCTTCACCATGCTGACAGGGGGAGAGATGGCTGGAGGGGAAATGACTACGCGGGAACAGTCACATAATGAAAAATAAGCCAAAGAAAAGCGAAGCACTAGGACAAGAAATGTAACAAGAATTACTCAATAGAATTGTTTGTTTTTTGAAACGGAGGAGGATTTAGCAATGGCATGCATGGCAGTTTGCACATGGAACAGAACTTTAAAGGGGAATACATTCAAAAGCTTTTCATCGAGCAGGTCACTTGAACTTTATGTCAGCACTCCTGTGTTCCCAAATTTTTGTTCTTCCGGATCGAGGGGCACGTGCTGTATAGTGTGACACTTGCTTCACATGACTGAGAGAAATGTCCTGCAGCATTTACCTGAATCTGAAAGCAATTTTTTTTATCCAAGTATTTGTTTCATGCTTTACAAGTTTTAAGACAATGTAGGCAAATGGGATACGTATTAAAAAATTAGAAGAGCGTCGTTGGTGTTTCTGTATCTGTTATATGCTTTTTGATTCGTTTGCTTTTCAATTGGGATGCCTCCTGGACGCCTCCCTGGTGAGATGTTCTGGGCACATCCTACACATCTTAGGAGGCCCCCGGGGACCACCCAGGACCTGCTGGAGAGACTGTCTCCCGGCTGGCCTGGGAACGCCTTGGTGTCCCTCCTGAAGGCTGGGGAGAGGGACGTCTGGGCTTCACTGCTAAAGCTTCTGCGCCCGCGGCCTGACCCCGAATACACGGAAGGAAATGGATGGATGGATAGATTGATGGATGCTTTTTAATTACTTGAGGTAATGTTTCAAAAACTGTCAATTTTAACTGCGCGCTTGTTTAAGATCATAAATCTGCCAACGGGGAATTGTGGCTCCCAGTGGAGACACAGCTAAGTGTTACTTACAACCCAATACTTACAATGTACTGGATGGAAATATTATTTGGAGATCATACAAGAAATTAAATTATTTCAATTATTGATGGCAAAATGCGACACTTGAGAAGGTTTTACAGCAATCGTCCTTGGTGATGAGCAAGTAAAGACGCACTCATCGCTCTACATGACCTACAATGAGCAGTGTGGAAGCTAATTTTGTTTTTTAAAAGTTTCTAAAAATATTTAGAAATAACGCTGGGTTACTAGTCTTTTTGTTGATACAGTAAAGTAATTCAAGCAGGAGGAGTCTCAGTTGGTCATGGTCTCCTGTTGCCTAAATGTGTTTCTCAGGATGCAAAGGCAAAGGCAGTCAAGGGTAAATGATAAAGAATTATGTCTTCATTCTGCTAATCAGTTGTGTGTAACCCTTCATGTAAATTGTTTGACGCTACTGCAGGTACTGTTACACTGAGACTTAGCTTCCAGATAATAATGACGTGAGTTAGCCAAACCACCGGACCATATAACTATGTTGGTGATCCATTTCTCACTTGATATTCAATATATTCCGACTGCAGCATTGAGTATGAATACTAATGCTTGCTTTGCAAAACAGAAAAAAAAAACAACTGAAATGACCTACAATTGACTGAGCGAAGCAAAAATTGAGCCAAGACGCATCTCTTGTATTCCCCTTTAAAGGACGAGGTGATCAAAAAAGCCCCACCTGCTAACCCCCCCCTTTCAGACATGGATCCAACCCTTACCTATTGCGGTGAAGAGGACTTGGTCACAACAACGCTGCCCAGATAGCTGAGATCAATCAAAAACAAAGCACGTAAGACTCCAGGAGCTATTAAAACCAACTTACCATACTGTCCCTAATTCATAATGATGACAACATTGCGGAACATGAGAAGCGGACAGGCCCTGTGACACACTTGGCCCAACAACCTTCCCTTGGGAATGAGGTTCTTGTGAGGCAATTAAAGGGATCATTGAGAAAAGGGTTACAGAAACAGAAAAGAAAGTAGATTGGGAAAGGATCTGAAAAAGTGGATGGGGAGAATTGGTCATGAAAACAGGTTACTCAGGCCGAGGATGGGCCGCAGGGCCTGCCAAGATGAACTCTTCGTAAAGCATCCCTCTGCATGACACAGGCATCCTCAAACGCTTGGATCTAGACATAACAATGGATATTTATCTGGGGATTCAATTAGATTAATATTAGGGAATTCCTCCTGTTAGGTGAAAGCAAGATAATGTATGATCTAAATGGAGACAGGGATCCTGAGCAGATGTCTGCCAATCAACCGACTAAGGATTGCGCCGAAAAAAATCACAGACACATCTAGTAATATCGTTTGTTCTCAATGATATATTGAAGTTCATTGAGAAAGATTCAATGTACTGAGTGCATTTTTGACTGTTCCTTAATACTGCTGTGGTAAAATATTTGGATAGAATTCCAAAGCAGCATTAACAGAAAGAGGTTTAAGAGTTGGCAAGAAATATAAATTGTATGTGCAGGTAGGTCAGTAGGTAATGTTCTTAAGATGATGTTTGTTTGTTTTTTTTCAAATTGATGGATGTTGCACGCTACATTAGTTAGCAAAGTATTAAAGTGAAGTCACATCAAAGCATTATGGGTTGGGCGGATGACTCAATCCCTACCTATATGGCTGATGCACCTACCCTGAAGCTGACAACTGGGATGGAGAGGGCTCGGATGGAAGGATCTCCTCCGCAGTCCTCCTGTGAGATGGCACCTGCCCAAACATGTTGCTGCTTTCCATGGGTGGAGATGGCGACTGGGAAGCTGGATAGCTGGTTGCAGATGAAGCAAAGGCCATGTGGGAACGATAGCTAGGACTGGATCTTCTGCTACCCTGGCCTAGTGCAGGTGAGGAAGAAGGGGAAGATCTCCTTGAGAAGGTGACAGTGGAAGGAGGTAGGAGGGTAATCTCAGACATCTCTGGGGGGATGGGAGTTTGAATAATGTTTGGACGTGGCCGGGGACGAACAACAATCTCAGGAGATCCCTCTTGAGAACTAAAGGGGCTTTGGGTCAGAGGGGAAAGTCGAGAGGGCTGGAGAACCACCTGATGCACACCAGAATCCATCCTACGAGCCTGTCTTGGACTAAAATGGGGGGTAGATTCAAACCATCGGGTATCCAGGCTACTGAGGGTGGTAGGTCTGATATGAGCCATTGGATCGGTGTAAGGCAAAACTGGAACACCCATACCGTGGCTTGTACGTCTTAGCTGCCCTAAATGAGCCTCTTGCATAGCTAAATGCCTGGCTGGAGAGCCATGAGGCCTGGTCTTGCTGGGGGACTTGCTTGAGTAGCCCTGTGGTGCTTCTAGTGGCAATACAGATGGATAGGTAGGCATTGGGAGAGAGGAGGTCTGGAAAGCACTAAGGGGAAGAACAGGGGGTGGGGGTGGATAGGGAGAATCATGGCGGAGATGCAAAGAGTGGTGGGGTGGGAAAATGAATTGGGGACCCTCCACAGTTGAAAATGTAAAATCCATTCCCCGCCAGAATTCTGGTGAATGGGAGGAAGAAGCTAGTGTCAGAGGATAAGGGTAGCCAGAGACAGCATACTGTGTGAAATCACCCTCCCCCATTTCTTCTGGAATCATGGGATAACCAAAAGGACTTTCTGTCAGATATGGAGGGGAGGACATGACAGAGCTAAGTGGACTGGTATCGGTCATGTAAAAAGGAGGAGGAGGATCATGATCCCCATGGGAGCCCAGGTAGCCATAGAAAGCCCTATGATGGAGAGAGCCTCGAATCTGCCCTGTCGCCTGGAGTCGACTGCTCTCCATGATAGTCATACCTTCAAAGGGCTTCTGGAAACGAGGGCTGTAGGCTGGAGGCTGGAGGTAGGATTCATGACTCGAGATGGGTGAAATCTGGTGAGGTCGAAGGGGGGCCATAACTGGTGGAAGAGGCCTAAGATCGTCATTCTCTTCATCCGACTGCCGAAATTCAGGATAGAGATCAGATTCTTCCACGAAGGGGAACCCCTCAATTCGGCGGGGCTTGACAGAAAACTCTGCATCAGTTGGATCAACGACAAAGCGCCCATCTGGACCACGGCTGATGAGTTCGATAGGTGTTGTTGCTTCAGCCTCTTGCTTGGAGATGGTGTATCTCTTGCTTGTTATTGCTCTTTTGGTCTTCTTGTACAGAGACAACTCCTCCTTCCTCCCTGGACTTGGGGGTGGTTTCTTCCCATGTTGGTCATGACTATCCTCAGATGTTTCTGATAGTGATGTCTTTGACCGAATGCTTTCTGGACTCGCCTTTCCAGAAGATTGCCTATGGAGAAGAATATAGTCCATGTGAAAATGGAAACATAGTCATCTGTCCACTTAGGCTGGAATATTCAGAACCAGACAAAAAAGGACACATCTTAGCAAGAACTGGCCCATTGGTACAACCAAAAGGTAAATAGGAACAATTCTATAACATTTGCTCATTTACTTCTGGTCAAACAGTTATGGTGTGTTTTTTTTCTGTGACAAAATCCTGAAGGGGTAGACAAAGGAGGGAATCGCTCACGGTTATACAATTCATGCATCAAAATGTCAACAACAAATTTGTTTGTTAGTACTCATGCAAGGAAATACCTTCTTGTCAAACGCCAAGATACCAAACCAAGATTTAAAAAATAAATAAATGAAAAAATGAAAAAACATGATTGCAGTCGTGGAAATGTTACTTATCTGAAAGAAATTGTGTTTTGATGTATCACTGTGTTAAAATGTCATATCTCCACTACATGAGGATTGACTTTTTTACATAACCTGTATTCTTATTTGTGCGCACCTGCATGTTCTGCTTAAAAGTATGCAGCTAAATAACCAATTATTTGTCGCTGTGCTGTGAAAAACACTTACCGTATGTCCATTGTTTTCAATTTTCTTGTAAAATGCACTGATAACAGTGTTTTCAGCGAAAAATATAACTGAGCTTGTCAGTAACAGAGGCAACGCAAGATGTCTGACCTCTGCCTTCAGAGGTCTGCCAACTGGCTGTCCAGGTTAAACCCATGAAACACAGACAGCCGCAGCGCAAACAGAACACAATGGCTACTTGTGAACGTTTTAATGTTTTCTAACTTAAATGCTAATAAATAAATACATTGCTTGACAGGGGATAGGCAGATTTCAGACGAGGCTATAGCACCCCTTAGCTAGTGTACCACTGTGCATGAAGATACTCCATTTTCCGACGAGCGCCTTCATTTTTGTTTTCTTCTGCAGAGCGACTCGGTTAGTTTAAGTTTGAATATTTGTTCTGTTTGGAATGTCGCTAGCTACCTGTGTCATCCGTGTGTGTTGTTTTTCTTTACCCCAAAGCTTGGCTCTGTGTAACTTCGTTGGTGTTTTTGCAGAGCATGGCTCATCCAGTTTTGTTGAGAGTATTGTCTAGCAATTCCCATGTTGTGAAATAAATTATTTTTATTATAAGACGATTGCCTGTTTATTGCCTGTTTCCTGATCCCATCGGTGACTACTGAGCCTGTCGTGTTACCACAAATATTAACTCATTTTGAATTTGATGCCTGCGATACATTCCAAAAAAGCTTGGACATAGACATGTTTACCACTGTGTTGAATCACCTTTCCTTTTAATAACACTCAACAAGCATTTGGGAACTGAGGGCACTAATTTTTGAAGCTTTGTAAGTGCAATTGTTTCCCATTCTTGCTTGATGTACAACTTCACATGCTTAACAGTCCGGGGTCGCTGTCATATTTTGCGCTTCATAATATGCCACATATTTTCACTGGAAAACAGATCTACACTAATGGCAAGCCAGTGCATGGTCACTAACACACCCCTACACCATTACAGATGCGGGCTTTTGAACTTTGCGCTGATAACAATCCGGATGGTAGTTTTTCTCTTGGGCCCGAAGGACGACATCCATGATTTCCAAAAACAATTTGAAATATGGACTCGTCAGACCACAGCAAACTTTAAAACTTTGTGTCAGTCTATCTAAGATGAACTCTAACCCAGAGAAGCCAGCCGTGTTTCTGTGTGCATGGTCACATGAGACACATCACAGGCGGGCTTCTGCCTTGTGCGCGCAGTCTGACAGAGTGATAGAGTCCGAGAAATGTAGTTACACTAGTAGTGTGGCCACTGCCCACAACTGCTGCTTATGACTGAAAGCATAACGTTATTTATGGAGCACAGCGTGAGAGCTCTCGCTCTTGTTTTAAAAGATGAGTAATGTATATCAGTCCAAAGCCCGACATGGGGGGAAAATGTGGCCCGACTATTTTTTCACTGAAGTACGCAACAGCTGTGTCTGTCTCATTTGCAAGGAGACTGTTACTTATTTCTCATTTTTTTCTTCTCTGTCGCTGGTCCTTCCCTTTGGAATGACCTTCCACTGGATGTAAGGCAAGCCCCCTCTCTGTCCATTTTTAGAACCTGTTTGAAGACACATTTCTATTTGTTGGCTTTTCAAATTTCAAATTTTCGGCTGTTTACCATTGTCTATTGTATATAGTGTTTTGTGTTAATTTATTGATTTCACTTGTTGTGTTATGGCTATTTTTGTTGTTGCATGTAAAGTGCTTTGTTACAGCTGGAGCTGTTGTGAAATGCACTATACAAATAAAATTGTATTGTATTGTATTGTATTGTATTGTAAATGTAGAAATTCAGTGAACATTTTTTTTCAACAATTTGCCATTTTTCAAATTAACACTGGCCTGTACTGGTGAATATGATATATGCTGACTCACAACAGAGGACACATCCTGGATTTGGTCATAACTAGGGGTGTAACGGTGTTCTAAATCACATTTCGGTTCGTTTCGGTTTTTGGGGAAAATTCGGTTTGGTATATTTTCGGTACAAAAAAAAAGATTTTTTAAAAATATATGTTTATTTTGAAAAGATGACAAGTAAATGGTACTTTTTTTTTCCCAAAAAATAAATAGCGAACCATTCGGGTGATATTCTAAGAAATTACACCAGAATAAAAAAAATACACTAACAATATAGATCTCTTAATTTAGTAAATTTTTAAGACACTGAAATCTTTAAACACTCAGCAGCAAAAGCCTATGACACACCTAAGTATTCAAGTTAAGTTGTCATTACAGTACATGTATACACTTTTTGTGATAAAAAAAAATACATACAATTACAGTTACAATTATCACTAACTATATTAAAACTCTTTTTATAATGAACACTTTTTTAAAAGTCTTTATGAAATTGTATACACTTTTTAGGCATTGCGATCTTTGAATGTTCAACAACATATTGTAACAAATTGGGTTATCTGTGTTGTGGTCGGATTTGTGTGTCGCTGAGTTGTGATGTTTCCGAGGTTCATGAATGCATCGCACGACAAGTGATTGGAGCAGCGGAGAAAGAAGAGCGCGAGCAGTTGTACTTGGATTAATAAAAACGTTTTAAATTTTAAATTAAACTATGTCTGACGGTGTGTTCCTGGAAGACGCTACAATATGATAAATCTCGCTATTTAAGTTTGACGTTTTGGGCTAAAAAGACTGCTTGCTTCCTCGTCTAAGAAACATTCACAGTCGGATGATGCCGTGCATGTTAGACGTGCTAGCCGCAACATAGCCGCCGGTTTCATGTAGCAATGTCGGCACACAACTTTCGGACTTATCCACGCACCTTTCCCCTTCGCCAATGGGGAACAGGAAAGCCAGAATGTTCCCAAACAGGAGACCGCAGTATACGCGGGTAACTTCGAGCTCTGGCTCTTTTCTGGCTCTCTCTTTTGTGCCGCCACTCTCGTCTCCCGCATTCAACAGTCAGCGTCCGTGCGTAAGCTCGCGCTAATAAGTGGACCGAACCGAACGCAAGTGAACCGAACCGAACATGCCATACCGAAACGTATTAATACACTCGAGTGTACCGTTACACCCCTAGTCATAACCTATGGCCTGTCCGCTGGTGTGTCCTCTGTTGTTGACCTGGCTGTGTCAGACCATTACTGTGCGTATTTTAACATCACCGGTTTTAACCATCTGGCAGCCCCGGTGAGAACAGTGAGGAAACGCTACCTATCTTCTGAGGTGGCTGCAAATTTTGACATTTCAAAGTGCACTCCTGCCGACATTTTACCTGCACCCTGTGATTTTATTGTTGACAATTTTAACCAGAACCTGAAATCAGCCTTGGACTCAGTAGCTCCACTTTTAATAAAAACGACAAAAACAAAGACTGTACCCCCGTGGAGGAATACTTCAATCACAATTTCAAAAAGAAAATGCAGGAGTGCAGAAAGGAGATGGAGAAAGAGTAAACTTACAGTACACCATGAAATATTATGTGAACAACTAAAATCCTACAATGAAAAATAAAAACCGTCAAACGGGCAAGAATTTCCTATTTCTCAAACCTCATTACAGTTATTAGAAAAAAAAACAGATTCCTCTCCTCCACCTTTGAACTTTTAAGTAGCTCTGATTTTAACAAGTCCCCACAGAGACCAACAGACACGCTCTCTGTGAGGACTTTGCAGACCACTTCAGAAGTAAAATCAATAGCATAAGATCCAGTCTTTTAGCCCGTCACATCACAAATTTCAGTAAATCTGGACAATCACATTTACAAGAGGAAACATTGGGCCGTAGAGTCACTGATAGTGTAGTGGTACACACGCCTGAGTTGTGTGTGGGCAGCGTGGGATCGATTCCCGCTCAGTGACGGTGTCTGTGTGTGCCCTGCGACTGGCTGGCGACCAGTTTGGGGTGTAGTCTGCCTTCGCCGGTTGACGGCTGGGATAGGCTCCAGCACCTCTCCCCGCGACCCTGTATAGGATAAGCGGTTTGGAAGATGACACATGACACACTGGGACGTTTTGCCCTGGTTGACGCAAGAACAGTTGGTTGAGTTTTCTCCCAGGTAAATCCAACAACCTGCCTTTTGGACCCAATTCCCACATTTCTTTTTAAGACTTTTTATGGATTCTTTGAGGAACAAATTTTAAATATAGTCAATTGCTCTCTCCAGATGGGCGTCTTCCCAACTTTTATAACGGTGGCGGTGAAGCCCCTTCTGAAGAAGAGGAACTCTGACCCCAGCGTTTTTAATAATTACAGACCTTTATCCAACTTACCATTTTTAAGTAAGATTTGAGAAAAAACTGTGTTTCTCCAGTTAAATCATTTTTTAAACACAAATAATATTTTAGAGAAATATCAATCTGGTTTTAGGATGAACCACAGGGACGGCTCTTTTAAGGATTTTGAATGATATTAGGTGCACTGCAGACGTGAGAAAACTCACAAAATTGTTGCTACTGTATCTAAGCGCTGCTTTTGATACAGTAGATCGCCAAATTTTATTAAATAGACTTAGTGGGCATCTCTGGTACTGTTTTTAACTGTTTTTATTCCTATCTCACAGACCGATCTTTCTTTGTAAGTATGGATACTTGTTCCTCCAGAACCCATGAAATTAAACGTGGGGTTGCCCAAGGTTCAATTTTAGGCCCAATACTTTTTAATCTTTATATGCTTCCCCTTGGGGATGTCATCATGAGACACGGCGTCAGCTTCCACAGCTATGCTGATGACACACAGCTGTATATTTCCGTGTCTCCTGATGACACAGGACCCATTGATACCCTTTTAAATTGCATTTTAGATATTAAGTCATGGATGGCAGAAAATTTCATACAGCTCAATCAGGACAAAACTGAGGTTTTAGTTATTGGCCCTGAAGGTCAGAGAGAGAAACTTTTACCAAAACTACAAGATTTTAAACACTCAGAATGTGTGAAGAACCTGGGCGTCATCTTTGACTCTGAGCTTAGTTTTATTCCTCATATTAAAAATGTAACTAAGATAGGTTTCTATCACATTAAGAATATCACTAGAGTCCGCCCGTTTCTCTCTCAGGCTAACACAGAAGTGCTGATGCATGCTTTTATTTCCTGTCGTTTCGATTATCGTAATGCCCTGGCCTCCCCAAAAAGAGTATCTCTCCTTTACAACTACTCCAGAATTCAGCCGCTCGGGTGTTGACGAGAACCAGAGGGTGGGAGCACATTAAACCAGTTTTAAAATCGCTGCATTGGCTACCCTTGTGTTTCAGGATCGATTTTAAAGTACTTTTATTAGTTTATAAATGTGTTAATGGTCTAGGGCCATCTTATTTGTCTGATTTGCTTTTACCATACCAACCTTCGCGGATCCTGAGGTCCTTTGGCGCCGGCCTTTTAATTATTCCTAGGGTGAGGACCAAAACCAACGGCGAGGCTGCATTCAGCCATTTTGGTCCTCAACTTTGGAATAGACTGCCAGAGGACGTCAGGTCCGCAGAGACTGTTGATATTTTTAAGAGGAAGCTCATGATCTACCTTTTTAGTTGAGCTTTTAAATAATTTGAGTAATTTATTATTATTATTATTGTTTTTTTTTTATTGGGGATTATTTTTACTTTATCATATTTTATCATACTGATTTTAGTTCTTAGATTATATTACTGTTTTGTCTTTTACTTTTGTTGTTTTCTGTTGTTGTTAGCTTTTAGCTCCAGTGTTTCCTCATGGGGAGCCTCCACGTTGGGGTGGGTAGCTGCCATTCCCGCGGGGGGCGTCATCGCAGGGGCTCCTTAGGTCCAGGTGACCGGGGGCCTCCACGCTAGGTGTGGGGTCTCCCCGACTGATCTGGGCCAGGGTCTCTGTGATGGTGGCACTCCCCGTGGCCCGTGGGCTGTCATTCCCCTCAGCGTGAATGAGCCCCGCTTGGGTACCCTTTCCTCATATGGTCTCTCTGTGCCTTGTCATGTCTTTTTTAACACAGTTTATCAGGTTGTGTGCTTTGTGTGTGTGTATGTGTGTGGGTGTGTGTGGTTGTATGTGTATGTGCGAGTGCTAATGTACTTGCGGATATATGTCTTTGGGTTTGTTGGGAGGGATGATGTTTGCGGGTCTTCCTTTTATGTTGTCTTTTGGACATTTTTATTTGAACAGCACTTTGAGTTGCATTTTTTTTTAATGAAAAGTACTATAGAAATAAATTTGATTGATTGAATGATATATTTGCTAACATATTTCCCTGTTATTGAATTTGAATGAGTTCAGAGAACATTTAATTGCAAGTGTCAAATGTTTCAAATGGACGAAAAGTGTTTAAGAATCTCGACATTTAAATAAAGTAAAAAACTAAATTCAGACTGGTTTGCTAAAATGTGCTTGGATTTATTGGTGTTCCATATAAAAAAGAATGTCACGATAAATGGTCAGCAACCCACATTTTCACCTCACCAAATCTGGCCCTCTTTGCAAAATGTTTGAACACCCCTGATGTAAATGCTCACATAAGCAATTGCAAGCCTCGTGATAGTCGGTCCACAGCTCTATTTAAGTATCTACTGTAAGGATTCCTTGTATCCATTGAGGAGTCTGTTCATACAGTATCTCTCATACTTATGGACGGTAGCCGGTTGTCTCGGCTTATGGTTCCCAATCTAATAGTTTTCCCACGTCCATGAGTATGAGTTTAAGGCATCAGAAGCAGATGATTTGGGAGGATTTCTTGATACATAAAACCATTGAATTGGAAGTGTGTACTTTTTTACTTGACTGTAGACAAACAGACAAATTGATAGTTGCATTGCGAGATGTTTTCACTAAGAATAAATACTCTATTTTCTATGTTCAGCTGAGAAAAAAAAAACCACAAACAGTATTGTTGTTGCATTGAGGGTGTATTCGACCCAGAGCATGCAGCTAGGTCAAATGTTTGGACCGGGAATCAAACACAAGTGTCAAGGTGAATACAGTGTGCAATTTTTAGGGGATACTGTACTGTTTGGCACTCACTGGGCACTGGAAAGTTCAGGTTTGTACCTACTTGCATCCAGCCCCTCCCAATAATGCTCAATACTGGGAGTGAGGCTAATTGGACTCCTGTAAAATTGGGGAGATCAGAAAATAAGGTGGTATAAGGGTGAAAAGGAGTGCTTGGAAAATACAGTAGCTTGGTACTGATATAGACAGTAGTTAGGAATAGCTAGATGGGATGAAGAAATGAAGAAAACAGAGGTCTTAATATTAGGGTAACTGGGAATTTAGGGTAAGCAAGTGAGAAAGTAATGACTGGACCATAGCGTGTGGAAGTGTATGCATAGCAAATAACAAACACATGACATTACCCCTCCAAAGGCCAATTTCTATCTTTCTGCTGTAAACTGAAAACATTTGGTTCCTCAAAAGATGAATAGATAATAGATAAGATACCAATAGCACAGGTTTTACTCCCAGGTATTTCCATCTGGATCAGACGCTTAATTAGAAAATAGCAGACAAATTAACATTGAGTTATCCTTTACTTAACTACAATATACTGGTATATTTTAAAAAATAAACTATAATGTGTGTGTGTGACAAATTGATGTCAGTAAACATTTGCATAATTTTTTTTAAATACGCTTTTTCATGATTTCAACTTTCAGTTATTGTTTTTGAAGGTCACTTACTTCATCTAAAGTTTAAGTCTCTTATCTTGGTCAGTCTAAAACATTCACTTCTCGCCCCCAATGAACTCATTTATTGAAGTTTTTTTAAAAAATCATTTTAGTGGCATCTATCTTTTAAATGTTTCTGGAGACTTCTGAGTTCATTTGCTGCTGCTATCATGTGTTACATCAATGAACAATGAGCACGGCCCAGAAAAAGCCACGTAACGCAAGCCATTACCTCCTCTGTGTTTCACAGATGAGATTGTACCTTTGGGATCATGAACACTTTGAGGTTCATTTTTGTCCCATCAGTTCATGCAACTTAATCCCAGAATTTTTTGGTCTTGTTTCTGTAAATTTCAGCTTTCCTGACATACCTATTCTTCTTGCTGACATGTGGGTTACCTGTACTTTTTTTCCATGTTCAGTGAGTTCATTGCTTTCTCTAAAGCAGGGGTGCTCAATCATGGTCCTCAAGAGCCCCAATCCAGCCTGTTTTCCATCTCTCCCCACGTGAACACAGTTGATACAAATGATCACAATCGTTATCAGGCTTGTGCAACGCTTGGTGATGAGCGGATCATTTAAATCGGATGTGTTGTAGGCAGGGAGGGATCGAAAACAGGCTAGATAGGGGCTCTTGAGGATCAGGTTTGAGCCCCCCTGCTCTAAAGCTATCAAAATGTTTCTGTCAACACCCGCTGCTGCCTGTTTTCCCTCCCTGGTTTACCTGTTTGACATCTGTCACTCAACATTACCAATGGTTGGACTGGTGTTAACTTTTGTGCAATGGTTCTGATTGATATCCCATCTTCACAAAAACTTGTTTTTCCACCCATACACAGTTCTCCTGTTTTCATGTTGGTCACACCTCAAGCTAGTGTAAATCGTCTTCACAGGAAAAACTCACTTTTGAAAGTTAATTATTTATTATCTGCACTTTATATGTTGCTGTTTCAATCCAAAATAAAATTTGAAACAGCATATGTTTAATATTGTACTTGGTGTGAACATAAATGGCATATTAATATTTCATAAGCGCTATCTGCATGATGGCATTTGATTGCCATTGTTCTATAACAGATATATCACTGATGGCATTCCACACTGTTTCATGAAACTGTGTAATTCTCCAGTTTTTTTTTGACTGGTCTAGTTTGTCTTCATTGGATCTTTTCCATCTGTTTGTGTATTTAGTGTAATGAATGCTTTTTCTCAGAATGTCATCGATCACGTGCTACAGTCAGATGACTGCTTTTTCGCTTTAAACGTGCTGCACACCTGTGATGCCTCATAAACCGTGATGAAGAGTCGGAACGTAACTCATCGCGTTTACAACAAACTCATTGTGCTTCAGCTTCTCCGTGCCTTTAATGATGCGCTTATTATTTAATTTGGTTAAAAGCATGACTGATGTCAGTTCAGCCCTTTCTTTTTGGTTACCTTGGTGCACAAATATAAGCCTTTTTGATTATTATCATAAAAATATAACCTTAAGGGAGGCGGCACGGTGGTCGACTGGTTAGCACGTCCGCCTCACAGTTCAGAGGTCGTGGGTTCAATCCCGGCCCTGGCCTCCCTGTGTGGAGTTTGCATGTTCTCCCCGTGCCTGCGTGGGTTTTCTCCGGGTACCCCGGTTTCCTCCCACATTCCAAAAACATGCATGGTAAGTTGATTGGACACACTAAATTGCCCCTAGGCGTGATTGTGAGTGTGGATGTTTGTCTCTGTGTGCCCTGCGATGGGCTGGCAACCAATTCAGGGTGTCCCGCGCCTACTGCCCGAAGACAGCTGGGATCGGCTCCAGCACGCCCGCGACCCTTGTGAGGATAAGCGGTATAGATAATGGATGGATGGATGGATAACCTAAAGGGGGAAGTCTCCCCAAATATATATTTTTTCAAGAATATGTTCTATGCAGGCCCACTAGTTGAAACAAGGCATTCTGATAAATATTGCGTTTGTGGAATAAGAGTTAATCCATCCGTTTTTAGCCATCTCTAGGTCAACTGAAAATGACACATCACAGTGTCTCAGGGCTTCAGTAACAACCAATCACAGCTCACCTGTTTTCTGAAGCTGAGCCATGATTTGTCGTTATCTGAGCCCTGAGACACTGTGATGTCATTTTCAGTCGACAGAGGTGACAAAATGGCTGCCCCCTGAGATGGCTAAAAGCGGGTGGATTTTGCTGCTTAACTCATATTCCACAAACACAATATTAATCAGAATGGTTTGTCTCAACTAGTGGGCCTTCACAGAACATATTCTGGAAATAATATGTTTGGGTTGACTTCCACTTTAAGTTATTGAATAGAGCTGAATAGCTAGAACTCAGTGCAATAAAATGGCACCGCTCCAAGCATTGGTGGGCTTGTCCCATATTATAGTGTTTTGAGATTGTTGCACAGTTTTTCCAGGTTTTTCCAAATATTTATATTTGAAATGTTTAATGTTATGGTAAATGTTCAATTTACCACTTTAAAAATTATAATAATCCCTCCCTCTAATCCTCCACTCAAGATATGATGTGGAGGTAGCTGTTGAGGAGAGAGACAAGAGACTTCACACACTACTGCGCAACATAACATATACCTGTACAACTCACCATAATAATAACTTCATTTGGGTGACTAATACATTACTAGTTGGTTGTGCTTTACTATGGGGCACGTCTAAGACAAAAATTCCAGGTCTGATTTTTGGCCCCAGTCGAGCCCTGGATGCTATTTTCCAAGTTGGGTACCTGATGCAGTTGTTTTCAGTCTACAGCAAAAATAAAGGATCTGACCTCACTTTTCGAAAATTAGAGGAAGGGCACATATATGATCAGATTCAGATCAATAGTTACCTGATGCCACTTTATTTCACATCAATTCGAAATTGGAAGTAGAGAGATTGAGAATTTTTTTTTCAAATGGATTTATCATCACTCCATGCTCGAATTGCAATTCACTTTAAATATCCAGATTTATGGATGGTAAGACTGCATATAGGATTTGTCTGATTCCCATCACTTGTCTTATGAACCTCTGCTACAGTGATCAATGTAATGTTTTGCTTTCTACTCTGATGGGCCTGACAGCTGCTTTTTTCTGAACAAATGTGCATATACAGTGTTTGTACCCTAAAGTCAGTTTTACAATTATTATAAGATTATCAGGGTGTTCCTATTGAGTTGTGTGTACGGTACTTACGGTGTTGCCATACTTTTTCTTAAGTGGGTAATGGAAAGAGGCGGATCTGGAAGAAAAAAAAAAACCCGGTGAATTCCACTGGTTCATGTCATTATTTTTAACAACTCAAACACTGTAGAAATTATGGAAAGAAAGTACACAAATTTCGACACTTGTCTGTCTTTAAGATGATGTAAACATGTATATAAAACCCGTATCACACTGATCGGCAAAGGTTTGTAAGTGTTTATGTAGGTAGCGAATATTGTTTTTTCTTCAGGGTTCTTTCAAGGTCACAAACATTCGCCAGACATTTGCAAACGGTTTTAACCCATTAAGGACGGGAGCGCATAACCGCGTTTCTACCACTAGAGCCGGGAGAGCGTATACCGTGCGTCATTTTCTATTTTTCTATTTAATATTTAATTCTCGGTCCAATGAAATGCATCAGAATATACACGTGACGATGTCGTAAGCCCGCGGAAGATGTTCCAGAATTCTTTCGAGTGATAATGGCGGACCCCGCGGAGCTCTTAAATGAGTAACGGCAGTGATATAGATGATGCGATTGTGGACTTTGAACCAGTAGAACCAATTGAACGTGGTATATGGCTGAGATATATGTTTGTAGACAATGACAATATCAACGTCTTTGTAACAGAATAGAGGATGGTTATTACCACTCGATTTTTAAAAAAATTAAAAATAGTACTTCTCTTGCACTGAAAGTTTATTTTTACTTCGATTGAAACAGTAAAGATGAATAAACTCGGGTCTGTGTGAAAGCCACATGTCTGAGCTCTTTAATTCTTTTGGAATTATGTTTCTGGATACGGGCTTAAGACAATCAACTCCGAACATTTACACCTATTTAGCTTTCAGAAATATTGTAAAACTGAGTCTAAAAACTAATAACCTTTAACTGGCCACTTTTTTTTCAGGATTTACAATTGATTTTGTCACATAAATAGGAATAAATTGGTTGCACGTGACAAACTGAAGTCATCCAAAAACCTGAATTTACTGTATGAACAACATTTAAAGAAATATTTTAAGATTCTTTACTCTTTTACAAGAGGTTTATTAGTTGGAAGAGTCACCTCATAAATACTTCATGAGGAATATGCCACATTGTAGTATTTACAATATTCCTTGAAAGGCATGCTATATACACTAGTTATAATAATAATTTCAAGCAAATAGTTAGCACTTAAAGCAGGGGTCACCAGCATGGTGCCTGCAGGCATTAGCGTTGCCCCCAAGGTGCACATGAGTAGTCTGTGGACTTGTTCTAATACCTCACCAGTGAGGGGACATTGTGGTTTCCAAGGAATGTTTTTGCCCCGATCATCTGAAAACGTAAACACTTGCAGAGAATATCATTGTATCTGTTTCGTACTTTATCGAATATTTTTTGATAATTATTGTCAGAAATCATTAACATGATAAGTATCTTCCCTGCATAGAGGAATATAAATTATTAATGATAAAATATTAATCAAGCTAATTTGAGTGAATGTGTTATTCCAGGAGTGTGTATGCAACTGGTAGTCATTCACAATAATCAGTACCCAAGAGGTAGCTCTCAGTTTTAAAAAGGTTGGTGACCCCTGCCTGAAAGGTTCCACAATATTAGATACAAAAATACACTTCGTCTTTTCCCTTACCCTTTTTCTTTTTTAACTTCCGCCTCCGCTGCTTATTGACAAAGCAGGCTGCCATTGTACTGAAAAGGATGGCTGCAGCCAAGAAGCAGATGGTGGCCACTATGCCAGCAACAACTGGTCGCGCCAACCCTGATTCTTCAACCATCTCTGGAGGTGGAAAGAAGTCTGCAGAGTAAGAAGAAAATGCATGTCATGAATAGTAAGAAAATAACAGCGCATAAGCAACAACAATTACATGGTGATGGTGCTTACTGACGCAAGCACCGGTAGTTATCCTCTCTCTTTGTTTGTGTGGGTTCTCCTTGGGTTTTATGGCTCTAGTACTTTAAAATATGTGAAGGTGCGACTGTGAGCATGAATGGCTGTCTGTCACTATGGGTGAGTCTTATGATTCAGCTGAGTCAGAAAACGTCTTTCTGTGCAACAACTGAAGGGTTTACCTCTACTCTAAGAGATAATAATGCATAGCATTGCACCAATGTAGGAACACTTTGTGCCAACCCGGCCGCAACGACATTGTTAATTTTATGTTTTTGCTTTAAAGTTTCAAGCTTGGAGAGCCAGGAAAGAATTTTATTATTTAACGTTTGGGGGCAGCAGAGAACTTGGAGAGTGCTTCAGCCAGCCAGAAACTCGCTTTGAGCAACTGTTATGTACTCAGTGATCACTTCAACATCAAGTTTTTGAGAGGTTTAATTTTAGATGAAAACTGGCATATTGCAACTGTAAATGCTTGCAGGATGTGTCTTTGAATACCAAGCATAATCATACAACCATGGTCTAAAGCAGCAATACTGAAATTGAAATCTGAAAGGGCCAAAAAGATTGTTTTCAATAGGTCAAAGGTCCATTTATTAGGGTCGGTCAGGCCACATGCGATAATACTGTAAAATTCAAAACAACAACAAAAATTGTTAAAATAAGATTTGTTTCCATTTTGACATACGACAAAAGATGATCCCTGTCATGAATCCAAAACAAATACACCAGGAGGTGGGTTAAGGAATATTTTTCTTTTTAAAGGAAAGAGGTTTTTATGTCCGAAGGTGAATCAAGCACCTCTGGAATTCCAAAAATAACACACGCTACAATCAAATCAAATGGTCACTCTTTTATTATTTCTGCATCTGTGAATGGCTTCTTGTGCTTACCCAAAATCGATGTCCAAGCTTTTACTGGGCAACTCAAAGACATTCATAGAGTTGTCCTGAAGCCACTCCTTTGTGATGTTTGGCTGTATGCTTAGAGTTAGTTGTTCTCCTGCTGAAAGATGAACCATTCCCACCGTTTGAGGTCAAGAGCGCTAAGGAGCAGTGTTATTATAGTTTTCTCGGCTAGATTACTGTAATGCACTTTATTTTGGAGTCAGCCAGTCCTCTCTCAAAGGCTCCAGTTTGTCCAAAATGCATGCGTACTAACTGGAGCTCGGAAGATGGAGCACATGACACCAATTCTGGCCTCCCTTAACTGGCTCCCAGTGCATTTTAGGGTTCAATTTAAGATTCTCTTATTTGTCTATAAATCATTAAATGGTCCCGCCCCGGCGTACCTGAGCTCCTCCCCTCCTACGCACCTTCCCGCAGCCTCAGGTCTGCGGATCAGGCGCTGCTCGAGGTGCCGAGGACCAAGCGGAGCCTCAGTGGGGATCGAGCCTTTTCGTCTGCTGGTCCTTCCCTTTAGAATGATCTCGCACTGGATATTAGGCAAGCCCCCTCGCCGTCCATTTTTAAAACCCGGTTGAAGACACATTTCTATTCTTCGGCTTTTGATCAGACCTGACATTTTCGGCTCTTTTCTGGTGTCTATTGTATATAGTGTTTTGTGTTAATTTATTGATTCGATTTTGTTGTATTATGGGTATTTTGTTGTTTGTGCTTTTTTATAGCTCTAGCTGTTATGAAATGCGCAATATAAATAAAAATGTAAGTGTAAAAGTGTTTAAAAGGGTAGGAATCGTGTGTGTGGAGTCCTAATGGTTTAATAGAGGAGTAAATCCCCCCCCCAAGATAAAATTAAAAACAAAATATTCTTAAAAAAAGTAACCTTTACGTCGCAGAAATTCACTACTTGTGTGGGGGTTTTGGAATTGATCACCTGCAAAATGTGAGTGGACACCAGCTCAAAAAGCTAATGTGCTTGAAAAAAATAAAGACATTTTTTAAATCAGTGTCAAAAATATTTTTAGGGACACATAAAGCCATTTATGATTCAAATTTGCTGTTGATCAGTGTTATCTGAGATTAATGGATGACGTGATGTGAAACGGGACGGTTGCCTTCGCGAAATTCATGAATCCTTGATAATTATACAGCTTGAATAGAAAATAACCGGCTTATCCCACGGGCACTTGGAACAAAAATGATTAGTGAAACTACCAAATCATAATTTCACACATTTTGTTAGTCAAAATGGAAAGATTTATGTGTGGTTGCAAATAGGGAATTTTAACGCTATTCAGTACTCAAGTGAACAGATTTTCTAGTTTGACTATGTTAAATAACAACCACAGTTATGACGGTAAAATCATTTTTTATTGTTACACATATATTTGCTATACAGGTGATGCAAGCTCTTAGGCTGTACTCTCGTCAGTCTTTGTGGTTTTGTTGCAGCATATCATTCGAAAAATCAATTGTTAAATGTTCAGTTAGGGCTGCTCGATTAAGCGATTTTGAACTGTAACCGAATTTTCTGGATAAAACAATGTTAAAAACTTTCAAATCGGCACGTTCGATTTTGTCATTTTTGGTGTATCCAAGCCACCGTAGTTTCCTCAGCATTTCCGCTTCCTCCCACGAGCGTGCAGTCCGAAACAACGACAACATCCATGGCTACCGGCGATTCTGCTATTTGCTCAGGCAAGTGAGCGTTTAGTTAATAAATCGGGCAAAAATAGATCTGTAGTGTAGTGTGTGCCCCGCATGTACAATACAACCCGTGAGCAAGTAACTCAACGGCTGAAAGTTGTCCCTTTTTTTCCTCCTCTACAACGGACCTCTGGTCTAGCTGGACTATGCATCCGTACTTAAGCTTGACAGTGAATTGTATTATTGAGTGACAGTTTTGCACTAATCATTGATTTATGTTTAAGTAAGACCAGGGAGAAAAGTGAAAGGCTAGTCACTAGCTGGTTGGAAAAATGACTTGCTGACAGACTGTTTGGTTTACAGACTTGACTGTCTACCTTCTCTCATGTTGATGATTTCGTTTCAGATGGTATATGCACTTTCATTATTGGTTTAATAAAGAACATATCTGAAATCTATTGTGTAAGTAAAATACTGTTAATCCCAATGGATTGTTCTGTGTGTATTAAGTTAAATTGACTGGCATTTTGAGTTCAAAGGAAGAAAAATTAAGTTTAAATAAAAGACATTCACTGCAATTGGCTGGCAACCAGTTCAGGGTGTCCCCCGCCTAATGCCTGAAGACAGCTGGGATAGGCTCCAGCACAACCCTTGTGAGGATAAGCGGTACAGATAATGGATGGATAAAAGACATTCAAAATACTTAATTTTTCATTATTTTTCATTTTACAAAGAAATCGTAATCGTAATCGTAAAATTGAGTTTGAGAGAAAATAATCGGGATTTTCCTTTTGGAAGGTTCTCCTCTTTTCAGCTGGGAGAAATCCTTGAGGTGTGACAAAGTGACCAGAAGGGTCTTGTTCAGCTCACTTACTAAGGACCTCCCCACCCCACACAGTCACGCTCAATTCATATGGGTGGCCAGCCCTCTGAAGAATCCAAGTGGGTCCAAAGTTCCCCCATTTACAGATACAATGTGCTCATTGGGACCGTCAAAGCAGCAGACAATTTCCTGTACCCTTCCCCAGATCTGTGCCTCATGACAGCCTGTCTCGAAGGTCTACACACCTTTGTCTTCATGGTTGATTTATCCCCTTGAAAGGCTCTTATGGACTATGGGCCCTAATTTAGACAGGTTGCTGCCTTTCCAAATCACGTCTAAGCAATCGAAATCACAACACGGGCACTCAAGTTAAACTGCAGAAACATTTTAAGGATGATGAGCTAATACTGCATTTAATCTCACTGAAGACTGTTTTGTTTGTAAGTTTCTGAATCAGCATCCCGTGGCAGAATGTCTTACCTGTACTGGACACACCGACAATGTTGCTAGGCTCACTGATGGTGTCATCCATGACGGCCATGACGCGGAACTCATACCAGGCCTCCTACGAGAAGAACATACATATCAAATGTTTAATAATAAATATTTTGCTGGCGTCGGGGCGAATTCATCACCTCCAAAATCATCACTTTTCAGGAGACCCCAAAAACGGCACATTTGTTCAATCATTAACATCATATCGTCAAAGAGAGCAATCCATTTTCAACACTTTGGATTGGTCAATAATTTGTAAAGGTAACACCCACATGTGTGGACTGACCAATAGTATAGATTTGTGAAAAAATCTGAAAAGTATCAAATTGTGTCGTAGGAGGTTCTGGCCCAGCAGGTGGGGGTTCTCCAGGTTGTGTCAGAGGTGAATCTCGGCCAGGGTAGAATTTCAGAACAAATGTGCAAGAGACATCTTCAGTAGCGTGCCCTTATTTCATCGGCTTGATGGTCAACACCATCTACAAGGGTGGCCCTCAGCAGGCTAATCAGTCCTCACCTTGTTTCTCATGCTCAACCATCGCTGAAATTCATCCTGTTATGTTGATGTTCTTGGTGCTTCCGCTTAAGCCAAATCCACTGGCTGCTTACTTCAGTCGTCTCTGAGCATCCTCTGCAAAGCTTGACCGTGGCTTCCAAATGTTTTCAGTGCCACAAATCCTCTGACTACTTCAACTACTTGTAGATGGACTTCGCTTTTCTAGCCACTGCTTCATCACTACTGCTAGTTCAGAGTACTTCAGATTCTTTACACAAAAAGACTTCCTCAAAAGCGTTCTCCCATGGGACCGTGAGCTCTGTAATGTAAGCAGTCTGATTGAATGGGACCAGAGCACAGAGTCTGGTCTGATAGAATAATCAATAGGATAATCAATTCTAAAAAAAATTCAGTTGTCACAGTGTTTCAAAATTTCAGTACTAAGAAAGAATGTAGAAGCCTTTCTAAGCACCGCTGATGAGATGCTGATCTCAACCCAGTACAACATGCTTTTCAGTTAAATCACTTCCCAAATTACACATGCCAAAGACTCTCAAATTAAAACTGGTCCACACTCAAGTAATTGCATCCATTGTGGGCAGATAAAGATAAAGGTAAAATCCCAAAAACGTCAGTCTGAAAAATGTCCAAATATTTCTGAAGTACCTTCTTTTTCTACTAAACAAATATTTGTGTCCCTCTGTTTACAAATTATGGATTATGGACCAATCACTATGACTTCCTGGCCTCGAGTCTTTCTTTTGTCTTTCTGAACACTTTCTGTACCTATTACATCACTCTTGATACGTCATTGTATTTTCCTTAGCTGTTCCAGACTGTTTTGAGACTTGGTGCATTGTTCCCAAGAGCAATTTATGATAATGCAAATCCTAGACAAACGGTGTAACAAAATCATCCACCAAGTCATTTCCTTGACTGACATGGGACACTAAACTTTGATAAACATGACACACTAAATAAGAAAAACGATAATTTCAGTGGAATAAGAAACCAGTAGTAGAAAAGTATTCAAGCGAGTAGGTGTGTCATGAGAGCGTGTAGGAGAAATGTGAGTGGGTGTTTTCAGTTTGATGAAAGGAGAGATAAAAGAATCAGCATGGCACTGGATGTAGATTAAAGACAGAAGCTCACACATTATGTTTTACAGCAGAATCATTCCAGCAAGCAATTGAAAAAAAATCCATGTGACATTAAGAATGATAGAGTCCAATATGTTGGTTTTATTCTCCTGACACAACTATTTTTCAAGGAGACTTGTCATGATATTCATAATTTATATTGATTCATTTTCACATAGTACTTAGGTAAATAAGCAAGTGTGTTGTGGATTCTTTCAGCACGAGGGGAGTCAAAATTCTGGCATTATACATCTTTCAAACTTACTGTTATTATGACGCACATGAACAACAAACCTTTAAGTTTGTAAGGGAGATACAAACACAATGAACCAACAAACCAACAAAGCTCAGTGTAGCTATTTTTAAAATTTTCCTATATCAGTCATGTGATTTAAAACTATTTAACCATCCAACTGGCCCAAGTAGTTGAACATGGAGCTACCAGAAGAGAACTTATTCTGGTTCCTATGTTTACCTGGATGAGGTCACGAGCAAGCATCTCTGTCTCGCCCGAGGGGATGCTGTCGTCCAGGACCTCCCATCGCTCCCCCAAGCGAAACTCCATAACATAATGCTGGATCGGTGCTGTGTGATTGGCGGGCGGGATCCAGGTAAGCAGGACTCCCTGCTGCGTGCGATTGGCTGTGAGGCACCGTGGTGGGGTAAGCAGCACCAGTGGTTCAGGGGTACTTATAGGAAATACTGGAAGAGCAAATTTGGATTAAAATCCCATGGTTAAGATATGACAAAATGTTGTAGCAGCATGACAACAGTGAATCACTACACATTTTTGTATATGACACGAATCCCCTCACAAACCATTCCTATTATCTGACTTCAGTCATACTTAGATACCACAGTATAAACTTCCTCCTTGGCAATGTTACATTCATTTTCTCCAAGCTATAACATTTTGGAAGCATGTCTGAGTTGCTCTAGGGGCTGACTGGCAATTGGAAGATAACTGGTCTTACTCCGAGCAGTTCCTACACAATATATGTTTATCGCCATTATGTAGATGTGTGAATTTGTAAACTAGCTAAATTTTGTTTCTGTGTAGTGGAAGGAGACACTGAGTGAATTTAAAGAAATGCTATCAAAATAAAAATGTGCAAATAAAAAAAAGTCTTCACAGTGCTTCACTTTTTCCAAGATTTGTTACATTACAGCCTCATTTCAAGACGGAATAAATCACATTATACACACAACACCCCATAGTGATAACTTGATTTTTTTTTTTTTTTTTTTTTGCAAATTAAAAATGAAAAACTAAGACATCACCTAAGTATTCACAGCCTTTTCTCAATACTTGGCATGAATTTTCTGCCAAACAAAATATGGCTGTGGGCCTATAAGCGTTGTTTTTCTTGTGATTAATCCTTGGCCAACGTAAGGAATAGTTAAGTTAGTAACTTATCACATTGCTATTTAAGCAGGAACATATTCTCCCAAAAAATACTCCCGCTCATCAAGCAAACTCAACAAATCATAAACAAATTTCATTTCCAAACTAAAAAAAAAAATCGTGCTAATATGTTAATGTTTATATTTATCTCACAGTGTAATTTGATGACATTTTAAATTCAGATTGCATTTTTCTTAATGTTGGATCTGTCTTTCATACAAGTATAAGGAACCATGGTGACTGACGAAATGGTGTTCTTGTATTGTACTATTGGAATTTATTATAGTGTAAGTTTGTACATATAAACATCCTTGAACCTCAACATTAGAGCTTGTTATTCATATGTGAAATAAAACGGGTTTTTCACATCACTTATGAAGCTACATTTCTTTCCTTGTTGCACGCTTATATTCCACTGATTTCATACAGTATTTGATCTGAAAATTGAATACACAAATACAGCTGAATATCGTTGGCAATTAACGGATAAAATGTTAGGAACAATGAAATAATGATGTATTAATACTAGTGCTGTCTAGCAATCAAATTTTTAAACTAATTAATCGCAAAATGTTCCATAATTGATCGCGATTAATCGCATTTTTCAACTACAATTTTTTACAAAGCTTGGAACCGATATTTACTTGAGTAAATTCTTGGAATCAATGTGGAAAAAAAAATTAAAATATATTTCGACAACAGTTGAACGATACACCAAAGACGTACAACTAATATGATATTTGAATTTGGCTGTGCAAAGTGTGCAAATTAGTTTGGATTTCTCCAATGAGCCGTCAAGCAACTTTTTAAAGTAAAACTACGTAAAAGTCCGTCTTTGCGACAGTGACTCTCTTCTAAGTTTGGCTGCACAGTGAGCAGGAGTCAGCTGCTACAGGAAGTAAATCAAACTGAGTTAACTGAGTTAATTTTTTTTGTGTGTTATGAAATTTAAATTAATCTCCATAGTTAATGCTTTAATTTTGAAAGCCTTAATTAATACTTATGATGCGGTTTAATGAATATGGTCCTCTATAATTTACTATTACACAAAATGTAGATCAGGGGTCACCAAGACGCTCCTCAAGGGCACCTATCCTGCATGTTTTCCATCTCTCCCCGCTGCAACACACCTGCATGAAATGATCAGCTCATCAGCAAGCTTTTCAGAAGCCTGATAACGATACATATCATTTGAAACAGGTGTGTTGCAGCAGGGAGAGATGGAAAACATGCAGGATAGGTGCCCTTGAGGAGCGGACTTGGTGAACCCTGATGTAGATCATTACATTTATTTTTATTATGCTCATTAGTATCCCTCAAGAGAAATTCAACTCACACTCTACGGTATAGTTGATGTTGCACACCACACCGAGAACACGATTCAACAAATGCAGGCATGCAAGGAGATATGTCAGAGTGAAAGTAGTGCACAAACTTTAGTAATATCAGATCCTTTTGTCATTGGCAAGTGACACCAATATGCTCACCTAATGTGTTCACAGTGACAACCTCGCTGAAGGGTCCTGTGCCAAGCTTGTTTTGGGCTAGGACGCTGCACTGGTATGTTGTCTCGGGCTCCAAGCCAGGCACCACCATCCACTCTTGGCCTCCTGGCACAGGTACTGAGAACCAGTCATGTGGACCTAAACGCTCCCTTTTTAGCCTGCACATGAGTCAGGGTGAGAGGTGAGCTGGACAGGCAGAGACTGTTACATTTACAACTACAGTTCATCTGACTTTGTAGGATATAATTCAATACCCATGTCATTTAGTCATTATTTCTGTTACTTCTGTACTGCATATAATCATCCTTTCTCAAACTGTTCACACGATTTTGCTACACATGTGAAAAGGTTGTCATGTAGCACACTTGTCACTAAAACATGCAGTCAACTTTTATCCAAAATAACCTAATTTTCCCTACCCCCGTTCACTCACAATATACACTGATCACATCATCAGTTGAACTTTCACTTGATGGTAAGCCCATGCTGCAGTTAGCTTTGCATTTTGCCGTTTGCCCATGCCATACATTCAGGAGCTGATATATGATTACCAAAAGATGCACATGCAGCAGTTGCAACAATCTTGTAAAACAATACTGTAATGACAAATCTTGCCTGTAAATATAATGACAAAAACATTACTGTATCTTTGAGTTCATACATTTGAGAGAAGGGCATCACTGACTAATGCGTGATCAATAACTATATAATATATTGTAGAGGTAATCAATCATCAATCATTATCTCTGCCTTGCACAGAGTTATAGAAATTTAGTTTTTGGCTAGTTTAATTAATTAATTAATTAATTGATTAATGTATTTGTTCATTTGTATTATTTGTATGTTGCTGCAGCATACGTAACTCCAAACCTCTCATGCTTGTGAAAGGCACCAGAAAACAAAACATCGAATGACGTCCTTTGTCCGGATTTAGGATCGACTATTTTTAAAGAATAATCCACAGAAAACGGACACCACCTACAGGACATATATGCACATTTTCATTGCTATATATCATGATTTTTTTTATTTTGTTGCATACAAATTGTAATTAATTATTGATATTTCACCTAAACTTATAATTTCAAGTATAGTCTGAAAGCTGCAGACAAGCATAAAGCAGCTTTGTATCAATGTTAATTATTGTGATGTAAAGATCAGATGTGCTACTGTATGTCCCACGCCATAGAGGTATGGCCAAAACAGTGCTGGAAATAATGTGTCAAGAAGATGTTGTATTATACTGGGTAAAAAAAAATAATATTTACTATGACAGAGCTTATATCGTGTGAGAAATTGTTCACATTGTCAGGTTACCAAAATACAAGGAGTACAGCATATGGACTACAGTCAAGCAAAGCAAAGCAGCAACAGCAGCAGAGGTAAAGGAGGTAATTACTATGTTCAGAGTGCAAATTTGAGAAATATCAACTCAATCTGGATTTAATGTTTTCTAAAAAAAAAACCTCTTCTGTATGCAATCCTGGAGAAGACATTTTTAGAAATAAATACTACGAGAAGAAAAAGCAGGAAGCGAAGCAGGCTGGGATGACTCACACATGGCCGTACCAGACTGAGAATGTCTGCTGGAAGCCTCCGTCGTAGCCCACCTGCCACGACACATTCGCCCAGGTGGAGGATGCCACCACATGGACGCTGGTGGGTGCGTGGGGGCTTGTGCCTACAGGGAGGGCAAGCAGTCGGATGTGTGTTGATAAAAGAGCATGTGAGTCATTGAAACTGTCTTTGTGTATAACAAACAGATAAAACATAATCAGCCACTACAACAAATTATCTCTGTAAAAATAAAGTCTCTTTCAGTGCTAATATCAAACCTGCATGTTTTTTCTTTCCTGACTGCACAAAAAAAAAATGTTGAACTTAAATTAGAAATTAGTTGCCATCCTTGCATCAAATGTTTACTCACCACTACTGGGAAATCGTATCACATAAAAAAACAAGAATGCTGTCGCAAGGTAGGCGCAAGGCAAATAAAACATCACAGGATATTTGTGTTATTAATAGTCAGTATATACGCTACATATATTTTAAGAGCAAATCATCTATCATCTTACTGGAAAATCATTCTATAAACAGGGGCACAAATAATAGTTTTGGTCGTGTTTCTGCTTTTTGTTATTGTGGCAAAATTGAGCCACACACCCTACCACAAGGGGCGTGTGGCTCCAACAATTAAGGGGCCCCCTATAAATAGATTGGGGTGGCATCCTTGTGCCTCTTCCTCATCTTCCTCTTCCATGGAGCCGGCACGCAGGTGGAGTGCGCGGGTTGGCGTCGATCTGAGAGCGTGGCATTGTCATCTAAGGTACGCATGTTTGGTCGATTCAGCCTCGTAATAATAATATGTTTAATTCAGTTCCGCTCCATTACTGCAGTGTGGTGTGACTTGGAGCGGAACTGCTCCGTGGTGTCTGTCTGGGCGCGGGGCGCTCCAACGGGTAAGGCTCTGGCTGTCTACTTTCAGTAGTTGGCTGGGAAGGAAAAATAATAGTTGTTTCCCCCAGCCATTGATTGTGGAGCCGGGCCGCGTGCTTTCTCCAGTCACTCACTGAGCCTGTTATCATTCCCTCCGGTAGGACCTTTTAATGTTGTGGTGTTAATCTTGTTTTTGAGATTTTGATTAATTCAGTTATTTCATTTTTCAGTGTTGTCACTCACCATTGGTCCTGGGCCACCTGCTGTCTTGGCTCTTACAGGACACTTTTAACTTGTCGGGGGGACTGGCGACAGACAATTTTTATCGGGTTGTGCCTGACGGCAACCCGATTGGGAACAGCTGGGCCGTCTATGCCCCAATCGGGTAACACATTGCCCCAGTTCTTCCAGCTTGGCCCCTCTCCATAGTCCAACCGCTGTACCAGTCCCCTTGAATTGTTTTAGAAGTATCATTATTTTGGTTAGCCTTATTTCTGTTTTTGTTACATTACCGTTGGATTCATTGATCACTGTTGGTTTTATTGTTGGTTGTTTTTTTTCTGTAGCACTATGAGGTCTGACGCGATGGTCTGCTTTCATTGTGTGCTTTTTTTTTCTTTTTGATTGACAGGTTCTGAGGGCCGGGTGTGGCAGCGGTTGCCTGGTGGTGGTCCTTTTGTTCACTTGTTTTGGTTTGTGTTTCACGGGTGCTGTGCAGTTTTGGATCTTCCCCTTTTTGTTACCGCTGCCACGGTAAGCCCCCAGTCCTGGCTGTGTTGTGGCAGGCCTCTTATACCACTCTTTTGATTTAGTTAGTTTTCCTATTTTATTAAATTTGTAACAAAGAAATTGTATTTTTGTCATAACATCTTGTCCTGTGGATGTTTGATTTGCGCACCTTTTTATTTTTCGTTTGCTGATTTAACATTGTGTTCCTGGGGAGCAAGTCCCCAGATGGTGTTATCCCGCAATGACGTGAGTCCACATTGCCACGTTATCCTGACCCACTGACCTCATGGATGACTTGAAAGACTGAAAGCACACTTTCGTATATTACGGCCCGCGGGACACATCCGGGCCATCCAGTCTCTGAGCGGCTCTTGCAGCCTTTATAAAGTTAAATTAAAAATGTATATGCATTACCTATGACTTGGACATGCGTGCTGGCAGTGATGCTCGTAGCAACGTTAGTGGCAACACACTCCCATTCGCCATGGTCCTCCTTTGTAAGTGACTTGAACTGTAAGTTGCCGCGAGGCAGAACGTTGTGCTTGCTTTTACTGGGCTTTCCGACCTGCAGATCACACAAACATGAGACAAATAAAGCCGATTAAATGTTGTAGAACGCAATACAATATTCAATATCTCACTCACAGTTGTAAGCCAGTGCTGAAGGTCCTGAGGCAATAGTGAAGATGTCATTGCCTTTCTCTTACGACTTAATAGTGAAATGCATGAAAATATAACTACAGGCTGGAATTCATTCTGTGGATGAATAAGACCCCATCATATCTGCTTTTCATTTCACATACACACATATTTCATATCCATCCGGTTTGGGAACTTATCTTGGTCGCAGTTGAGCCTGAATACCAGTCAATCAAAACGAAAACAGAGAAACAACCATTCAAACTCACATCACACCAACGGGCGGTCTTAAATTAACCTACATGCATGTTTGGAGTGGGAAGAAGTTGGCTACACAGCCTCATAACAAAGAAAAGATCCTAATTTTTATTCATGACATGCATACACATGCCATAATCAGGGTGTCACAAACATTCTTCATTCTAAATATTTGTTGCTGTTACTATAACAACGCTGTTACTGTTGCTAAGTATGTCACCTGGTTCCACGTAATTGCAGTGTGTCATTTAGGCAAAAAAAAAAAAAAAAAATCAACTGTTGTTGTTACTCTCAGTCAAAAGTGAGCTAATATATGATGACCGCATATGCTAGCAAGTGTGTGAATGCAGGCAATACATACCTTCCTCCATGTTATATTGGGAAAGGGGTCTCCTTCTGCCTCGCATGGGATAACCAGTTCTCTTCCAGCCTCCTGTCTATACTCCCCTCCAGGGACCACTGAGAATTTGGGAGGGTCCTGCACAGGTTAGCGTAGAAAATGTGCAATTTTGTTTTGATACCCTTCCACATTCCAGTCAGAGACTAAAAAAAATAACAAATTAACTCTCAAATCCTGGCACCAGGAAACAAGCTAATGGACATTTAAATGTCATCTTACAACATTGGCCAGAACTTCTGTGCCCATTAATCTAGATGTCACTTAGCATGCTAATGTGATTTTACTCTTAGAATATGCGACCTTTGACGAACATTTCTGGCCTAAATAAAGAATGGCATTCCTTATCATCTTACATCACAGCTATTATTGATATAATTCCTCAGTACTGCTGTTTTTCTGACTGTTTTGGGGAACGACTTATGAACCAACGGACTTCTGACGGGGTAACTGACGGACTGACGATTACAATTCAGTTTGCCATGAAAAATGACGGGTTGACGAATGACGGACGGGTACCCTGTCCGCTGACCAGCAAAATGTTATAAATTGCCCACCTCTGCTAATTCCCAGTGGTCGAAATGAAAGCCAGCAGGCTACTGATATGACACAGCACAGTCACATACACAGAAATTTCTGTAGTGTGGACAGGGCTAATGTGCCAATGTGTGCCGTAAAATAGTATTTGCCGAAGGTCATCTTTGCGAGTTAGTGACAGTTTGGGAGACCACTGAAAATCGTTTCCGTCGACGCTTATTCCATCGGTATTTCAAAGCTTCCGTCAGTCATCAGTCTGCCACTGAAATGAAAGTCTGTAAAGGACGGACTGACGGATTCTGTATTTTATATCATTTGTACAAGAAATCAGAAATAAAGTAAGTGACTGAACCAATGCCAGCCCCTCCCTGAGTGCTAATAAAACTTAAGTTTAACAGTGCGACATGAGCATAATCTGACGATTTTTAAAGCTTTAAATTTAGATTGTGACATTTAAAAATAAGCAGAAACAGCAAATGTACCTTTAGCACCAGGGGAGCAGGAGGAGACCATCCCATGGAACCCAGGGCATTGTAAGGCATGCAGGTATAGGTGCCGAGAGAATCCTCTGTCACCTCTGCCACGCGGATGCTCCCATCGTCCATTTGGCTCCAACCAGGGTACTGTAGGTGTTATTAATTCCCAATTTTTAATTCTTTAATTCTTCTTCTTTTAATTCAATTTAAATAATGAATATATATATACATGCTTCGTTTTTTTGGTAATCCCATAATTATTTATGCATATATATTAGGGGTGTAATGTTCACAAAAGTCACGGTTCGGTACGTTACCTCGGTATGGGGGTCACTGTTCGGTACGGGTTTGGTACAGCAATAAGTCTCAAATGCATAAGACTAGGTTGTTTTTTTTAAATTCTGTTTTAAATTCAGAGCGCAAGCTACAATTCAATTTGCTATAAAGCAAAAAACATTCCCTGTTATAAAAGCACAAAATAGAATAAAAAGTTGCCCATTAGGATTGTTCATAAATAGTAATAATAATAATAGTGATAATAAAAGATTACACACAGGAAAACACCCTTTCTTGTATGGATAGAATGATGTTGCAGATAAAGTCAGGTAGCACTTGCCAACTAGTAACTATAACTTCATTATAAGAGCAGTGGAGGACAGCTCATGTTCCACCTTCTGCTATTGTATATGACAGGGACCACGGTCAAATGTGGCGGTCGCTTGAATGCTGCAGTCGCTCATTTGCGCACAGCGGAGAGGGGAGGGCTTCGCTTGGTGGTAGACTATGACAGCATTTTTCAACATCGCAATCAAAATGGCCGACACACTATGCCAATGCTAACAATATTGCTGTCTTGGTAAAGTTCATGAACTGTAAAAAAAAAAAAAGCCGCCGAGTGAACAGGACACTGTTTGGCTGTGTCTGACGTAGTATGCCTGACGCTGATTGGCTGCTGCGAGGCGGAATGGCAAAAAAGTTGACTTGTTTAATACATGAAATGGGGCGAATGGACGGATTTTCGGCTCCGTGTGCCACTACTCCAAACGCATCAGTTGCACCGCCCGGCATGCAACTGCGCCCCCCCACGCGAACTACATTGACTCCAATTGAAACGCGCGCCAGAAACACTCCCACCGCAGTTGGTGTGAACATGGCATGAATGCAGCATCAGGTGCAGTCTTTTTAGCCAAAAACGACAAACTTAAATAGTGGGATTAATCATATTGTAGCGTCTTCCAGGAACACGCCCTCAGACGTAATTTAATTATCACGTTTGTATTAATCCAAGTACAACTGCTCGCACTCTTCTTTCTCCGCTGCGCCTCTCGCTTGCCGTACGATGCATTCATGAACCTCGGAAACATCACAACTCAGTAACACACAAATCCGACCACAACACAGCTAACCCAATTCGTTCAATATGCTGTTCAACATTCAAAGATTTTAATGCCTAAAAAATGTATACAATTTTATAAAGACTTTTTAAAGTTACTGTATTTTTTTCATTATAAAAAGAGTTTTGGGCGGCACGGTGGTCGACTGGTTAGCACGTCCGCCTCACAGTTGAGAGGTCGTGGGTTCGATCCCGGCTCCGGCCTCCCTGTGTGGAGTTTGCATGTTCTCCCCGTGCCTGCGTGGGTTTTCTCCGGGTACTCCGATTTCCTCCCACATTCCAAAAACATACATGGTAAGTTGATTAGACTGTCTAAATTGCCCCTTGGTGTGATTGTGAGTGCGGATGTTTGTCTATGTGTGGCCTGCGATTGGCTGGCAAACAATTCAGGGTGTCCCCCGCCTACTGCCCGAAGACAGCTGGGATAGGCTCCAGCACGCCCCGCGACCCTTGTGACGATAAGCGGTATCGATAATGGATGGATGAAAAAAGAGTTTTAATATAGTTAGCCCCAATTGCAACTGTTATTGTATGTATTTTTTTTCATCACAAAAAGTGTATACGCATATGTACTGTAATGACTTGTCTTTAACTTGGATACTTGGTGTAATTCCTTAGAATATCATATTGTTCGCTTTTATTTATTTTTTCCCCAAAATGTACCATTCACTTGTCATCTTCTCAAAATTAACATATTTTGTTTTAAAAAATACGTTTTTTTGTAGCGAAAATATACCAAACCGAAGTTTCCAAAAAAAATGAACCGAACCGAAATGTGATTTAGCGTACCGTTACACCCCTAATAATATATATATATATATATATATATATATATATATATCTTGGTAGACATGATCCCTACCAGCTCAAAACACGATGTTGTGTTGTGTTGTGTTATGTTGTTTAAGGCTGTCAAACGATTAAACATTTTAATAGAGTTAATCATAGCTTAAAAAATAATTGATCGCAATTCAAACTATCTCCAAAATATGCCATATTTTTCTGTAAATTGTTGTTGGAATGGAAAGATAAAAGACACGGATAAAAGACGGATATATATATTCAACATACTGTTAATATGTAATGTATTTTTTTATTACAACAACAAAACCTTATGAGATGAAAATTAACATTCGTTCTGAAGTAGACAGTATTTTTATATACAGTATATACACACACTACACTAAATTACATATTAAATCATACACTATACTATAATGTACTGGAGTGTAAAATGAATACATGAGTGAGGTTTAAACTGCATGAGTGCTTCATCTTACCTTATCTACCCGGAGAGGGAGACCATCTTTCTTCCACTTAACTAACGTTACAGGCGGGTTGGCATCTACAGGACATCGGATAAACCCCGGCAGACCAATGGCCACATAGAGTACAGATGGCATGTTTACAACACGAGCAGGATCTACTCAAACACAAATCACAAGAAAGCACATGAAAACAGTGGCGGTGTCTTTGAAATAAGAGTAAGGTTATTACAGTAGATTGTATGAAGAGATGCTTAATGAAAGGTTGGCGTACCATGAAATGGGTGTATTCCCAACTGTTCTATGAGGATATGCACAGTGAAGATTTCGATTAAAATGTACTTATTTACTGTAGTACCAATTCAGAAAAAAATGTTTAGCTTTTATAGGAACATGCTCCATAACCTCGTAAGTGATAGAAGCCAGTAAAAACGTAATTAATTATTCATTATAGGGTAGCCATCTGGTTAGAATAAGAACAACAGAGGATAGAGGGAGATAGCGTAAAGGGAGATGGGACAAGACAATGCATGATGACATAAAATAGTGATTATTCTATTAAAAGACAATACTGTGCGACTATTACTAATAATGATAATGATAGATGTAGTAGCATTGTTTGCTGCTTCCAAGAGAGAATCAATACTGTATATAACCATTGGAATCCCAACAGTCTAGGCCAATCACAGAGAGGATTCAGGACAAGCCTGAGCCTGCCTGAACAACAACTTATTTCAAAAATTATTTTTTACTATTTGCTGCTAAATATAGACAGGGGGTCTACTCCATAGACCAAATCTGGAAGGCAGTTCCATAGAAGAGGAGCCTGGAAGGGGGATTCCCCCATCTGCGGTCCCTTCTCAAGGTTTCTAATTTTTCCCCATAGATGTTTTTTTTTTTCTTTAAGTTTTCCTTGCCCTCCAGGGGGTTAAGATCAGGGGATGTAATTAATATTTGTCAACTGTGGGCATGTGAAGCTATTTGAGAATTTCTGTGATTAAGGGCTATATAAATAAATTTTACGTGACTTATAACTAAGGATTCTTTCTGCCTTCCATTGTTCTTATGTAGATTCTCTAGAATCTAGATCTTTTAGCGCATGGGTCATCAACCATTTTGAAACTGAGAGTTACTTCTTGGATATTGATTAACACGAAGGGCTACTTGTGTGATTGAAATACCAGATTTGCTCAAATGACCTATATTAATGTTGTTATATATTATTATTAATTACTTATATTCATTCATGTGAAGATACTGAGCAATTCAAGAATTTCTTACAATAATTAGCAAACTGATAAATATCAAAAGGCAAAGCTTTTTTTTTTTCCTTTCCAAATCTCTGTCAGTGTTTGTTTACAAATGATCCTTTCTAGAACATTCCTAGAAAATCACAATGTCCCATCACTGGTAAGTATATTTTTAGAACAGGCCCACAGGCTACTCTTGGCGTGCTCAAGGTAACCACGTTGGTGACCCCTGATTTAGAGGCTTTTAAGAGAGAATAATTTCTTAGCAGTTCTATTTCTTTTTATTTTATGGGGGGGAGCATAGAAGCAAATATGCTATTCTTTTGCAACTCATCTCAGCATCTGAGGAACTGGCTGTCCTTGACTTATGTGGAATGAAAGGCCATGTCCTAAAACAAGATAGTAATGAGGTTCTTTACAGTGTTGCAGCGCAGAGCAAACCAACATTACAATCTGAAAATAATAATGTGAAATTGCAGGTCTGCCAATTTTATTATATTCTTGAAGGATAGTATTGAAATTCAAGTTCCATTAATACACTTGAGCTTTCTGGAGTTTTGCAGTATTACCAGTTACCACAGAGAGAACGTTAGGTAGCTATCCCGAAACTAATAATGAGGACGGAAAAACACTTTTGTTTTGTTTTAATAGGGTTGCCAATAGTTAAATGTGAAATGCTGTAAACTACTTCAAATGATCATGAAGCCGTTTCAGAATTTGGTAGCAAATATCTTTATTTATTCATTTGTTTTACTTTTATTTACTTAACTTTTAACTAGAATACATTTCTTTTTGTTGTATTATTTCTCATTAATTTAGCCATATTATACGTCTTGAGGATAAAGTGTATTTTCACTGTCTATGAGTGAAAAACAAGCTACTTTGAAGCTGAAATCAGAGCTATTGCACAAACATTCCCATGATCAAAACTATTTGAAATGTCCTCAAGAAGAGAGAAACAAGTGGTGTACTAAGTAATAGACATTAGTCACGCAACAATTCTTAGTGGTATCAAAAACAACCTCCAAGACGGATGTCTTAAAGGTATCATCAATGAGACCTCATGAACAAAAGCACAGAGGCTATAACATAAACTGCTAACTATTCAAAAGTAAGAATAGGAAAACAAGACGGGGATCTGCTGAAAAACACAGTGACAGGCCTCATTAATTCGGAGACAAAACCTTTCAGGATGATGAAACAAAGAAGAACCTTTAACAAAGTGATTGAAAGGCTAATGTTTGTAGAGAAAAAAAGGATCTGCCCATGATCCCAAAGATACAAAATCATCACATGCATTGGTTTGCATGGTTGCCAGTGGGACATCCTCATCTTCATTTATTATGTAACATATGATAGCAGCAGTACAATGAACTCGGATGTCTCCAGAAATATTTTGTGTGGCATTTTAAAGAAAGATGCAAACAAAATGACTGGGGGGCTTTCATCATAGACTAAGACAATCACCCAAACACAATCTGAAAGCACCAAGGTGCAATCATCAACAGCAATAAGTGGAAGAGTTATGTAGCAAGAAGGAAAAAATAAATAAATAAATAAATAAAATTGGGAATTGACCTCACTGTTCCAATACTATGGGAGGAGAGTGTATATGTCTGGACACCGTGGGTATAGAAATGTCTGTCTATGTCTTCGACCTTTCAAAACAATCACACACTTACAACAACAGTGATAGATATAAAATCATTTTATATATTTTTTTTAAAAGATGTAGGCTTCTGTTACAAAATCAGTCCAATAACTTTTTTGTGTGTGTTTTTGTATGAAATAGAGCGGATATAAAAAGTATACACACCCCTGTGCAAGTGCTAGATTTTTGTGATGAGACCACAATAAATTAATTTGACCTATAACCTTCCATCCATCCATTATCTGTACCGCTTCTCCTCACAAGGGTCGCGGGGCGTGCTGGAGCCTATCCCAGCTGTCTTTGGGCAGTAGGCGGGGGACACCCTGAACTGGTTGCCAGCCAATCGCAGGGCACACAGAGACAAACATCCGCACTCACAATCACACCTAGGGGCAATTTAGAGTATCCAATCAACTTACCATGCATGTTTTTGGAATGTGGGAGGAAACCGGAGTGCCCGGAGAAAACCCACGCAGGCACGGGGAGAACATGCAAACTCCACACAGGGAGGCCGGAGCCGGGATCGAACCCACGACCTCTGAACTGTGAGGCGGACGTGCTAACCAGTCGCCCACCGTGCCGCCCGACCTATAACCTGTATGGCTAAAAACAAAAGAAAATAAATATTTTCTATGAAATAAATATCAACAACTGAGATGTTGTGCTTTCACACATGTGTAACTGGGGATCAAGCTGTGTTCATTACAAATCACATTCAAACCATTCAAAATACCAGTCAGTGATAGCACAAAAATGTCTGGCGTCTGCTAGAAAGCAAACAATGTCATGAACAGCCTTCTAGTATAGCTGAAATTTTTAGGGGTTAATTAGTGGCCTTTTAAATGACAAATGTGCTTTGATCCCTTCTTAACATGAGTTTCATTGTGACTGGTTAATTTTGAACACAGCCAACCCACTGATTTAAGACGGTGTGCACACTTATGAAACCACATTCTATTTTTCTTTTTGTTCAGATTTATTTATTTTTTTGTTAGACTGTTCAGATTCCATTTTTTCAACTGAGTTCTACAGGCTATAGGTCACATTAATGATGGAAAAAGTTTTAAAACAATTTATAAATACCGTCACTGCACCTATGTGATCCCTCTGATGCTACCACACAGTGGTCACGACCTCAACACCTTATTCTGTATTGGTACCTTTCACACAGAAAAGCGATTTGCGGAAAAGTCAGCAAAAACACAGCTTTGGTAGGCAGTGTGAAAAGGGCCTATAAGCGGGTAAATAGGTTCGAATAAGGTTGATTGATGGCTAAAACACCTCCTCAACATATAATGTATTTTAGAGCTTTTTGAGAGCTTTGATTAATTGCTTGTCAACCTACAGGCAGAGTTGGGCATCGCCTAACCATCACAAAGTTCCTGTCTGCATATTTAGCCGACCCATGTGGTCCCAGACAGTCTCAGTCAGCCTAACAGCGTCGAGAAGGAGGTGCCGCACTCCTGACACGCAAACGAAATAAATGAAAAATAAAACAGTGTTGTATACCTTTCGGTCCCACAGACACAATGACATGTGCCCCAAATTGTTTTTATTTCACCGATCACCACGCTATCCGTGTGTCTGTTGTTTTTATTTGATATTTTTTCTTTACTTAGCGCAGTGTCTGCTTGTGTGGCGCCTGCGTGTGTCGTGTACATTAAGTTCTCGACGCTAATTGACTGTCGCCGACAAGGGGCGGACTGGGACCACGTGGGTCGGCTAAATACACAGACAGGAACTTTGTGACGGTTAAGCGATGCCCAGCTCTGCCTACAGTTATATATTAATAAATACATGAAGAGCTTTTTTTTTATTTTGTTTTGTTTTATTTTTATTATAACATGCTATTAATTCATTTAAAAAAAAAAAAAAAGTATGAAATGAGCCCTGGAAATTTAACAAGGAATTCCATCCTCATGCCACACCAGAGACAATAAAACACTGGACCTTTTCTATGCCAACACCAAGGAGGCATACACATCACTGCCCCTCCCCCCGCTGGGCAAAGCTGATCACAACCTGGTGGCTCTCCAGTCTGTGTACAAACCTCTGGTCCGCAGGCAGCCAGCTGTGACCCGCACGGTTCAGAGATGGTCTGGAGAGGCCGAGGAGGCCTTAAAGGACTGCTTCAGCACAACTGTGTGGGAAGTATTCAGCGATGCTCATGGGGAAGACATTAGTAGTCTAACGGACACTGTTACAGACTATATAAATTTCTGCATGGAGAACACCATACCCACCAGGACAGTAAGGTGTTTCTCCAACAACAAACCCTGGATCACACCAGACATAAAAGCTCTCCTGAAGGAGAAGAGGAGGGCTTTTGCGTCAGGCAACATAGAGGAGCGGAGGACTGTGCAGCGCCAGCTGAGGAGGAGGATCAGAGAGGGGAAAAGGTCCTACAGGAAGAGGATGGAGGAGCAGCTGCTGCAGAATAACGCCAGGGGAGTCTGGAGGGGCCTGAAGACCATCTCAGGCCACGGACAACCCAAGACCCGGACTGAGGGGGACCTGCAGTGGGCAAATGAGCTGAATCTCTTTTTCAATAGGTTCGATCAGATGCCTGCCTCCACTCAGTCTCTCCTGCTGCAGTCTCCACCTACTCCTCCTGCTGGGCGTGTCACCCCCTCCCCTCTTTTCTCCACAGACTCCAGCTCCCAGCTACACCAGATAGCCACCACTCCTTCCTGTCCAGCCTTGGCCTTCACAACATCTCAGGTGAGGAACCAGCTGAAGAAGATGAAGGCGAGGAAGGCAGCGGGTCCAGATGGCATCAGCCCCCATCTCCTCAAATCCTGCGCAGACCAGCTGTGTGGAATTGTCCAGCACATGTTCAACCTGAGCCTGAAGCTGGGCAGGGTCCCCCAGCTATGGAAAACATCCTGCCTGGTCCCGGTGCCAGAGACCCCCCACCCGAAGGAGCTCAACAGCTTCAGACCGGTGGCGCTGACGTCTCACCTGATGAAGACCCTGGAGAGACTGGTCCTTGTCCACCTGCGCCCCCTGGTGAGCTCCTCAATGGACCCACTCCAGTTCGCATACCAGCCTGGCATCAGTGTGGATGATGCCATCATCTACCTCCTCCACACTTCACTCTCCCACCTGGAGAAGGCGGGGAGCACTGTGAGGATCATGTTCTTTGATTTCTCCAGTGCTTTCAACACCATCCAGCCCACCCTACTGGGAGACAAGCTGGAGCGGGCGGGGGTGGCGCACCACCTCACCACATGGATCCAGGACTACCTCACAAACCGGCCACAGTATGTGAGGACACAGGACTGTGTGTCTGACGTGCTCCTCTGCAGCACGGGGGCCCCACAGGGAACTGGCTTGGCTCCCTTCCTGTTCACCCTCTACACCTCGGACTTCAACTACAACACCCCTACCTGTCACCTGCAGAAGTTCTCTGACGACTCTGCGATTGTCGGCCTCATCACAGGTGGAGATGATCGGGAGTACAGAGAACTTACTCAGGGTTTTGTGGACTGGTGCCAGCAGAACCGCCTCCTGATCAATGCGGGGAAATCCAAAGAAATGGTGGTGGATTTCGGTAGGCGCCAGCACTCTTCACCTGCACCAGTGAATATCCGGGGAACAGATGTTGAGAGAGTCTCAATTTACAAGTACCTGGGTGTTCATCTGAACAATAAACTGGACTGGTGCGACAACACAGACGCCCTCTATAGGAAGAGTCAGAGCAGACTCTTCCTACTCAGGAGACTGAGGTCTTTTGGGGTTCAGGGGACACTCCTCAGGAACTTTTATGACTCGGTGGTTGCATCGGTCATCTTCCAGGGAGTGGTCACCTGGGCAGGCGGCGTCTCGGCCCGGGACAAGAAGCGGCTGGACAAACTGGTCAAGAGGGCCGGCTCTGTCCTGGGCTGCTCCCTGGACTCTGTGGACTCGGTGGGGGACAGGAGGATGTTGACCAAGCTGTCATCAATGCTGGGCAACCCGGACCACCCCCTCCAGGGCACCCTAACAGCACTCCACAGCACCTTCAGTGACAGACTGTTACACCCTCGCTGTGCAAAGGAGAGATTCCGCCGTTCCTTCTTGCCTGCTGCTGTCAGACTCTTTAACAAGAACATTGTGTAGTCTCTACAAACTGGCGGACATTAGTGCAATTGTGCAGTCCTGCACCTGAGCTCATATCGTGCAATACCCAATATTCCCCACTACTGTAATACCGTGCAATACTCAACATTCCCCACTACTGTTAGTCTAGTTTTATTTTTATCCAATGCTGTTCCTTACATTTCACTACAGCACTGCAGCACTGTCACTTAGAGTATTTTTTCCTCTGTACTATGTACAGGCCGAAATGAGTGTTCCTCATATTTTTTATGTAGATGTAGGTTGGTGTGTATACACGTGTGTATATACACATGTTACTGCGTATATCTACATAGGTTTGATTCTAAATGTTTGCCGTCAATGTTATACATTAATGGCCACATTATGCCGCCGCCCCTGTGTGACCTATATCTTTGCTACTGTAACAACGAAAATTTCCCCACTGTGGGATCAATAAAGGCATTCTTATCTTATCTTATCTTATTGGCTCAGTCTGAACATGTTCATCATAAGTTGGAGACTGTACACAATGAATGTCGTGGCAGATCTATTATTTTTAAATGAGGATATTATCTCAGTCTGGAAAAGAGTGCTTAATGTATTAATTCATTCATGTCTAGCAGAGAACTTGTGTATGAACAAATTTACATTGGCAGGACATAATCATACGATTTTAACCCAAGAACACTAATGTTAAAATTAGTAACATCATCACTAACGTCGGGTACATTTAACCCGATATAATATCCTGGATAAAATACAATTTTCATCCATTTATGTAAAAGTTCAACACTGTATGCCAAATTGGAAGTTGTCTTCTTTACTTTCTCAAATACAATATATCACATGAAAAAATTATGTGAGTGAAAACCATCCGACGTTAGTGTTCCAGGGTTAAGTCAGTATTGGAATAAATCATTTATTTATCCCCTTATGAAAACATTACTGTTTGTCGATACTCAATCATTTCCATGTTTTTCAGAAATGGTGCTAACAGATTGACAAGTCTGTTTGATTGACCTTAAGGGAACTGTCTATCCTTTCTAAAAAAAAAAAAATGTCTATATGGCCTTTTTTATCTGAAGAAAAAGGGTCGAAAAGAGAACAAGAAGATGGTGGTAAAATTATGATGAAACTATTGGCATGACAGCTGAAGGACAAGTGAGGCAGAGCACATGCTTGAGGTAAGAGAGAGAGAGAGAGAGAGAGAGAGAGAGAGAGAGAGAGAGAGAGAGAGAGAGAGAGAGAGAGATGTTACAGATGACGTAAGGTAGAGAGAAGCCAGCAGAGGATGTAGGAGTGGAGGAGGTGGTGTGACTGTGAGTATGATAGTGACATCTGGTATTGCGAAAGAGTGGAGATGGGGGAGGAAAAAAAACATTTTAGGTTGTGTTAAAGTGGAACCGAGTGAATAAAGACATTATTGTGATATTGCCGGATTAAATTTGTAACCTCCAAAGTCCAAACCGCCAGCTTGGCAACACTCTGGAGCCCAGAGGAGTGCTTCTAGCACCACCACAGACAAGAATATCAGCCAAGTTTCTAAAAATAGCTCACAGACACAGCCATTGCTTGCAGACGCCGCTATCGCTCACGACCCGCTGGTTCCCACTACAAGATAATTATTCACTGGAAAGTACCCAGGTAGAAAGGCTGCCATAACAGTGGTGGAATATTGTGGGAGAAAGATTTAAACTGAATCTAATATTTTTTTTTAAATCAAATAATAATTCTGAGTGAATGTGGAATTCAGTAAGAGCATTCAAGTATAGGCCACAGAGCAGATGAAATGGGCATAAACGGACAATACTATCGGGGGGAGCCCTCTGCAGTCTAACAGACACGCCTGCTCAAACAGCAATGATGTAATCCTTTCGCTCACCCTCCCCCCGTCTTTCCCAAGACTGGTGTTGCCGGCTTCTATTTGTCACACACAGCACACGCTAATGTATAACAATCTGAAGAGGCAGGCGAGTGAGGGAATGCAAAACATCTGTTGCCTTGACTACTGCCAGTATCACTACAGTACTGCTATTCTGCTCCACATAGGAGCCAGTGTCCAACTGTCAAAATCCAGTGGATGTTTTCTGTAGTTACTTGCATTGAGTGATGGATCACTGTGAGTGTGTTAAGTGGGGAGAGCACAAGGAGGAGTATTTTTATACAAGGTGTACATATTTCACACAAATGGTATGGTGGCTCTTTGTAGTTTCCTTGAATTGGCCAATTCTATTTTATGTGCCTCAGTCTTCAAAAATGGCTTGTTAAGCAACTAATTGCAATAATCACAAAAGCCCTGTAGGCAAGATGTTTCTTATTTGAAATACTGTATTACAGTTTGGGCTGAACGATGAATGCATTTGCAATATAATCGTGATTTGAGAAAGCGCAGTTTTGTGATCGCGAAGACTGCGTTTTAAATGGTCATTACTTGACAGCAGAGGGGAGAGAGGGATTCACCTAACGCTGCCGCGCTCGCTTTCATCCACACTAGCATTCAGCTTTCTAACATGCTTGATGCTTTTCATCTCGCACAGTTAAAACTTCCCACGTGTGGGGAAAAAAACATGTACGCGTGTTGTCTATTTTGTGATGTTTTGGATGCCCTTGTATGTCGCAGCGCATGTGTGAGGAAGTTTCTTTCATGACTGTCAGATGTGCGCCGCTGTTGTAAGAGTTGACTGCATTTTACGTGCCTTCAATGTTTGAGCACACACAGAGACGATGATGTGCGGCTCCTTGAGCAATGAAAAATAAAAACGCATCCATGCAAATTTGTCAAGTGGTTAAATATTATGAGGATGAAGATGTTTAATGATGAGTTGCTGCCGAGTGGTAATGCCCGCTGGCGCTTGATATTATGTCATGAATAGGCATTATCTTACTTTTCCTTCTAGTTGGTGTGTGTTATGTTACTAACTGGAGATCGGGTAAGTTTTCATTTATACATGTATGTTTTATTTATTTATCTGTCTAATGATAAGTTCAGTGAGTGATTAAGAAGTGTGGTCCACGTTTACATATCATGTTTCATGAAATGAAGTGTAGGATGTGGCAAAGCTACTGATTTGTTTACATTAGTGTTGTAATCTGCACTTGAGTTTGTGCATTTACAGTATAGTATCAGTGTACTGTATACATATACACACGTTTATGCCACACCTGTGTGGCAGAATTATTTTGTCGTGGTGAACGCTTACCAAACTGCACATCAAAATATTTAATGAGTTTATACCTCTAATTGTAGACAGACAGGCAGACAGACAGACGTGTGTTGCTTCTGCCTCCTTTTTTAAAAAAACAACAAAGGCGGTGCGACCGCAATAAACAGCCACCCATCCTCGCTGCTTTCTGCTGTTTGGGGCCTATCGAGGCAAGCTCAGTTACTACCTCTGCCACAACAGCAAGCTAGCAACAAGCTTTGGTTGGATAGCTAGTGCGGCTATATATGTCAAAGAGTTGCTGCTACGTCAGTAATCTTCACCTCCAGGACAGTAACGAGACACAGTTGAGTAATTTCCGTAACAAAATACGGACAATCCGTCACGGTTGGCAGCTCTGCAATACCATCCATCCATCCATTATCGATACACTTATCCTCACAAGGGTCGCGGGGCGTGCTGGAGCTTATCCCAGCTGTTTTCGGGCAGTAGGCGGAGGACACCCTGAATTGGTTGCCAGCCAATCGCAGGGCACACAGAGACAAACATCCGCACTCACAATCACGCTCTGCAATACCATCGTGTACAATTAATTTAACATACACTGAAAAGCAAGTTCATTTGCATCTTTCAAACACCCACCCAATTTCCTTGCTATACCTTTATGCAATGCAGCACACTGTAGTACCGGTAGTTAGAATGTCTGCCTCGCGGTTCTGTGTTAGAATGTCAGCTCAGGCCTTCCTGTGTGAAGTGTCCATGTTCTCTTTGTTTTTGCCTAGTTTATTTTTGTGTAAATGTGAATTGTTGTTTGTCGATATGTGCCCTGTGATTGACTGGCGAGCAGGTCAGGATGTACCTAGATCTCGCCTCAAATCAGCTGGGGTAAATTCCAGCTCACCTGCGATTCTAATGAGGACAAACGATACAGAAAGTGGATTGATGAATTTTCATTTTCATGCCATGAGTTTATAAGAAAACCGCGGTCGCACAAACGTATTAAGCTAAGAGAAGTTGGATGCCACCTTTACTGAGCAGGTCACTCACATTGCACAGTCAGGTAAGCGGAGGCAGTCGGTGGTAGGCCAAGGCTGTTACTAGGAGCACAGGTGTATTTCCCAGCATCCTCTGGCTTGACTTGCGCAATGATAAGGGAGCCGTCGATCAGAACACTGACTCTGCGCTTTAGGTCACTGTGAAAAGTAAGGGGAAAATGGCATGCGTTTAAACTCTCATTTAACAATAACATCCATAATGTGCATGCATTTTACAAGCGTACTCAGAAAGGAAGGGTTGTAACCTTAGCCCTGAACTACTCTGGATGTTTTAACGTTTTTTACTTAATTTTTTCATTTAGTCTCTTTGACCATTTGGGGTGGTTTAATGTAGGGTAATGTAAGTGGGCTTGTTATGTGCACCTTCACGAGCACCTAGTTTACAACAGGTCTGTTACTTTCCATAACTGTCTGAGGATGCAAGTGTTTTGGCTGAGGTATTTTATTGAGCGGAGAATATTGGCACAATTGGTCTTTTGCCATGTCTATCCATCCCAACGTGGAGCCGGCCGACATTGATTTCGGCGAAGAATATAGGGGAGATGGGACAAGAGCTTGTGCTAAAGTTAAGAGAAGTGAAGTGAGAGAAAGGACTAAATTAGACAGCAAAAATGAACTAATTCTTCTGTATGGGTGTTTCTCACTAACGGACCAACTATCGTCTGTTAGGAAACTGGAGTTGTTGGTTTACTTTTAAACTCTGCTTGTGGCAAATGTCATGCACGCTGTGATCCTGATTCGTGAGATTAAAATTTCAGTGGACATCTATTATCCCAGCGCCCTCATACTGGTTGTTGGAGACTTCAATCTTGTTATTCTTTCACATCTACTGACAGTTTCACATAACATGTGCAAAAAGAAGGAGTGGAACTCTGCACCTCCTGTATGATAAATGGTGATGTAAATTAGAAAATAATATATTATTTAGCTAGCACTTTGTCACAGCAGCGGCTGTTAAACTGCTATAGAAATAAATTTGAGTTGAAGTGAGTAATGTTTGCCAGAGAGTTAACAGATACAAAAACAAGGTGAGGTACAGAAAGATTTGCAAAAACAATCCCAGTTCTGGAGAGAAGTGCCTTCGTGTTGAAATGTCTCCTTTCATAACCAGACAAAACATTGTGAGGTAGACTTTCCACAAGAGCGGACCATTTAAATTTGGTTTACGTCTGATGTCAAAAGGAAAAATCTCAATTTATGCTCGCCACTACTGTATACTGTATATTGCTATAAACCGAAAGAAAAACGATATGCTGTTCAGCAAATTAATTTACAGCCATGAGAGTAGAGTATGTACGGTTACGGTTTTTTTGTATTCATCTATGCACTATGCTCAAATAACCCTAGATGGAAGGAGGGCTGCTGATTAAAACTGAGGGTGTACAAGAGGTCCTTAGTGAAAATGAACGCTCCCAAAGGGAACATAATTCTGCAGATGGATCGACATTAGCGGAATCTCCCCTACCACTAAGATAATGCCTCCTAAGTAGTCTTTTAGACGGTAAAAGAAAGAATATGGAGACTCATGACAAGGAGGCTAAACAGAAGGCACACATGGATGATGTGATGAACAATAATAAACCCCATCATAACTTTACTTCTTGAAAAAGACATTGTCTTCCTCCCAGAACCAGGAGTAGGTCAAGTTCCGGGGGTAGGCCTCCGCCTGGCAGGTGAAGAAGGCGTCTTGCGAGATGTTCACTGTAATGTTGTCTGGCGGTGATACAATGAACGGAGGGCCTGGTGCAGAAAACACATGAGAAACATAAAGAAATATACAGCACTGTATCACTCAAACTAAATGCTACTATATACACTTTATTTCTATTTTCAATTACCTTCTTTCTTTGACAGTAATAGTATGTTTATATTTGTTACAGTGTTAGGAAAAAAATCAAAGTTACAACAGCACTATAGAGAAATGTTTTTTTCCCCCCTTTTTGGTCACAAAGAGATTAACACCAGCACATGCACTGTTTCTCTTCAGTGTCATCGCAATTATTCTGCATTCAGAAAAGGATTATGACAATTTATCAAGTGATCCTTGCTATGCCAGATGGATGACCCTCCTTGCACACAGTTTTTAAGTGTCCTGGGGAAATAAAGTAACTTCATGTTGTGACTTTAACCGCATTGTTAATCTTTACTTGATCACAGCAACTTGTAAACACTGAATCATTGAATTCATCTGAGGTATACGGTATACAAATAATATTACTGATAGAGTATCCCCAAACACACACACACACACACAACCCCACACACCCACACCCATCCCCACCCCCACGCACACACACCCACGCACACGCACACGCACACGCACACACACACACACACACACACACGCGCGCAGGTTGCAAGTCCCATATGTTAGTTTGATCTGTGGTCCACATTCTGATCCTTTAACAGGCAGAGTATTTCCATCTGCCACCTCTTAGCCAGACAAGCAGTGTGTGTGTGCACGTGCGCGTGCGCATGTGTGCCAACCTGCCCTATTTGGAACCAGCTGAGCGCTGGAGATTTGCTAGCACTGTAGTCTCTTAGTTGATCTGCAGCTCAGTGGCTTTCCAGGAGGACCTCTATTAATCCATCTCTGCTATAAACTATACACAGCCGGTCAACTGAACATAGTGGCTTATATTAGGCTACAATTCTAAAAAGAAAATATATTTTCAGTGGTTTGAATATCGGTTGGACAAAAATTACATAATTGTAAATATGATCACAACCTTCAGTTGCTTCTCTCATTTTTGACCTAAGTCAAAAGCAGTGTATATTTTTTTCTGAATTATTTATTTGATGGAGAAAAAGCCTCATCAGCAACATGAACAGTCAAGAAACATCTGGAGAAGAGCGGGCATTATTTGATTTCGTCACAGGATGAAGCATCGATCTAGCCTCGCATCTATCCATGCATATTCCTGAGTTTATCCAGGGTCAGGTCATTGGGGCTTCTTACTTACCTTTCCTGTCTCAGTAAAAGTACAAAATTGGGTGAAGGTCTGGCCACCAGGCACTCGCCACCTGTATGTCTGGCTCCGAAGCTGGGCTTGGAGGACCCGTGTCCAAGCAAGTGAACGTAAGGTCCATTCATTTTGCTTTTCATAGTGGCTTTCTGTACTATGCTTTGACTGGTCCCTCACCTAGGACCTACACAAACCCCTCCGTCACTATAAGGTGACAGCTCAGAGATCATTATTGTAAACATGAACAAGTGAGTGATCAAGTGAGAATGTCAAATCTAAATACAGAGGGCTGAATTCACTAAGTCATATGATCAGAGAGCACATTGTCCAAAACTTTCAAATTTGAGACCGATAGACCACAAGAAAGGACAAGGTCTAAGGTATGTCCTTGTTTGTGAGTGGAGCCAGCTACACACTGCACCAAATTGAAAGAGTCAATGAGTCTTAAAAAGTCCTTTGCCAGTGTTTTTTAAGGACAGCACACGTGAATTTTAAAGTCCCCCATGAACAGAATGCGCGATCATATCGCAACAAGATCTTGGCGAGAAGATTTGAAAAGTCATTCAGAAACTCCTTGTTGTATTTGGGAGGACATGCTTTGCTTTAACATTGACATACTATATTTTGTAGTATGACTTTATATGTAATCATGTTGTGCACACGTGCTTTTCCCATTGCTCTGATTCATGTGGCGTCGCACACGCATTCCCTGCTGCCATTTCGCGCCGCAGCGCGCTATCCGCATTGACTCTGTGTGGGATCACTTTGCACTAATGGTTATAGTAGCGGCCAGTGTGAACGTAGCATTAGAGTTTGCATTTGTTTTTTTAATGTGAACGAGTACATATAAAGATCATGTCATCATTCCTTGCAGTGTGAATGTAGCCAATATGTGCCCTGTGATTGCCTGGTAACTAGTCCATATTGCCTGGTAACTAGCTGTGTCATATAACTTTACTGTAAGTATTCCCACCTACGGACCTCTGTCAAACGGAAATTCCCTCAACCGGAAAAAAAAACGTATGCATTAAATTTTCTACTCCTGTATTACATTAACGATAGATTCCTGACAACGGAAGTTCCGGTACTGTATCCGGAACCCATAGGGAAGCCCGCAGTAGCGTAAACTCAAGCAGCTCCCGGTCGTACTATGGAAAAACTCTGACCGCTCCGCCATCATCGGATTCAAAACGGCGACGTAAGTTACTTCTTTGGCATGCGTTTTACTGAAATTGCGAAATTGCGAAATTTAATCATTTACATTTTCATCTGCAGTTCATGGCATCCAAACGAAGAAGAACGGTAATGACCGTGAAAGAGAGAGTGACATGCATCCGATCATGCGAACCTGGACACAAAGTAAAAAACATCCAGGAGACTTGGAGTCGGAAAAATGTCCTGATGTAAGGCCACCGTCCAGCAAGAGAGCTATGGAGATGGCATGAAAACTGCTTTTGTATGCACAAGAATCCCCAGACATCAGTGATGATCAATGGGACAGTTTCTTGCAATTAGCAACAAAACTGTATGATACGCAGGCAAACATTTTCATACAGCAAGGAATGAAGCCAACACAACAACTCAAAATAGACTCATTTTTTCCCAACTCCTAGAAAAATCAACACTAAAATACAGTACAGTTTACTGTAGTTAAGTACTGTACTGCATTGGTGTTACAGTATTTACAGTATTTTTTCAACAGTATTTGGACCATCTCTGTTATACTGTACTGTATTTTGTTCATATATCTGTACTTTATAGTTTAGTTTTTAATAAAAATTTGGGGGAAAATATTTTTTGGGGCATTATATTGCTTGTGTTGTTACTCATGTATTTTGTTAACATACTTGCACGTTCAATGTCCGCTGATAGTGTAGTGGTACACACGCCTGAGTTGTGTGCGGGCAGCGTGGGATCGATTCCCGCTCAGTGACAGTGTCTATGTGTGCCCTGCGACTGGCTGGCGACCAGTTCGGGGTGTAGTCTGCCTTCGCCCATTGACGGCTGGGATAGGCTCCAGCAACTCCCCGCGACCCTATATAGGATAAGCGGTTTGGAAGATGACATGACATGACTTGCACGTTCAAACAGGACATCTATCGTAGTCGTTTCCCACATAAGGAAATTCTGTTATAAGGAAAGATTAAACAATGCAAATATGATTCCTTACTAGAGAATACTTACTGTATACAGTGAACTCCGGAATAGCCGCAGTTCGAATTCCGATTTTTTTTTTTTACCCAATACTATGCTTATTTGCATTTTTTCAAATATTTTTTTCATGGCAATTATAAGTTACCGTCAATTATTCACAATTTTGTTTGCCATTCCTGGTTGGGCTCCGTCCCTATCCTCCACGAATAGAAGGGTCCACTGCATATCGTAGTGCAATCTCCTGTAAAACATTTAGTGTACAATATAACAATAATGTTAAAATTGCTATTTTAGATTTTAGATTTTGCTCGCCACTACTAAGGGAATCCTGTAGTTACTTTTGCTCCACTTAGTTACATGCTTAATTAAGCTCAATGGGGAGGAACCACTGCCACTTGGCTGCCGGATACTGTGTACAGATGCGCTGGTCCATCCACTAGGTGCATTCAAAGGGTTGATAATCAATATGTCCTGCAATAATTCATTCACATTAGGTTCAGACCTAGCTGTCTTCTTCTTCTTCAACATATGAGCTGAGTGATCCACCGCTAAAAGTCTTGGAAGGCCGGGTTTGGTCAGTGCGGTGATCTTAAGTAGAAGCCTTGTATTTCCTTTTTCTATTTTTTATACTATTTTTACCACTTAGCACATAGAGCAAACACAGCATCCATAGACTGCATCTACTTGTATATTTATATGACTATACCTTTTCATCCCTTATTTCTCCTAGGCTGTCATCTACATGTCTTATCTATGTACCGTATTTTCCGGGCTATAAGCCGCACCGTTATATAAACTGCACCCACTCTATTTTTAGAACATTTTGGAAAAAAACTTAAGCCGCACCTTTATATAAGCCACACCTATCTATGTTGAAAACTTTTATATTTACTGCATTTACAGAACGATTATGAACTTTAAATGTACATGTATGTACCTGAGCAGATTCTTTCCAAACAATGCCTTTTAACACTGCAGCAACGTTGCTGATTAAAACGGAACAGAACCAAGAGAAAATAAACAGTACTTATCTTCATTTCCGACTGCCACTCTAGTTTTTCAGCTAATGTCCACCAGACTCAACCATCTATTGTTCTACTACATTCTACAAATGCAACTGTCTTGTTTTATGTTAATAAAGTCAGCCAATATAACACACAACGTGCTAAATCAACAATAGCATTTCACATCGCAACAACAGAACAGACCTAATATCAGCCAATCGCATTCATGTGCACTTCAGTGACCTCTAGGAAAACATAAAATCAAAGCATTACAGCACCTAATGCAATAACCTAGTCTATGGCTCCCTCACCTGTTGAACTCCTCCACCTGCAGTCACATCCAGTTAATGGGAAATGTATTGCATTGAATTGTACTGTCATTCCGGTTAGAGCGCCCCGAGCGTTGGAAGAAAAATCCAGAGAGTAGCCGCACCGGACTATAAGCCGCATGGCTCAAAATCTAAGAAAAAAGTAGCGGCTTATTGTCCGGAAAATACGGTACTCCTTTTACATGGTATGGTGCTCCTTGTGTTTAGGTTTAGACACCACGGTTGGGTAAAGTCGAGCCTTTCAGAACAAGCTGACAAATTTTTGTTTCTGAACCTCACCCTCAGAAAAGGTTTGATTATTAGCACTTTTAAAGATTAAATGGTCGGCATACTTGAATGCTACTTGAAGCACTTTGTTTTTGCTACTGTAATTAATTGAATTCTTTGCACTTTATTGCATTGTTTGTAGACTGGTTGTACTGCCAGATATACTGAGAGGTATTTATTTGGCCATTTGTATTTTATTTTATCTGTTTGTATTAATCTTTTCCTCGGCGTATTGTTTTTTTAATGTACTGGTAAATTACATTTTTTAATAAATAAATGGAGAAAAGTTAGAGAAAATTATGTAATTTTAAGGAAAATACTATACCGGGATTTATATTGTTTTTCGGATATAAAATTACCAACAGTATATAGGGATATGAATGATAATTGATAAATGTGATCCATATTGCACAGCATTAGTTCAGGGTGTACCCAGCTTCTTGCCCGTAGTCCGCTAGAATAGGCTCCAGCTTACCGGTGAGCCAAGTGAGGATAATTGGTATAGAAAATAGTTGGATGGATGATTGCTGAGTATGAAAGATTGTAAAGACCCCTCACAATGCTGCCTCTTTGTCCCCCTTTCACCAGATCCTGCATCATCAATATCTGAAAGGTTCTGCAATATCTTCTTCCACTCAGCTGCCTGACCCCTGAACCCCACCGCTACCATAATTGTACCCCCAAAATTGCCTGCCACTCAAAGTCAGTTGGAAAAAAAATAATGCACGGTCACAGAGAATGTAACTGTATACTTTTGTACCTTTTATATATTATTATTTTTTATTATTATTATATTTTTATATTTTATACACTCACTAAAAAGATGTGCATTGTCACTTCACTATGGCATCCTGGCTTATTCTGGTATTGATACATTAGTTGATCATTCACTATGGTTAGTGTGTATTTCTGGCGCTAACTGGTGATTGAGCATTATGTTGAGTGCATTTACTGAGTTTTGCGTGAATGGAGGTGTATTGTATTATAGAGAAGGTGTATTGTATTATAGAGGGTGTGACTGCTCTGTATTGTATTTTATCACCTTGGAAAATACAATTTTTTGTAAGCTCTATTTTCAGTATAGCTTTCAGGACAGCTTATAGTCATTTTGTTTATTTACATTTTTTTTTACTTTTTCATTTGATTTAGTTCACTAATGATCTTGGCTAACAGTCACAATTCGTTTCCATTGTTTTACCTGTATTTATCCAGTATTCACTAGTATTAGGCTGATTATCCTCCCCACGACCTGCTCTTCTCGCTGAGAAAATGTTGTCAATTGAGTTGAGAGATCAGATGGCCAATTCCATGGTTAGATTTTTGGAAGAAAAACACAGAAGGAGGCTAAGATGATAGTTAAGACAAAAGACAGCACAAAGACCAAGTCAGCAAACAGGGAGGTACGGGCTAGGATTGCACAGTATACCGGTACCAGTATAGTACCACAATAGTAGAGGTTTTTTTTAAACGGTACTATACCAGCATTTAAAAACAAACGGTACTTTTATTTCATTTTATTGAACGTGACTGAATTGGTAAATTGGAGCCTGTCCACTTTAACACAGTGGGCCAGCGAGTGTGACGTAGTTGCTCACGCGCCTCTTTACATGCTCACAAGCAGAGTGTAAAGTCGCGGAGGCAAAGCAGGTGGAAGACAACGAGGAACAGAGATAGCAGCTGTATAAAAGCCCGTACTCGTTGATAAAACGGGGACCCGAAGTACGGTGTGAAAGTACTTGGGGTTCAAACCGAATGACTGTCATGTTTGGTTTGTTTTGGTTTTGGGCTTTCTTTAGTTTCATGTTTTGCTCAGTGTTCTGTGTCCGTCTCGTCATGATTATTGTGTCCACTTGTGTGCCTTCCACTCCCTAGTGTTGGCCAATCAGCTTCCTCCTACCTTGTGTCTCTTGTCCAGGTGTTTCTCATTCTCATTCTCTCGTCAGTGTGCTTGTATTTAAGTTTCTGTTTTTTGTTCAGTTCTTGTCGGGTCATTGTTGTATGGTTGCTGTTGTGTTCTCCTAGTTGTTGGTTTAGTCCTTGCTGTGGCTGTCATGTTGTTTTGTTTCTCCCAGTGTTATGTTTTGCTTCTGAGTGTTTCTTTGTTACTTTGAGTTTTCAAGATTTGTTTGTGTTGGTTTTGTTTTTGTTAATAAATACACTCTTCAGTACCCCCTGCTTCTCCTGCCTCCCTGCATTTGGGTCCTCCTTCCCCAGACCCATTTGACAAATGTGAGCGATTTTTGTATTTAGTAATTTATGATGACCAGTGGTCAAAAAAAAAAAAAAGGAAAGTCCATCGTATCTTTCTTGTGTAGAAGCTTTTAGTAAAATATTGTGAAGAGACACAATGTGATTGCTTTGATTGAAAATCAATTTAGACAGACCACCATATGAAAAAGTAATTCTAACAAATGACAATTTTATATACTGTATTGTCTAGTAGAAATGTTCTATCTACTCACCAGTTGTTGGGTACGCCAAAAAGACACTTTCAAAACCGCGTGCTGGAGCCTATCCCAGCTTTCTTCGGGCAGTAGGCGGGGCACACAGAGACAAACATCCGCACTCACAATCACACCTCGAGGCAATTCAGAGAGTCCAATCAACTTATCATGCATGTTTTTGGAATGTGGGAGGAAACCGGAGCACGGGGAGAACATGCAAACTCCACACAGGGAGGCCGGAGCCGGGATCGAACCCACGACCTCTGAACTGTGAGGCGGATGTGCTAACCAGTCAACCACCGTGCCACCCAAACATGAACATGTCCATGGTTGATAAATACATAAAATATATTTCTTAAAATGTAATTACATTCTTAAAATATTTAGATAACCAATTAAGGCATAAACATTATATAAATTAAATATTATATTGAAACGCGTTTTTGTAAAACATTTTATTAGCCCACAATATCTAATCCTATCCTAGATGGTATAATGAGCTGCAATTTATTTTTGTAGTTATGACCATTAAATGTTTCATGTATAGTTTCAAAACACAAACCCTTTGAAAAACAAGAACAAGTAAAATAAAGCAATGATATTCCAATTAAAATGATCATCTTAATTAAAATACTGTACCTTCTCCATCCACCAACAACAAAAGTCTACACAGCAAAAATTGGAGAGTTAAAATGTCAGGGTTAAATTTTTGGGAGTTAAAATTTAACTCCTGAAGAGTAATTGAAGTATTTTCAGAGTTAAATTGTGTCCATTGTAGGTGTTATTTTACAGAGTTGTAGATTAACACTGCAGGGACGTAATTAAGCTCCGCCTTAGCACTGGCACTTCTGAAGTTTGAGAGAGACGAGTCGACGCCATTTTCCTCCTTCTCCTCCTTTGTCACAGAAACGTCGACATTCGTACAAAAGGCATAAAGTAATTTTCACTCACATGAGACGAAGAGACTTCCCAGCAAAAAAATGAAGTGTTGAAGTTTGGGTCTTAAACATAGAAATGATTTTTACTTTAGTTTGTTTATTCTGTCATCACATTAGTTGTACATTCCACTATACGCGCCGCGACAGCCAACAGTCATATACTGGTCAGCGACAGAATGGCACTGGAAGAAGAAAGACTTATTTAAGCTTGGCTATAATATTTGATTTTTTTAAACACATGCTCTTCCCACACCTGCCTCGCATTTCTCTAATTTTCACTCTCTCTTCCCCGTCGGTTGGAAAACTAAATCATGTCACGCCACTCTACAAGGTAAGTCTAGCGTTCCACTTTGTAAAACAATTTTCGACTAATGCTATTAAGTACAGTCTTGTGTGAAGTAAACGGTGTCTGGGTTGATTTTCTTTTTTTTTTTTACTGTGAATATGTCTTGCCAGGACAGAACATGAAGGTTAAAAGTCTGTGTGCTGGTGGGATAAATGTAGTTAGATAAAAAGCAGAGCACATGGTAAGCCATAGCACTGTAACTGTGAACTATATGGGAAGACAGCTAGTTATTCGCCTTACATTTTTACAATGAGGATACAGAGAGGAAAAAAAGCAACATAACAACCAACTAGAAGACAAATGGTTAACATACTGGTGGCTCACATGATCGATACACAGCCAACTAACCGTAAAACCCGTTGCATGGGTTTAGATTACTAATTGTCACGTCTCTTCTTAGGCACCTCCCCTACGAAGCAACCAGAAGAACAGTATGCTCTCGGTATAGTGACAACGTTCCCTTCTCTGAAGGATCCTTATGCCAAGAAGGCTATGCAATTATTTTTTATTTTCATAGCAGCAATTCAGAAAAATCTGTATGATATTGACATTTGAATTTTCAGTGAATACTTTGAAAACTGAAAACCCCACTTTTTGTCGTATGTTGTTTTACCCAGGAACACTTCTATGATGCTGCGAGTGGTACAGGATACATTTCTTGGCATCTGAAAATTGTCCACAGGAAGATTTGAGGATCTGAACCACCAAATACCTCTCATGACTGTTCTTCAAGAGGCCCAAATTTCCAAAAGATAGTTAATGTAGAAAGGCAGCTTGATGGGGACGCTTGCTAAGATGCCATGTCCTTACTCAACGTCACTACTCACACTTCAACAACTATTGATGTCCTCCCAACCTTCCCAAGATTGTTGGATACCAAACGATTGGTATGTTGCAAATAATCTTGATGTTTTTAAGAGCTTGTAAGAGTAGTTACATGAGTTGTTCATATCTCCTTTCCTCAAGGTGGACCAGGACTTTGCACTATGACACATCCTCCAGGCTGCTTCAGAAATGCGATGTGTTCTTCAAGCCAAACGTCATAAAGGAAGCTAAGCGGCTCGCTTCTATTTGAGAATTGTTGCTTGTTGCAGTCAGCTGAAAATTCCCCCAGAGGTGATCTCCATGAGCAAACGAGTGAGTTATATTGCTAGTTTTAATACATTTGGTGAACTTGCATTTACATGAGCTTTCATTCAATGTTTTTCAACAGAACAATCCTGACCACGTGGCAGTACTTGCTGTTGTTTTTATGATTTTTTAATTATTTTATTTTTAGTTCTTGTGTTTTTTTTATTACTCCCATTTTCAATTAATTCCCATAGAAAGTTTCCGGTTTGGAGTGTTTCCAACATTCCCCAGCCGAACTTCCAATGGGAAGTTTCTGGAAATTTACTGGAAATTTTATGCCCCGTTGCTACCCTTCTGGCCACTAAGAATATGTTTAAAAAATAACTTGTACCATGTTTTCTCTGTCATCATTCACGTGTATACATTTTAGTTTCCTCTTTCCACCCACAGTCCTGCCGCATGTCCAGAGCCAGGCATCAGTTTCTAATGAATGCAGGATTTCGGAAACACCTTAAATGGGAAGTCAGCCCAAACTTTTTTTTTTTTTCAAGAATATGTTCTATGCAGGCCCACTAGTTGAAACAAGGAATTCTGATTAATATTGCGTTTGTGGAATAAGAGATAAGCAGGAAAATACACCCGTTTTAGCCATCTCAGGGGGCGGCCATTTGGTCACATCTGTCGACTGAAAATGACATCACAGTTGCGTAGGTAACGACCAATCACAGCTCACCTGTTTTCTGAAGCTGAGCCATGATCTCAGTGTTTCTCCATTGATAAGCAAATGCCACCTAATGTTTTTAGCAAATGATTTTTTACATCTCAATATTTTTTTATATCTCAAAAAATGTTTGATATTCAAAGCTCATGTAATGTTTCAGATAACAGCCTGTATATTATACAGCCTTTCAAAATGGTTTTATTTAATATGAATCCGTAAAATAAAGGCTACTGTCACAAAAATACATTTTTTTCATTTTTCACTCTTTCTGGTGTTAAAAGCCTCTTTGAAGGAGTCAAACTAACACTGAATGAGAGGGAAAACAAATGTCTGAAAAGAGTTACTCGTGTAGTGTTAATTTGCCTTTTTAGTTTGTTAAAAAATGTACACTCTCCCAGTGTTAAATGCTTTACCATTTTAAAAGTGTTGATTTGACTCCAGAAAGTATGGAGATATATAAACTCTGAGAAAGTGTTGAAATGAACTCTGTGGGAGTCAATTCAACACGGGACCTTTTGCTGTGTGGTGCTACTGGCTCAGAGACGGTGACACCACTCACTCAGAAGCAACCTACTCTCCAAGATGTCTTTCAACAGCATATCGTCATTGTCTTGTGAAAAACACGTATGTCCAATTTTGGAAACATTTTTAATTTTTACATTCATGCGATGTCTGTAACGGGGGAAACACCATTCACGTAAAAATAAGAAAATTGAAAAAAAAATGGATATCAGTGTTTTTCACATAACAGCGACAAAATGAAGTACCCAAAGGACAGCAAAGATGCTAAAAGGCTTAACAGGGAAGTTACAGAGTTTATCTGTATGGATCAAGTGCCAATATATTCAGTCGAGAAAGCTATTAAAGTTATTGTTCCCAAAGTCAGTTAATAAAATATTGACATTTAAGTGTTTAACCTGTTTGCAAAAAGTATCGAAATACATATTGGTATTGGTATCGAAACAGAAATTTGGTCTCGTGACAACCCTAGTACGGGCGGGAGAGGAATAGAGTAAAAAGTGTCCGCCTTCGTTGAGAGCCAAGCAGGAATAATCCAACTGGACATTACGAGTAGTTGGTGATGTCCTTTGGATCTGCTATTTTCAAACCTTGGTCAACGATGTGCTGAGGGACATGCTGAACCTCTCCGTGTTCGTTTACTTGGATCACATGCTGATTTTTATCAAATCAAATTATTGAGGCTTATGTACTACTTTAAAATCTTGCTAGCACCTTGAAGCTCATGTCATCATATTTTAGTTTAAAGAGAAAGTCAACCCAAATGTATTTTTTTCAAGATTATGTTCTATGCAAGACCACTAGTTGAAACAAAGCATTCTGATAAATATTGTGTTTGTGGAATTAAAGTTAATCCACCCGTTTTTAGCCATCTCTCATTTTGTCACTTCTGTCAACTAAAAATGACATCATAACTACCCAGGGCTCAGGTAACAACCAATCACAGCTCACCTGTTTTCTAAAGCTGAGCTGTGATTGGCCCCCTGAGATGGCTAAAAATAGGTGAATTTTGCTGCTTAACTCTATTATACATATATCTATATATATCTACTATTCCACAAACGCAATATTAATCAGAATTCCGTGTTTCAACTGGTGGGCCTTTGCGTTGATTTCCCCTTTAAAGTATACTGTAAGTGCTTTATAAGTGAACATGCTTTTGTCTGAAAAGTGAAACTCAATCTGTTGAAAATGTTAACATTTAATCCTGAGAGATTGCATCATATTTTGGTCGGTTCAGTTTTGAAGTCTGTGCATTTGGTGCTGCAATCTAAAAAGTAAATGAGGTGGACTATTTGCAGCACCATCTGTTTTGGTAAACCTGAGCAAATTAAAGGTTAAATAATGTAAAAAGAACACAGAGTTACAGTTGCTGTAGAAAGTAAAGACAGAGGGTTGTGTTTGTTATTGTATTTTGTATAAAATGAATTATTCATTTACAAAAGGAGTCTTGGTTTTTGTGGCAAATAGCAGCTTGATATATTGCTTTAGTTCCAAAAACTGACATTTCATTCACAGCTGAAAGCAAAACGTTCTCCCATCAATTACTTTTCTTTTCTTTACTTTACTTATTTTTGTCCACAAGGCTCCTAAAAATATTGTTAAATAAATACACTTTTGCTGGTTGAAGCTTAGTTGGTGGTGTTCCCTAAATTGCATTGATAATTGTCTCGTCCTGAATCTCAATAACACACAGAGCTGGGCAGTCCGTCCTGGGGCCGGACCGGTCGGACCGTCTGGCCTAGACGGATACCCATTTTTGGGGCGGGGGCTGACAAATTTTTAAAAAGGGCTGGACTAAGCATGGCCGAAAGTGTATTTTAGTCCGGTCCACTAATCGTCCCTCATGCGTGTGACGTGGTCGCGATCATGAGAATCATGATAAAATCGTGACCGTGATTTTATTTTTAAAAAATCGTGATCTGATATGTTTGCCAGATCGCCCACCCCTATGTCAAACTGAAAAAAAAAAATGAAAATATCTCAAAAACAAAAGTGAAGACATTTTTAAATCGGTGTTTAAAGCCAGCCCTTATTAGAATTTGCTGTTGACCAATGTAATTACAGCAAATTTGTTACTTCAGAAGTGTGAATCAATCTGGTGGCACTTTACATTAATCATTACCCAAAGAGTAGCTCTCAACTTCAAAAAGGTTAGTGACTCCTGGTCCAAGTACTCATACTTGAACTATCTCTTGCTTCATCAAGTCTCTGAAACCCTGTCCATACTGTACACTACAACAAGTAGCTCCTGTTTGATTACAAAATGCTGCCACTTGACTGATTTTGGCCATTTACGTCAGGTGAAGGGATTCTTGTTTGAGGAACAAGCGACTTCTTCGTCTTTTTCATGAATAAATGCTTAAGATAAGCACTAGAGAGTGAAAACAAAGGAGCTACCCACCTTGAACTAGCAGCCGTGTTGTGTGAATGGCCTCTCCTTGGGGGCTAAAGGCTCGACATGTATAGGCACCACGATCCTCTCGGGCGATGGATAGCACTGTCAAACTTCCATCAAATACCTGAACATACAAATATGTGAATGTTAAGACGATTCATGGCAGGTAATATTGTCCTATATGGTTCCCTGATTTATAGTGTATTTTTTTTGTTGTTGGAGTTGCTTTTTCCTTTATCCATTCAATTAATTCAGTTTGTGGCAGACAATCATCATTTGTTCATCTGACTGCTCCCGTATGCAAGTATGCAAGCATTTTTCTGTGTCTGACTCTGGCCAAATTTGGGCTGTTACTGTTTCTTTTTTAATTTATTTCATTTTAACAGTATAGAATACTAACCTTGGCCATCTCTTTTGAGAAACTGCATTTAAAGTCGATATAAAAAGCATAAAACCCCCTCTGCTCAAATGTGAGGTTTAAGTGATATAAAAACACAAGACCACAATGAATCATTTCAAAACTTAATAGAATTTGACACATGCATTGTTTTTTTCCTTTGTATACAAAGGTTTCCGTCTTGCCACCCTAACCCACAGCACACACCTAAAGAAGATGGGAGGTTGTTGTCACAAATACTAAACAGCCGTAATTTGCCAAAATTTCCTGCAGCACCTTCATTGTTGCGGTCAGCCTCTTGGTAGTCTCCCTGACCACTTTTCTTCTTTTCATCAATTATGGAGGGACGTCAAGTTTTTTGTTATGTCACTGTTATGCCATATTTTCCCAGATGATAATGACAGTCTTCACTGCATTCCATGGTATATTGAAATTCTTTCCTGACTGACACTTCTGAACAACAGCAGGTGAGGCTGGTGGAAACCAAATTATCCACAAGCACCGCGCAGGGATTGTAGTTTGGACACCCCGAAAAGATTTGAAATTGAAAAATCGTTTGGAACCGGAATCGAAACAAGTAACTAGAATCAGAATCATTTAAATTCAAATGCTGCCCAACCCTACAGTACTGTTTTGTTCTCGGTCATTTGTATCGCACCATTTTTTTTAAAAAAAGGTAATTTATACTGTACCATTTTAAAAAAATTAAAATAATAAAATTGGCTAGTAGAACGACTGTTTGTCTGGTAACTATAGAGAGTCAAAAGCCAGATTGGCTGGTGTTCAAAAAAGTTCATTTAGAATCCTGTGAGTAGGATAGCACCTGTATTTTGAATGAAAGTTTGCTAATTATATACATTTAATAATATGGTAGATGACATTTAAGCCTATGTACTTGTAATAGTTTTTGTATCAATCGGATTGTCGGACCGTGACAATTTTTCAACTAGTTTCCTTCAATTCATGTGTTCCTAACCCCCACCATGTAGGTAATGACTACAACCTTCGCAGCAAACAAACACAGGTAAGCTAATTTTAACTCATTCAGTACCAGACTTTGTCAGACCCTCTGTAGCGACGGTTGAAATGATGAAGCTTTACTGGTGGCCAGAAGTTTCCTTTTAATTCCTTTTGACTTGTATATAAACCTCTTACACCGTAAGAGCTAGAAAATAAAAACATGAAGCCATGAGTCACACTTATCTCCATATGTGCAAAGTGCGGTTAATTAAACGCATATACTAATCATAAACATTAATCTATAAGCATATAAACACAAATATTCTTGTTGCCACTTTCAACGGGGCCAAGTATCTTGAACTGTTAGTTTTGTCGTCTGATGAAAAGTCTGTTTTGTCTCTTCAGAATTGTTTCTAATTTACCATATAATCAGCCACAATCCCCTTCCGTATTCCTTCAAAGTAAGACTTCCGCTTAACAGGAAGTCAAAAACAAAGGTCCGATGTTACTGCATATTTAACAAATAAATCCATAGTCCTTTACACCCTCTGTGAAATTACATATACATATGTCATTGGGATAGAATGACTTAAAAGAAAATTAACCCTGGAGAACCCAAGAACGCAAGCATTCAAGAGAAAATGCTCTTTAAATGGTCAATCATGTCATGGTTTTGAAAATTGATTTTTATGGTCTTGGTCTTTCTCTGTCTCGAGTTGTCTTGGTCTTGGTCTTGACTCGATCTCGACTCTCGAAAACCTTAGTCTTGTCTTGGTCCAGGTGAGTTCTGGTCTCGGGAAAGTCTTGGTCTCAAATAGTGTGGTTTTGAGCACAACACTACAATTCAGTAGGCTAGGTGCATCGAGTTTGTCAATGTCCAATTTCATCAAATATCTCAAGTTACTACAATCAATATTTATACCTTATACTTGGCACTGGTGACCAGAAGGTTGCCGTCCCGCAACCAGCTGACCGAGGGTTTGGGGTTGCCAAAGGCAATGCAAGTCAAAATGATGCTTCCTCCCTCCTTGGCCTCAACATACTGAGGTGGCGTATCTGTGAATGTGGGAGGAGCTTGGGAGGTGGGAAAAAGCAAAGGTAAAAATATTAATAAAGTGTTGTTATCAAAATCCTGAATATGTTTAAATGCAACATTGTCATTCTCAATAGAGAATTCCACATTTTCTTACACACATGAGATAAAATAGTGGAACTTATAGTTTTGACTGCCCATGAGGTTATAGAATTCAGGATGTCACCAACATTATAAGAAAAACTTCAAATGACTGCATAAGATCCCAATACAGTAAACAAGACCAAAATTCTTCTAGCCATCAGTTTTCAACAAGTGTCCTCATTAGGGTCAAGGACGAGCTGCAGCCTATACCAGTTTACTTTTGCAGAGAGGCGGGGTAGGGCGCATACAGAAAAAACAACATTCACACTCACATTAACAGTTATGGAAAAATTGGAGCCAAGAGTAGGCTAGAGTAGTAGTAGTAGTGAGCCAAAATACTGGTTTACCACTCTTTTAAAAAGTCAAGGTTTCAATATCCGCTAAGACTGTCTGTCTCCGGTTATTTGGGGTGTGTGAGCAGTTTCACACAGATACCACATAGAGATGAGGAGGAGGAAGGAGACAAGAGAGATTATAGCCTGGTTCACACGGCAGGATAGTCGGCTCGATTTTACAATCGTAGGTCAGGGCCAACTCTTGTAATGGCTCCAATGATAATCTCAGCACATAATCCTGCTGTATGTGGTGTGCTCAGCATGATCTCGGCCGCTCGGAAGGACGTCCGATCTCAAATGGGGTATATTTGACATGTTGGATTGTTTTGGCCCGACTTCGCACCGTGTGTTCTGTGCCCCGAGGACAAACGAGCACGCAGCTGGATGACAGTGACATACAGCCAATCAGAAAGGGAGGTGACGGTGGGAATCCAAAATTAAAACAGTCATGCCGCAACAGAGCCCAATGCTGTTTCTTTTTGTGTCACTTTTTTTCTCACAAAAAATAATTCGGAAACTAGCGAGACACGACCTGTGACCCCTTCTGCCTTTTCATCCACCATGTTTGTTCACTTTGAAGTGTAATTTAATCTTGAGGAGTTTTGCAAGATTTTCCATCTGATGTGAGAATATCTGTGAATGAATGTGGTTCATGTGTGATGTGTTGATCTTGCCATGTGGCTGCACACCACACACGGTAGGTTCAAAACTGTAATACGCATGATTTTTTGTGAAGGGTGTCCAGGGGTGGCAGTGCAGGCGCGCGTGCGTCATTGTTTATCATATCATCCACAGTTAGAGTTTCATGAAATAAAATTCACACATATTCGGATCAGTGCCCACCACACTCATAATCAAGCATGAACAAGTCTAAGTAAAAAGCAGCATTTTGCTGATCTTAATTTACTAGATCAAACCAAATCAATTTAGCAAATGTATACATGCCTTTAAAGAATGGTTGGGCCGGGATGGCCATGTTTTCACTAATAAGTTAATTTTATATATTTTTTGATCAGGAAAATGAAAAGAGTTGTCATTTTCTATTTTATCAATAAATTTGGGAGAAATTACGAAATAAGTGACTCCATGAATAACGCCCCTTGTTAATGAGGAGAATGGCCTCGCCCCATTGCGTTCTATCCCTGTTCGGCCGGAGTCACGGGAGTAACCGATTCCAAACTCTCCAATGGAAATCATTGTACTTTCATTGCTTATAACGTCCAAAAACGTGATCAATTGGCACCAAAATTTATGAGGACATCCCTACTAATGCCCACTTTAACATATCAAAAGGATTAACCTCTCCGTGGCTGATTTATATGACAATGAGGAAATGTGGAAGTGAGCAGAGCAACATAGATTTAGGCTGGGATGAGCGCACACTGCTTCTTTACTTAAAAAAAACAACAAAAAAAACAATGCTTCTTTGCTGATCACGGTTAGGACGAGTGAGGCATTTAACACCAGTTAGGATATTTACAGAGACTGAAGTGGAAAAATTAATAGACATGCACATTTATTTGGATGAGGAATGGCCCCATTTTCACCATCCAGAAACGGTAATGAACAGTTGTTATCACTGGGCAGACTAGTGCCACTTTTCAATTAGTCCCAAACAGACCCCCAGCTAGATGAAACACTGCCCCCCAGACTCAAACTTAAACAGGAAAGACTGGGTAACTCTAAACAGAGCAAGAGTAAATTGGGGACTTGTAGAGAAACACCAACAATTAACCACATCTTTCGTGATAACCAATTTGGTCCTTACTGTTCCAAACAATACCTTACAGAAGCAAATAATACAGCCCTACAATGGGTGAAGTTTTGTCAAGGTAAGATACAGAGCTGAGCATTCCGTCCCTGGGCCGGACCGGTCGGACCCTCCGACCCGGCCGGATGCCCATTTTTGGGGCGGGGGGTGGGGGCTGACAAAAATCTTAAAAAATGGCTGGACTAAGCATGGTCGGAAGTGGATTTTAGTCCGGCCCACTAATCGGCCCTCATGCGTTTGACGTGGTCGTGAGGCGGCCAAATTTAATCTCAGCCTAGTCTGTGAAAGGCTTCTTTTTAGGCTTCTTTCAAAACAACTTGTGTCCGGGAGTATATTCAAGCTGCGTGCAGCACTCAAGTATGGCTCATCATACACTTTCCTACTTCCGGAAACGCCGTAGCAAACCTGCTATTTATAGTGGTTTGCTAGTATGCTTTTATTTTGAAGGCCGGTAAGTGTGAAGGAGGGTTAGTGTGGAAAATAAATAACTTGTTGGATGCTTGCAGACTTGTTGTCTGTTGGACCCAAATAATTATACAATACGACAAAACCAACCCCAGGACTCGCAATGGAAGTTAGTACACGCAGCTGGGTAGGTACGTGAGTAAGTGGCACTCCCACGAGCAACAACTGCCGCATTGATTCACATGACCGACGCATTGTGCTGTTGGCTACAGGTCTGCAACACATGCCACGCACACATCAGGAATTGTTGCTGCTCTGATCGGTCCATTATGTCACATGTTGCGATGACATACAGTTTCCCACACGGAAAGGAGGAGAGCTGCAAAGCAAATTAGTTTGGCAATAAAATTAAATGCATAGTCTAGTCATCTCGGTCTCTTTATGGTTGTAGTAGGCCCGATATCCATTGCTGTCGCTGTCTTTTTGAAGCGACGCCCACCGACTTGGAACGTAACTGTTTCAAAACAACTTGTGTCCGGGAGTATATTAAGCTGCGCGCAGCACTTAAGTATGACGCTGGCACATCAAGGTGGAGTTCATGGACTTCCTCTGGCGTCTTCCCTACTTCCGGAAATACGCCGTAGCAAACTTGCTGTGTATAGTGGTTTGCTGGTATGCTTTTATTTTGAAGGCCGTGAAGGAGGGGAAGTGTGTAAAATAAATAAGTAACTTGTTGACTGCGACTTCTGGCCGTCAGTTGGACCCAAACAATTATACAATACGACAAAACCAAACCCGGGGCTCGCAATAGAAGCAAACACACGCAGTTGGGTAAGTAGTAAAGTACTATGGCGCATTTTGAAGCGTGTTTGAAGCGTGTCCACAGTGGGTTTGAATCGTAAATTAGCCAGCTAATGATCCTTAAAAAGCCTCTGCCGTTAGCATCTCTCCCGCGGCCTCGTCAATGACGGACACTTTTTTTTTTGAGGGCCGGGGGCGGAACGGGGCGGGGGGGTGATAATTTTTCTGAATAAGGGCGGGGGGTCGCGGCCGGAAGGGTACCCAGGTCAAGGGTGGAGGCAAAAAAGGGTCAAGTGCCCAGCTCTGGTAAGATATGATGATAACAATAAGGGTGAAAATGTTCTAAATCATACTGAAGGGTTTTTTCTTTTTTATAAGGGTACCTCGGTTTGCTAGAATACAATTGGTGCACGATGAACTAATTCAGATTTTTTAACCCGTATCATAGTATTTCTTTACCACTGTTGGACTGCCTACTTGCTCAATCCCTACTTTTAAAATATATTTATTTATCTATTTATAAAAGATCTGTTGTACTATGTCCCAGTGCCATACCTTTGGGGAATTTCTGAGTGAGTGAATAAGACATGTCTATTTCACAGTTGAAATCCTCAATGACGGGAATAAACCAGACCTTCAGACACATTCAAGCCTTGTGCTGAAAAAACAGAGGATGACATCTTAGCCAAGGATTTAACACTACACAACAAAAACTCCCAGTAGTGGACCTAATCACTGTTACAGAATCAGCCATTATTCCTGATGAGAAGTGTCCCCCGGATACTGAAGCAATATAACTCAGGCTAATGGTGTCAGCAGCATTCTCGCGGCTCGAGCTTCTTCCATTAATCTGGAATACACTACGGTGGACCCCCGCTATTCAGGGATAGAGACCGGGCCGGCCTATGAACAGCGAAAATACGCATATAACTGACGTCCATTTGGGGGGGAAAAATGTAATCCCGTAAAATTCTTCCAAAAGTGTTGTCATACTTTCAATACGCATTTTCCATGAAAAACAGGGGGGAATGGGGGGGAAAAATCCCCCCAAACCCCCCAACATATTAAAAAATATTGAAAAATAAGCTAAATATGCAAATGCACTGTATAAAATATGGGGGTCCAATCTATATGAAAGCTATAACAACAAACTTCATAAATAATGTAAGGTAACTTTGAAAATCAAATTAAACAAAATTATGTTTTGTGCGCGTGTTAAGCATTGGTTTGGTCAACTCCACGTTAATACTTATGCTGTGGATAATTCTATCGCTCGGTCTCTAAATACAAAAAGCTTTGACCACGCAGCACCTCAATAACAGTTTTTGAAAGTACAAGATAAAATAGCCAACTCCAAAAACAAGAAGACCCAAGACAGACTGAAGAGACTGCATGTCTACACAGCCCGCTCCATTCTTTAAACCAGGTAAAAAGAATTTCAGTAGTCTTTTCATATTAGTTGCATTAATGTGTCTATGCCACCCTAAAATTCATCCAGCCATCCATTATCTATACCGCTTGTCCTCACAAGGGTCGCGGGGCGTTCTGGAGCCTATCCCAGCTGTCTTCGGGTAGTAAGCGGGGGACACCTTGAATTGAGAGACAAACAAACATCAAAACTCACAATCACACCTAGGGGCAATTTAGAGTGTCCAATTAACCTACCAAGCATGTTTTTGGAATGTGGGAGGAAACCGGAGCACCTGGAGAAAACCCACGCAAGCACGGGGAGAACATGCAAACTCCACACAGGGAGGCCGGAGCCGGGATCGAACCCATGACCTCTGAACTGTGAGGCGGACGTGCTAACCAGTCGACCACCGTGCCGTGCCGCCTTAAATAATTTCGCTTTTTAAAAATAAAGTAAACCACTTCTTCAATCGATTGCTCTTACCATTGACAGTTAGATGCACCCAACTGCCATTGTAGAAAGTATCATACTGCTGCTCCAGCATCAGCACCTTACACTCATACCAGCCTTGGTCGTCTGAACGAACATTTTCTATCCGCAGGGAGGACTTGCCGTATAGAGTGGCCCGGCCTAGAGAGAGGAAAATACAGATGAGATCAGCAGGAAGGCAGATGGGTGGGTAATGTAATGAGGAAGGCAAAGGTGAGAAGTGTAAGAACAAAAAAGTAGAAGGATGAAAAATGGCAAGTCAACATTAAGAAACGAATCAACCTTCAAATAGCTCAGATATAAATAGCCATGGATTCAAGAGTGTGCACTGTGGGTAATATGTAACATCAGTGCGCGTCACCTTTTTCTGAACAGCACTGCAACAGTAACACAACATCAAAGTGCAAAATTGACTTGAGACATAAATAGAAAGTGACACCTGTCAGCCTCGGTGGGGATGAGATGTTCTCTTCATGAGTATGGCAATCTGTTTTTAAGAGACATTGTGGCAAGGGCAGGACATAACTTCCTGTAATGAGTGGCAAGTAGCCAAAATGTGACAGTCCATTATGTTGCTGGATATTCCTATCCAACAGATATCAAATTTTGACTGGATGATTATAGGGTGAGTGGTAAATGCATTTTGCTCAATGCCAGCTGTTAACAGGATCACAGCAGATGGTCTTTTGGCAATAAGGGTTAAACAAAGGATTTCTGGGAGTGTATGCCAGCTCAAAAACATCAGCATTATCAAAGCGAAGCTAGCACTCAATAATCCCTTTGCCCTCCTCTATCCTATCTACTTAGTGACTATTTCGGACTTATTTTGCATAGCTTTCCAAATCCATTCTGAAGAACACAGAAAAAAATCTTTTGTTTTTGCTCCCATTTCGATGAACTCAAAAATCTAAAACTTTTTTCACATACACAATATCACCATGCCTCTGAAATATTGTTCACAGACCAGTCTAAATCTGTGATAGTGAGCACTTCTCCTTTGCCAAGACATTCCATCCCACCTCACCGGTGTGCCATATCAAGGTGCTGATTAAACACCATGATTAGTGCACAGGTGAGCCTTAGACTGCCCACAACGGCTCTCTTGCCATCTGCCAGTGGATTCAGAAGTTCCTGGCAGCCAGGACAAAGCAGGTGAGGCTGGGAGAAACCACTTAATTCACAGGCGCCATCAGTACCAGGGCCCCACAAGAGACGTCTTTTCTCTGCTGTTCTACTCCCTCTACACCAGGAGTCACCAAGTCTGGTCCTAAAGGGCACCTATCCTGCATGTTTTCCATCCCTCCCTGCTGCAACACACCTGTTTCAAATGATCTGTATCGTTATCAGGCTTCTGCAAAGCTTGCTGATGAGCTGATCATTTCAATCAGGTGTGTTGTAGCGGGGAGGGATGGAAAACATGCAGGATAGGTGACCTTGAGGACTGGACTTGGTGAACCCTGCTCTACACATACAAATGCACCTCAACTAGGATGCACTGATCCGATCACCTGATCAGAAATGAGCCCTATCACATGATTTTTTTTTTTTTTTAATTTTGCTAATTGGAGTGTCGCTCAATGTATTTTGGACGATTTAGAAAAAAATGTCTTTGCTTTTTTTCTAGCACATCAGGTTTTTGAGATATTTTCAATTTGTTTAAGTTTAATCTATAAAAGCTTGTACAGTACGGATTTTACCATACATTGTAATTCATAGCTATGACGTTTCAGAATAAAATTCCACCTGTTGCTCAACCTAACTCGTAATTCCTAAAAATTATGTTATTATTATTATTATTATTATTATTACTATTATTATTATTATAAAAACCTGATGTGCTAGAGAAAAAGGACAAATTCTGAATCAATGCAAAAAAAATTATTATATGATTATAGTTCACCGTATTTTCCAGGCTATAAGCCGCACCGTTATATAAACCGCAACCACTCTATTTTTAGAACATTTTGGAAAAAAATTAAATAAGCTGCACCTTTATATAAGCCGCACCTATATATGTTGAAAACTTTTATATTTACTGCATTTACAGAACGATTATGAACTGTAAATGTACACGTATGTACCTGAGCAGATTCTTTCCTAACAGTACCTTTTAACACTGCAGCAACGTTGCTGATTAAAACAGAAGAGAACCAAGAGAAAATACACAATACTTATCTTTATTTTACTGCGGACTGCCGCTCCAGTTTGTCAGCTAATGTCCACCAGACTCCACCATCTATTGTTCTACTACATTCTACATATGCACCTGTCTTGTTTTATGTTAATAAAGTCAGCCAATCTAACACACGACGTGCTAAATCAACAATAGCATTTCACATCGAAACAACAGAACAGACATAACACCAGCCAATCGCATTCATGTGCACTTCAGGGACCTCTAGGAAAACATCAAATCAAAGCATTACAGCACCTAATGCAATAACCTAGTGCATAGCGCCCTTGCCTGTTGAACTCCTCCACCTGCAGTCACATCCAGTTAATGGGAAATGTATTGTATTGAATTGTACTGTCATTACGGTTAAAGCGCCCTGAGCGGTGGAAGAAAAAGCCACAGAATAGCCGCATCGGACTATAAGCCGCATGGCTCAAAATCTAGGAAAAATTTGCGGTTTATAGTCCGGAAAATACGGTACTTGTGTCTCTGATTAAAGCAACACTGTAACCTTAAGTTTTCGTTGATTATGGTGGTCCCATGTGGACAAAAGTGGTAGTGTTTTGAGTCAACAACATTTTCCATGAGCACGCACGTGTACTGTCTGAAATCCTGATCCTTCGCTCGCCTGCAGTTGGACTGAATTGCATTTCTGTTTCCAGTGGCTGTGTTTAGTATGAATGGTGATGATGTACTGAATATAATTGTGCCTAAACAATATAATATAACAACGTTTTGTCTTTGTAAACAAGACCTCGGGTGAGTATCCCCAGTCTAGCTAATGTATTTGCCCAAGATGGCCGCCGCACTGGGGAGACCTCGGGGTGAGTATCCCCAGTCTAGCTAATGTCCCTGTCCAAGATGGCCGCCGCACTCCGGAGACATCGGGGTGAGTATCCCAGTCTAGTTAATGTCACTGTCCAAGATGGCGGCAGCACTGGGGAGACCAAGGGGCAATAACACCGGTCCACTGGAAATGAATGGTGAAATTGAGTGGCTTTTTTAAGGGTGAATGAATTGAATGTGTGGAAAGAAGGAATTTTGGGGGGGGTTGAAAAGCTGAATGTGAGCTGAATGAGTTGAATGACTTGAATTTGTGGAAATTGGAATGGTGTAAATACGAAAAGTTAAATCTGCCAATGGAAATGAATGATGAATAGTTGATTTTTTGTGTTTTTTTTAAGTGTGAATGAGTTGAATGTGTGGGAAGTACGAATTTTGGGGGTGTTGAAAAGCTGAATGTGAGTTGAATGAGTTGAATGACTTGAATTTGTGGAAATTGGGAAGGTGTAAATGTGAAAAGTCTATTGTTCCAATGGAAATGAATGGTTCATAATGGCATTTTGGTGGGTTTTTTAGGGTGAATGAGTTGGATGTATGGGAATTAGGAATTTTGAGGGTGTTGAAAAGCTGAATGTGAGCTGAATGAGTTGAATGACTTAAATTTGTGGAATTTGGAATGTTGGAAATGTGAAAAGTTAAATGTGCCATTGGAAATGAATGGTGAATAATGGCATTTTTGTGGATTTTCTAAGGGTGAATGAGTTGAATGTGTGGGAAATAGGAATTTAGTATATGTTGAAAAGCTTGACCAATATGGGTCGAATTAGATGAAAGTTGTGAATTTCAAATTGGAATGATGTAAATGTGAATCGTTGAATATGGCAATGGGAATGAATGGTGAAATTTTGTGGGATTTTTATGGGTGAATAAGTTGAATTTTTGGGAAGTAGGAATTCTGGGTGTGTTGAATAGCTTTTCCAATGTGAGTTAGTCCGCTGATAGTGTAGTGGTACACACGCCTGAGTTGTGTGCGGGCAGCGTGGGAACGATTCCCGCTCAGTGACAGTGTCTATGTGTGCCCTGCGACTGGCTGGCGACCAGTTCGGGGTGTAGTCTGCCTTCGCCCATTGACGGCTGGGATAGGCTCCAGCAACTCCCCGCGACCCTATATAGGATAAGCGGTTTGGAAGATGACATGACATGACATGACATGACAATGTGAGTTAAATGAGTTGAATCTTGTGAATTTTAAATTGGAATGGTGGAAATGGGAAATGTTGAAAGTGCCATTGGAAATGAATGGTTTTTTTGGGGGTGAAAAATGGGGAATATTGGGGAAACAGTAAATTTGGGGAATGTAAAAAAATACTACCCCGGAATTAATTTTCTGAATGTTTTGAAACTTGAATGAATCATGTCAAAAATGTGGAAGGAGTAGCACGCCAAAAAAGTGGAGTGGAATAATAATAATAAACTGTAGGAATAACATATGTGTGAAGGCCTTCACCCTCACACAATTAGGTCTGATGGGTCTAAAACAAAACTATGCATGCAAATGCATTGTCACGGAGACGGGTCTCGTCCGGCATATTGCTCAAGATTTTTCTCTCTCTCTCTCACACACATTCAATATGGAAGGACTTAAATTTGTTGACATATTCTGATGTTACAAGTCTGCACTCTCCTGTTCAGTTGCCAGGTTTTTATGTTATGTTTTATGTTTCATCTGCATTTTCACTTTAGAAGCAGCATTAATGCACTGCATTGCACTTAAGTTTAAGTGGACTGTTGTTTTATTTGTTGATGGTTATTCATACATTGGTAGCAAGTTAATACATTTTGCAAATGTTATCTTTAATTGAATAAATAACACTTCTTACTGCAAAAAAAAAAAGCCGCACCTGACAAATACATCAAATTCTAAAAAACTAAAAACTACACTAAAACTAAGCATTTTCCCCAAAACTAAAACTAATAAAAAACAAACAAATTTATTCTAAAAACTAATTAAAACTAACTGAATTAGAAATACAAAGTCAAAACGAAATAAAAACTAAATTAAAATGAAAAATCCAAAACTATAATAACCCCGCTAAGATCTCAAATATTTTGGGAATTATGTTTCTATCTGCTACAGGGGCTGAGATGTTAATTATTTTGTCGGTGGCGAAAATGTCAGTGACTCCAAAGATGAGATGTCTCACGAGGGGCTTCAAGGCTTTGATGGGTTAACAGATTTTCTTCAACCTCAAAGACCACTAAATAAACGCATCTTACCAGCATACTCTGGGTCCACATGAGGAGGATAAAACCGGAAGTTGATGAAGAAGGGGATTGGCATTCCATACTTGAACCACTCCACCACATAGGGCTGGCCGTTTAAAGGGTGGGACACATCGCACCCCAGGATGATGTTCTCTCCTGCACGTGCTGTCACAAACTGGGGCTCGTCTCGCACTCCGTGGGCACCTGTAGCAACAGCAAGGAAAGTTCACTCTCTACTCCTGTCTACCACTGGCTGACAAAAAGGTCATATAGAAGTTGTACTTTTAATCAACACAGTCATTTAAATGATGACATACTGTACACCAAGCCAAATTATTTTTTAGCCTATTACACATATGGTATTGACCAATTCCCTCAGTGGCACCTGTGATTAACAAGCATGTCATACAGTATGTCCAACTATAGCTTTAGGAATTTCAGTTGGTGTTTGATGGATGTATAATGATGTGTATGTTGGAGGAAAGGGTGTACATCTCTCCAATAAAAGACGATTCTATGTATCTTGATATATAGGCACGATATGATTCAAGAATGCTACATTTTCATAGGGGACAATTTGATTTGGTTTGATTCAGTGGGATTACGATTCAATGTGGTACAGCTGTATCTTTTGTCATGCTTTTTAACATGTAATGTAACAACATGTAAGAACTCCATCAAACTATTCAAGTTAATTACAGTCAAAGAAACAACAAGTCATCACCAACATCAAACCGATTTATACCTGGTGTGCATCTCTCATAAAAAGACAATTCGATATGTATCTCAATGCATGGGGTACGATACGATTCAAGGACGGTACATTGTAAAATGTAATGATTCAATTCAGTTTGGTTACCGGTAAATCAAAATCCCATCCATCCATTATCGATACCGCTTATCCTCACAAGGGTCGTGGGGCGTGCTGGAGCCTATCTTAGCTGTCTTCGGGCAGTAGGCAGGGGACACCCTGAATTGGTTGCCAGCCAATCGCAGGGCACACAGAGACAAACATCCGCACTCACAATCACACCTAGGGGCAAATTAGAGAGTCCAATCAACTTACCATGCATGTTTTTTTGGAATGTGGGAGGAAACCGGAGTACCCGGAGAAAACCCGGGGAGAACATGCAAACTCCACACAAAATTGATTTTCCAATTTAAATCATTTTTGGAGGTTCTTTTATTTGTCGGATTTTGGTTTAGCTATTCACTGACCTAAATCAATCTAAAAATATAACAAAGGTCTGAAAAATAATTCCACAAGTTTATCATAAAAGCAGCACCATTAAGCAAGACTGGACAGGGATATATTAATAGCTATATTGAGAGTTGTGGTCTTATTATAGGGATTATTTGTATCTGATAACAAAAACATATGATAAGCTTTGAATTCCTTCAGTCAGGATTGTAACGCCTGGTAGTGATAAATTAAGGTGCTAAAATGAACGCCTTGGGGGAGAAGGATTACAACACTTGAATGTGATCCATCAAGACAGAATCTTTTCATCTTGTCTTGCCTTTTTTATCTTATTTGAAAGAATGTAGGCGACCAATGTAGGAAATATAATGAGAAAGGGTAATGGGAAACGATTGTGCAAAGGATATCTTTTTTGTTTTTTAATAGAACTGCTTTGACACACCCCAATGAGATTATGTGCACACTGAAGCGCTCACGTTGATGCTGTGCTAATTACTTGGTGGTAGCTTGGCTTTATGGGTGTTAACCTTTTACTTGTCAATATGACTAATCAGTAAGCATTGCATTAAAACATTAGTTATTGTTTTTGTTATAGTACAATTTGTACTTTTTTTGCTCCAATGAAAAAGAAATATCATAAGTTATTTACCAGTTACTCAGTACTTGAGTATGACCCTGAATACTCATACTCAAATAATTATTTTGAGTAGGGATACGTGGATTAATTGGGCACTGATCATGATCGGCTGATTTTCGTGAAAAATTATGTGATCTGAATATTTGATCAAAGCCTTTTATTGCCAATCAAAAAAAACGATCACCCGCAGCTCATGCTTCACAGCCTACTACAGCCATGAGAGACCAACCTGCGTGCAGTGTTGCGCCCCCGTCTCCTCTCCCCCTGCACGCCGCAGAGGCGTGCGGCACTAACAAACAGAGGCTAACATGTCTGCTGTGTGGAGTTTGCGCCATATAATATATGCCATGAAAAGGTACCTCGCGGGGGCCAAAGGTTATAGCACAACCGACTTTCACAATTTGACATTTGAAGAACAAGCAATTGGAGACTATGTTGAGTTTACAAGGCTCACTGCATTGAATAAAGTACCGTATTTTCCGGACTTTAAATCTTTAAATCTACATATAGATTTTTGTCAAAATTACGGCAAAAATATGGCTGCTTTTTTTCAGATAATATTGCATAATAGCAGTCACCATAAATAAATGGAAAAATATACAGATATTCCATGTGATCGGAATCGGTATCGGACGATCTCACTCGTGCATGATCGGTATTGGTGTCGGTGTCATAAAACCCTGATCGTAACAGCCCTAATTCGGAGGACTAGTTTTTACTTTTACTTGAGGCCTACTATTGTTAAAGTGGAAGTCAATGTTACAATAATATGTTCTATGCAGCCCCACTAGTCTAAAAACGGCAGTCTGATGTATATTGTGTTTGTGGAATATGAATTAAGTAAAATCCACCCATTTTTGTCCATCTCAGGCGACGGCCATTATGTCAGTTGCTGTCAACTGAAAATTACATCACGGTTACGCAGGGCTCAGGCAACAACCAATCATGGCTCAGCTTCGGAAAACAGGTGAGGCGTGATTGGTCGTTACCTGAGCAACTGTGATGTCATTTTCAGTCGACAGGAAGTGCCAAACTGGCCGCCCCCTGAGATGACTAAAAACAGGTGGATTTTGCTCATTGACTCATATTCCACAAACGCAATATTAATCAGAATGCCATATCGGAATGCCGTGTTTACTTACCTATCAAGTTGTACACTTTCGGCATAATTTGTACAGGTAGAAACACCTTTTCAAACATGTATGCCATACATCTTTGATTTTCGTTCACGTGATAGCAGCCATTCGAAAATAATGTGTAATGTGTACGATTATATACAGATATGTAAGGGCAAATTACAACATTTGTAAGATTCAGTAAGATTCAACCCCGGGGTTGACAGGTATGTGTTTAGACTAGTGGAGTTGCATAGAACATATTATTATAAAGAAAATGTGGGGATTGACTTCCCCTTTAAGTAACAGTAGTCTTACTTGAGTACAGTTTTTGGCTACTCAACCCACCCTCTGCCAATGACTGCATGTCCAGTCTGCCAAACTACCACCTTGTTAAAATTTCTGATGACACAGCAGTCCTTGCTGTCAGATCCCATATTGCTTTGCGCTGCAAGAATTTGTGATGATGAGTGAAAGCTCCTGTCTTTAACTAAATGTAAGCAGGACAAACAAAACCAAAGTGACAACAAACCTGGGCTATTAACTGAGGCAATACATGCGGCCGCAAGTCTGACGACATGGCACAAAGTCGATCAGTGAGGCTGCCTCTGTGCCATTGCATGTATTGCATGTGTATTGCATTGTATGGACACCCATGTGTTTGAACATGTTTGTTATGCACAATCCATGGCAAGCACATAAATCCAATAACAAAGCACTACTTGGGTTCAGATCGGGGGTGAGGGGGCATTCCTCCCAGTCGCACCCTTACAGGTCTCACTGTCATAGCCGACGTGAGATTTTGAATGTACAACAATATACAGATAATAATAAAATCACTGCATTTCTTGTAGGAGCACGGTAAATATTTAGTTCATGAATAGGAGAGCTCTCAAGCTTGCCAGTAGAACCAGATAATAACTGTGTGTGCGCTATTCCCAGTGGTGTAGAACACACACTCACACACACTATTTCAAGCTTTACAATGTGTTGATTGGCTGCTGGTGACATCATCTGAGATTCCACACCAACAGGGCCCTTGGTGCTATGACTTCACTGTTGATGATGAAAGCAGGAGAGAGAGAGAGAGAGGAGAGGATCGAGAAGTAAACCAGAGCAAATTTTCCTCTGCCACCCCCTCACCAACCCAATTAGGATTTCGTTCATTGACAATCAAAGACCCACGGGAATAAGCAGTTGTAAGGTTCGCCCCTAAGAAACTCATTTTGATGATCCAGACAATGATCGAAAGACAAATAACCTTAAAAAAAAATAGCTCAATTCATCAGGTACAGTTTCACCAGAATTTGCAGGAACAAATATACCTTTCAACTCTCACAAAAACGTTGAGTTAGAAGCACTGTCATTTTGGTGACTTTTTGTAGAACTAATTTATATTGTGTATGGTGCCTCATGTGATGTCAGCAAGTATCAAATTATTTAATTCGATGCAATTTCCTTTGTAGTAGACTTATTTCAAAAAGGCAATTTAACAAAGGGTGTTAGTGAAAGAAAAGTAAAGCCTGGTTCACAAAGCAGTATTTTAAAATTGTCGGCCGACTTCCAAACTCTGCGTAACCCCACACGTGAAAAAGTTACGCGTATTACAGTTTTGAACGTACCGTGTGGTGTGCACCCACACGGCAAGATCAACACATCACACACGAACCACAGTCATTCCGATATTCTCACATCAGAAGGAAAATCTTGCAAACCCCCCTCGAGATTAAACGAGACTTCGGAGTGAACAAGCATGGCTGATAAAAATGATTTTATAGTGGAAACAGGTTATGACGTTAGATTGATGCCAAAATTACGTCAGCGTAATGTCAAACACCGCATACAAAAATGTGTTTTTCGCGTGGATGTAATACCGCGTACATAAAGCAGGTTTTCTGTGATACAAAATGTGTTTCGCGTGTACAAATCCGTCCACACGCACGCACAAGATTGTTTTTACGCTTACATCTTCTCTACCCGTACAATACGCTGATTCACACATGCAATACAGGTGTGATAATTGTGACACATCGGGAATCTGACAGTAGGGCTAATTCTGATTGGCTGTTTACTATCCAATCGTAACTAAAAGAGGAAGGGAGAAACTGGGGGAAAAAATCAACTGCTGGTGTCTCAAGGGACAATAATGTCAAACCAAACAAAGATACTTGGAAAAAATATATTTTTGAAATATTACCACAGCAATAAGAATGCAAAGTGTGTTAGAATCCAGAAGAATACTGACCCTTCCATCAACTGAGATCAGGCTGAGCACACCACACATGGCAGGATTATCTGATAAAATCACTACGAGAGTCAGCCACGACCTACGATTGTCGGGAGGGGAGATTCGGGGGTAAAATGGGGCCGGTTATCCTGCCGTATGAACCAGGCTTCACACGAACGTATGGAAAGAAAATTCCAGCATATGCGGCAATATTGCTGTCCAATAAGAACCATAGGTTTGATCCTGAATGTTTGCCGTTAATGTTATACATTGATGGCTACATTATGCCGCGGCCCCTGTGTGACCTATATCTTTGCTGCTGTAACACTGAAAATGTCCCCACTGTGGGATCAATAAAGGCCTTCATATCTTATCTTATCTTATCTTATCTTATCTTATCTTATCTTGTCCATTGTAGATTTTTTTTTCAAGGAGCAATTATAACCTGTAAACCATATGGTATGACAAAAACAAAAACAAAAATCACATATGACTAGCAGAGGGATTCAGCACCTATGTTCCATAGCCACAACTGTGTTTTGTTTGTATGTATTTAGATGTTTTGACATTTTCAATATCATATCATAATGTTAGTGGAATAATGGATTTCTATGACAAAATGAATCCTTTCTACATGTAGCACTGTGTAGCAAAGTCAAATGAGACATCGTAATGTTCATAGATTAATGGACGTTTTGACCAACGTTGTTCACCGGGAATTTACCTTTATTATCAAACATCTGCTCTAAACACTTGTTGACACTTGGTTCATTAACATGAAGTACAGTAATGTGGTCATATTTCCTCTTGAGCATTTTGTTATTGCTTGTCTTCAGCCTGGTCAAATCGTTTTTTTTACCCTGCATGGCATGAAATGGGTTGATCAGTAAATTACTCGATGATTACAACATAAAACAGCAACAACAGAATACATTTCAGGCTCATTAACATGTGACATGTTATTAGCTAAAATGACCACAGCGCATTTGAGTCTCACATAAAATATCTTCCACCTCACCGTCTCTATTGTGTTGGGCGCTGATGATAGTGCTGTGACTGTATGGACAGGCTAATACTCGCATATTTCATCACATTTTCTCATGTGTTATTTTGCTGGATTTGTTATGAACTTTCCCCTAAAGACTGACATTTTGGGGGGGAATGGGAGTCAACTTGATCTTTAACCATGGGATTGGGACAGTACAGGATAAAAAGTTCACAGGAGAGTCCATGAGGAAGAGGGGGCAACAAACTGTTTTGGGGTTTGTTTGGTTATTTCTATTCAACTGACCTCCAAATTGGGAGCGGTGCGAAAGTGGGAGTCATTCTGAATGGGGACAGGACGGGATGAAAGTCGTTTTCACCGGGACAGGACTTTTTTTATTTTTTACTATTGTCCAGGATGGGAAGGTACTGGATTTTTTTCTGTGAAAATCCACTCCCATGTCACACTCTACTTTCCACAAGAGAAAATATTTCTACAGATATTCTATGTTTGTTTCTTAACCCATTGAGGCCTAAAGAGCCTGGCTCAACAGCTCCCCAAAACCTAAGTGTAACTATAGAATCGCCCTCTCAAACCTGAAGTTTCCCCAGGCATTCAACACCTACAAAATAGTATCTTAGTCCCTGTAACAGATAGAAACACAATTCCAAAGAATTTGAGAGCTTAGACGAGGCTTTCAACAGGTCCGAGTTTATTCATATTCACTGTTTCAATCGAAGATGCAGAAAGTGTCAGTGCAAGAGAAGCACTATTTTTAATTTTTAAAACATTGAGTTGTAATTACCATCCTCTATTATGTTACAAAGTTGTCGATATTGTCATTGTCTATAAACATATATCCCGTTTGACTGGTTCCACAGGTTTTAAGTCCACAAGTGCATCTATATCACTGCCGTTACTTATTTAAGTGTTCCCACGATCGTCTGCGCGTCCGCCGATACGGCTCGAAAAAATTCTGCAACATCCTCCAAGGGGTCACGACACCGTCACGTGTATAGAGAATTGGATTTAAAAAAGAAAATGACGTATACGCTCTCCCGGCTTTAAAGGGAGAAAGACGCAACAACGCTCCGGCTCTAGCGGTAGAAACGCGGTTATGCACTTTTCGCTTAAAGTGGAAGTCAACCCCAAAAAATGTCTTTGCAAGAATATGTTTTATGCAGGCCCACTAGTCGAAACACTGCATTCTTATTACTATTAAGTTTGTGAAATATGAGTCAAGCAGTCAAATCCACCCATTTTTGTCAATCTCAGGGGGCGGTCATTTTGTCGACTGAAAATGACATCACAGTTGCTCAGGGCTCAGGTCATGACCAATCATGGCTCAGCTTCAGAAAACAGGTGAGCCGTGAACCAAACCCAAACCCTTTGTTTCCCTGACACAGAGAACACAAATAGTCAATAGAAATAGTAATCTCATAAATTTGACCTAATTAGCTCCTCCTCATTTTCACATTCCATTCTAATGCACAAATATTGCTCCTGACAGCCCTTAGAATGTCATTGCTTTCCCAATTTGTCCTCTGTTAAATTGAAAAGGAAAACTTTTCCGTAGTTAGAAGCGGAAGTATCGTCCAACTGGAACTCGTTTGCTGCGGTCAACACGGGGTCATTCGGAATTTCACTCCGATACCCTAACACCACCGTGAGAGGGTGTGTGTTCGGAGAGCCGCTCACCTCCCATTAATTTCCCTACGTAGTCTATGTTATAAACGTATCAACAGCTGGAGCTCCGCACTTTAAATTTCCCCAAAAATTAGACTTATTTCTTTATTATGCCATCCATCCATTATCGATACCGCTTATCCTCACAAGGGTCGCGGGGCATGCTGGAGCCTATCCCAGCTGTCTTTGGGCAGTAGGCGGGGGACACCCTGAAATGGTTGCCAGCCAATCGCAGGGCACACAAAGACAAACATCCGCACTCACAATCACACCTAGGGGCAATTTAGACAGTCCAATCAACTTACCATGCATGTTTTTTGGAATGTGGGAGGAAACCGGAGTACCCGGAGAAAACCCACACAGGCACGGGGAGAACATGCAAACTCCACACAGAGAGGCCGCAGCCGGGATCGAACCCACGACCTCTGAACTGTGAGCCGGGCGTGCTAACCAGTCGACCACCGTGCCGCATTCTTCATTATGCATTATTTTTAATAATGTGATTCATACTCAGGTAATAATCAAAATATATCAAAAATATACATTTTCCTTCTTTATGTAAGAATTGTATTAATTAAATTCCGAATGGTCTATAAAATACGATCAATAGTTGATGAATATTGCCTGTCGCTATTTTACTTGTAAGTACTTTAACAAACAGAGGGAACACTATCATTCAAACACCACACTACTAGGGGTGTAACAAAAAAACTATTTGAATCGAAACCAAATCAATCATTCCACTTTAAAATATAATGAGATACAAAAGTATAATGTATCAAATCGTCTTGGATCGCAGAAGGATATCTTTGAAGGAAAGGCATTTACAGTACTAGCATGTTCATTCATAGGTTTGTAAAATGACAAGAAATTCCCCATATCATTTCGAATCTTAATAGGACTGAATAAAATCCAATCAAATCCTTCCACTTAAAAATCAAAATGTCTTTGAATTGTATCGCACTACATGTATCGAGATATGCATTGAATTGACTTTAATTACAGAAATTCACACCCCTACTCTCTAACCAAATAGTGTTAATATTAGTGCTAATATAACTGTAGGACAGTCAATGTATTGGTAGTATGTGGTATACGGTTCTCTGTTCTTTGTCTGCATTCTGAAACTGCTTTCTGAATTTTGGTCCAACTGCCTCCACTATCCGTAATGGCTTTGAGCTTCTTACCTCCTGCTGACTGTTAGAATTAGGCCAGACTACTGAGAGTGGATCAGTGAACAATTAATTCAAGAAAGCTCATGAACAAACACTCTGAAATTACATCATCAGATGATCCACTTTTTAAACATAATTATCATGAGACTCCGATCTAAGAGCAGGACAAATAAAATATGTGTGTTTTTAAATGCACCCATGTCTCAGGTGAAAGACTGGGTAGACCTTGAACTAATCATCAGACAATTATAAGACATACTTAAAAAACAATTTGTGTAAATCCCAACACATGACTAGTAAAATGCACACCAGGTATTTACGAAAGCAAGCCAATAGAGGAATTCAACCGTTCCTAATTGCAGATTATGAACCAAATATTTTTTAAAACACTGATCCAACATACAGTAGAATAGAGTATGTTAAAGTTTTCAATGGTTTGTGCAAATGTGCAGAACTACTTACTGCTGTCAAAGACTGCTGTCTGAGGACGACAACTTAACAGGGCAGCTATAGTCAAGTGATCACAAATGCGAACGTAGGGATCCTGATTTCAAACCATGTAGAGGCGGGAATTGATCGGAATTCAATGACTCCAATTCCATTTAGGGGTGGGCGATATGACGATATTAGATTGTTAAGCGGTTTAACGTGATCACAATCTCATAATGCCGAAAGATCGTTTGATCGTCTCCATGGCACATTCTAAACAGTTTAGCTCTATGGTGGCGCAAAGCCACTGACGCGTATACCCGACCAACCAATCACAGCACGTACAGTGCACGGTATGTGACACTCCCCGCCTCCTTGTTTGTGTGTATAGCGGGAGGTTATAGCGGAAAGTCATTACAAGGCAGAGTTGGTCCCGAAAAGAAACTCCACATCCACAGTGTCGATTTGGTTTGGCTATTCCTCGGAGGAGAAAGCGCAAACCAGTTATTAGCAAAGTTTGCAGAGACTCGGTTCGGACGTTAGCGCCGACAGCCAAAGCAAACGGAGATCAGCCAGAGACAGCCGCTAGCTCCAAGCTAACGCAACCCACGGTAACACAGTCATTTAACAAGAGCACTCCATATGAAAAAACAAGTAAGCGGTGTAAAGAGGTACCTGAGGCAGTGACATAACCATGCTGAAGACGATTCCCATTAAAACAGTGGAAAACGAGGGCTTTAAAAGACTCTTCAAAGTACTACACCTGGGTTACAAGCTGTGTTTTTATGTTTACATTGTTACCTTTTATGTTTACATTCACTGCACATTTTGATAAAAATTGTCACTATTCAAATTAGAACCTGTCAGAAAGATTAGCTGACTTAAAATGTCATTTTTTTCCTTTTAGAGTTTTATACACATTTTAAATGTTTTATGTTGAACATGAGGAAAATGGTCAGAAATGTGCAAACTAGTCTTAAAAAACGAATCATGATAAAATTGTAATCGTGACATTATTTTTTAAAAATTTTGTTTTTTTGTGCAAAGTTGTACTTTTGCCAGATCACCCACCCCTAATTCCATTATTGATAATGCACCTGGAGTCACCTGGAGCACTGAGGGAGCTCAACGAGGCTGCTCTTCCTGGACTTTAGCTCGGCTCTCATCCACATCATCCCCAAGATATTTCGATGCAAAAACTTCCGCACTTAGGCCTTTCCACACCCAACTGTCAGTGGATTAAGGGCGTTTCAAGAAACCGCCCTCAATCCGTCAAACTAGGCCCCACCTCTCCTCCACACTCACACTCAGCACGGGATCTCCACAAGGTTGTGTATTGAGCCCCCTCTTCTTCTCTTTAGACACAAATGACTACACTGCGACTCACTCCTCCGACACCATCATAAAGGATGACAACACCACGGTCAGGATCATCTCTGAAAAGGATGAGTTTTACTACAGAGATGAGATCAACAGACTGGCAGCAACAAGCGATCATTTTAGACTTCAGGAGGGACAGAGCAGACCCCGCCCCACTCTACAGAAATGAGGACTGCGTGTGTGGAAAGAGTTCATGCCATTCAATTCCTGGGCATGCACATCTCTGATGATCTCTCCTTTAAGTGGTGCCTTCACCATAGGTTTGACAAAGGCACGGGCGCAACCGGCGCCAATCACAAGTGTGGCTTAACTTTGTTCAACTAAATCGCCTCATTGCAACACTTACAATAAGATTACATTGTGGAAAGGAGGTTGCATGACGTGTATAAAGTATCGGAGTGCCGTGTCTAACAGGCTTGGTGCTTCCTCCCGCTCCGAGCCAAAGCCTACAGCGCGCTGAACTTCAGTGTCATAATCGGGTGAGTTAAGCAGTAAAATACGTTTAACTGCCAACATTGACGCATCTATCATGGGTTAACTGAAATGTAAATAACATGCTAACATTAGTATTTATAGGCTACAGCAGGAGTGTCCAATCAGGTGTGTTGGAGTAGGGATACATATAAAACATGCAGGACAGCACCCTTCAAGAACCGGGTTTGGACATGCCTGGGCCACAGTTTTTTTTATACTAAGGGATTGTGTGTGTACACAACATGCACATTGTAAACACACGTTGCATCTGCTGCTAATCTGGATTTGTTTTGTCTGCACAGTAGGTTAGCCCATCAGTAGGAGTTCAGTGTAGTGTTTACACTAGTGCGTGAATTTATTTTCATGAGGTTTTCAAAACCAAAGCTCTCTAGTGAAGGTAAAAAATGACTTGTCAACTCAAGAACATTGATGTTGATACTGGTTAAAAATACCCCTGTGAGAAATTCATAGTAAAGTTAATCAAAAAGTGAAATGTTAATAGAAATAATCAGAGCATGCAGGAGTGCTCCTAGGATATGTTGAGTTTTCTCAAAAGTTGTCTCTTCGGCGTTCTTCAGTTGAGGGATCTGCACAGGACTTAAAAAACTGGGGACTAGTACAAAGGCCGAAACGCCTAAATAATGTTTGGCCATGTTAAAATTAGTGTTGTTCTGATACCGATACTGGTAAGCATTAAAACGCTGGTATCGGATCGGGTGGTACGAACAAATAAAACGCTGATGCCGGTTATCGATATTGGTATCATTACATGAACGCAGCACGCATATTTGAGAGCCGCATGTGGAAGGAAAATACGAGGAGAAGAAGCCTTATCCATTATTAGCGTTAGGTCATTTGGATCATTAGGTCGCTATAATGACATACATCGCCATATTGGAGGCAGTTGCTTGGGGGGGACTTTGATGCTATCAAGAGCCTGCAATTACTTTGGGGGCATGTCCGCTGGATCTTTGTCTCGTAGCAAAGTATTTAGCTTTTGTTTGACACAGTACATCGATCACTAGTTTAATGATGTAAAAGGTCTTTCATGAAATGGTTTGTGTCCCGATAAACTCGCCTTTATGACGCATCGAAGCTTTTCGAGCTCGCGCTAGCTTGCTAACTGCTAACAAAGAGACGAGTTTGTTTACAACACATCACTCAGCCAAATTTTCTACCTATATAATTAACAGATTAATGTTGAACAGCAGTGCAAACTAAATCTTGAATGAAAAGTAAAAAGAAAACAATAACTGATATAAAGTAATCAGGTCATAACCTTGTATGTTGTGATGGTGTTAAGTGATCACGTTGAAGATTTGACAGCCATTGTGCGCGTTTGCTTTCAAACAACTTCCTTTTTGCCTCCGGTTAATTTGAATCACTGCCAGTATCACAAAATAAAATCTGTAGTTGACCGATTAGAGCAACCATAAACAGCACAGGTGTTAACCATTTTTACATACACATGACGGACTTCTGTTATCTCACTCACTCGACCGCCTGCCCCTCTGGCAGCATACAAATGTGACGTCACGCATTGGGGGGGTCGGTTAGAATCACTGAATATATTTTTTAGAAGTACAAATGCTGCACCTTGCTTTATTCCAAATGTACATTCATGTGAATACAGTATTTATCCCATGTCTCACTCTCACAAGCACGAAGAGCTATGAAAAGAGGCTGTTTATTCAACATGTGTATTTTGTGTGTATATGTTACTACAGATACTTCGCAAGTGATGATTTAAATATGAATAATTTTACATCCAAGTGAGTGTGCAATTCTTTAGAATTACAAAAAAAATGCGCTTATTTGGGGTTTTTTTCAAACGGCGAGGTATCGGTGCAGTATTGGCCGATACTGCACAGCCAGGTAGCGGATTCGGTATCGGGGCCAAAAAGTGGTATCGGAACAACACTAGTTAAAATAAAATAAAGGCCTTTTATCCACAACCACTTTAAGTGCCTCAGTCTCCTGTTTTTTTTATTTATTTTATTTTTTTAATAGAAATAAATTGGAGACAATTCATCAGTAGATGTAAAGATATGTGAAGCTTTATTCATTTTTAGATATACTGTAGAGTTGAAAAATCTGCTAGGTAATAAAGCAAAAAAAAAAAGATTTTTTTCAAGATTTTGGCAGTTGCGCAGCTATCACAATTGGCCAAAAAACGGCCTTCACTTGTATAGCGCTTTTCTACCTTAGGTACTCAAAGTGCTTCCCACTGTTTGTGTACAATCTGTACATACTGTACATAAATCAATATTAAAAGACAAAGAGATTCTTAAAGCAGATTTAGCATAAAGCTCATTTGCAGTCCATCTAGCATTACATTTCCCTCACGGGAATGCTGTTGTTTCTTTTCTTCCGTTCAGTAATGTACTTGAGCTGATCGGGATTTATTTTTTCATTCACTTAATTTACAACTCAGTAGACAGAGCCAACATGGCATCCGTCTCTCTACTTCTAAACAGTATCCATTCACATGATTATCCGTACGCATTATTACATTTCAGTGGTTTTTGTGAGCTTGCTTTATCAACAAAAAAAGTGCACACTCATGCATGTACTCCCACATGGCATGCAGCTACAGAGAATCTTAGCGACAATGTTAGCTGAGATCATCAGTGTGTAAGCCACAGTACACAGGCCAAATGCAGCCCTCAGCTCATTGTTTATTGGATTGCAAGAAATTCAAATAATTTAAGCAAACATATACTCGAGTGGAACATAGCTAATGGGTTTTTACAACTTTCCCTGCTGGTTCTGTTTCAGTTTGCACAGAAAAAAAAGAAACAAAAAGCAAAATGTGTCTCTGCAAACCACTTGTGCACTTTTTGGTCTGAAGAATGTAAACAAAGTCTGGTCTATGGAGTAGTGACTGATGCCAGGCTACAATACACCAACAAATCACTAAGGGGACATCTTTAAGTGGAAGTAAACCCAAACATATGTTTTTCAACAATAGGTTCTTATGTTGAAACAGGACATTCTGGTTGATATTGCACTTGTGGAATAAGAGTTAATCCACCCGTTTTTAGCCATCTCAGGGGGCGGCCATTTTGTCATTTCTGTCGACTGAAAATGACATCACAGTTGCTCGGGGCTCAGGTAACGACCAATCAGAGCTCACCTGTTTTCTGAAGCTGAGCTATGATTTGTTGTTATCTGAGCCCTGAGGGTTTGTGATGTCATTTTCAGTCAACAGAAGTGACAAAATGGCCGACCCCAGAGATGGCTAAAAACGGGTGGATTTTGCTGCTTAACTCATATTCCAAAAACACAATCAGAACGCCGTGTTTCAACTAGTAGAACATATTCTTGAAAAAATATGTTTGGGTTGACTTCGCCTTTAAGCACATTATCCTCTTCACACAGTGAAAATATGTGCTGCTATTAGAAGATATGCTAAAGTAAACATGTTGAGCCAAAGACTAATGTGTTAACCAGTCAGACTCTACCTGTAAATCACCCTTTTGTAGTTAACACTAACTTCATTAATAAATTTTCCAGCTGGTCTGAACTTGATTTTCATTCATGTGTTCACCCTTAAACCACGACCAGGTGGAAAGCAAATCTGCATTCCAATAAAAACTGTATGAAGGATGCACGGGTAACAGCACCTTAAAATTGGCATGTTAGGCCATATTGTGTGGCTCTCAACATACTCTTCATTACAGTCTTTCAGGGTCAGGCAATCATCAAAATAATGTCGCTTACTCCCAAGATCCTGTTAATTGTGTTGTGTGGCCTGTAGGGTTGTCACGATACCAAATTTCTCTTTCCATACCGATACCAACATGGATTTCGATATTTTTTTATACTTTCCGATACTTTTTGCAAACAGGTGAAACACTCAAATGTCAATATTTTTCCTTTATTTTAAAACAGACTTTGGGAACAATAACTTAAATAGCTTTCTCTACTGAATATATTGGCACTTGATCCGTACAGATAAACTCTGCAACTGCCCTGTTGAACCTTTTAGCATCTTTGCTGTCCTTTGGGTACTTCATATGCTGTTGAAAGACATCTTGGAGGGTAGGTTGCTTATGAGTAGGTGGTGTCACCCTCTCTGAGCCAGTAGCACTAGACATATGTTGATGGTGGAGGGAGAAGGTGCTTAACATGATAATTTTAATTTTAATGTCATTGCTTTATTTGACTTGTTCTTAATTCTTAAATAATTCAGAGGGTTTGTGTTTTGAAACGATACATGAAACATTTAATGGACATAACTAGAAAATAAATTGAGGCTCATATCATCTAGGATAGGGTTAGATATTGTGGGCTAATAAAATGTTTTACAAAATCGTGTTTCAATATACTTAATTTATATAATGCACTGCCTGTATGCCTTAATTGGTGATTTAAATATTTTAAGAATGTAATTACATTTTTAAAAATATATTTTATGTATTTTTTTTACCATGGACATGTTCAGGGGTGGGCGGCACAGTGGGCGACTGGTTAGCACATCCGCCTCACAGTTCAGAGGTCGCGGGTTCGATCCCGGCTCCGGCCTCCCTGTTTGGAGTTTGCATGTTCTCCCCGTGCCTGCGTGGGTTTTCTCCGGGTACTCCGGTTTCCTCCCACATTCCAAAAACATGCATGGTAAGTTGATTGGACTCTCTAAAATTGCCCCTAGGTGTGATTGTGAGTGCGGATGTTTGTCTCTGTGTGCCCTGCGATTGGCTGGCAACCAATTCAGGGTGTGCCCCGCCTACTGCCCAAAGACAGCTGGGATAGGCTCCAGGACGCCCCGCGACCCTTGTGAGGATAAGCGGTACAGATAATGGATGGATGGATGGATGTTCAGGGGTTGAATGTAGATAGCAAGTAGAACATTTCTACTAGACAAACAGATTTTTTTTTTTACAAGATAATACAGTAATATAAAATTGTCATTTGTTAGAATTACATTTTCATGTTGATCTGTCTAAATTGATTTTTATTCTTTTCTTCACAATATTTTATTAAAAGCTTCTACACAAGAACGATACGATGGACTTTCCTTTTTTTTTAGACCACTGGTTTTCATAAATTACTAAACATACAAAAATCACTCGCATTTGGCAAATATAACACATTAATTTCACCCCCTGGACATGTTGTAGCTCTCTGTTATGTTGGCTACTGATGGTCTACTACAGGGTTGGAAGGAGCTCTTTACTTCTTTCATTGACATTACGGTGTAGTGAACTGGTGAACAACTTAATCACCGTTTTTCGTCGTTTTGCACAGAAGTAGTGGAACAAATCCGCATGGTTGTCCTTCAAGTGTTTGGACAAATTTGACGTGTTGCCTTTTTTCGCAAGGCAGACTTTGTAGCACCGCTTGTACTGCGGTGCTTCTGTGTTCAGTGGCTCGCCTTTTTCATTCGGTTTGAACCCGAAGCACTTCCACACCGTACTTTGGGCCCCCATTTTGTCGACCAGTACGGGCTTTTCTGCAGCTGCCATCTCTGTTATTGTCTTCCACCTGGTTTGTCTGCGTGACTTCACTTTCTCTCTCAGCCCGAGCATGTAAGGAGGCGAAGGCACTTGGGCAACTACGTCACACTCGCTGGCTGCGCTTGAACTTTACCAATTCAATCACATTCAATAAAATTCAATAAACGTATCGTTTGTTTGCCGTTTTAAAATCTCTAGTATTGGGATACTATACTGATACCGGTATACCGTGCAACCTTAGTGCCCTGAGCCTCCATCAACATCATCCAGCATATTCATTGGCCACTTTTAACCTGCCGGTGAGTGAGTTCACCCAAGTCTGCAGAAGTGAAGGAGAGGCTGTTGAAGAACTGAGTCAGATCTGACAGCAGGAGTGAGCCAGTCTGGCTCAAGTCCAGGGTTATCACTGGCAAAAGTGGTAGCGTTTGCCAGCTGCCAGCTTGGGACAGCACAACTCAGCTCGAGGGATGCAGCCCTGCCTGGCCGGTGTCCTCACGTCTGTGCGTACACTCACTGATGCTGACTCACCCAGAGGGCACCATTGACATATTCAGGCCCATGACAAACTGCATTAGCAGTTTGAATACCTGAGGCACTATTTCTGTAAAACAAACCCAGTTGCATGTCGAGATGATTCTTTTAGTTTCCTCACCCAAGGAAGAGACGAGGGAAGCCGCTTATAAATGGCTTCTTAAGTCTTCTTTTGGGAAACGAAGTTCAACTCTATCCTCTTTGGGTAAGACATTATATAACATTTGCTGTGTAGCCAATGAAGATCAGCAGCATGCAACAAATTACTGAATAAATTTGGTGTCAAAAGTTGAACACTGCATATGAGATTGATAACATTTTTTAAAGTCGTCAAACATTGCTCAAGTGCCTATCTAATCAGAGATTCTGACGCACACACCAAGTCCCGATTTCCCTCCATGATCTCCACTCTCACGAATGTAATAGTATAGTCGTGGACATGGGGGAGGAAAAATAATCACTCTAGACATTCACAGCACATCTGCAAACTTCCTGTCTGACAAATCAGCAGTACATACATTGCCATGCAGAATTATTGGACCATTGGTTTGACCAGAGATGGAGACTCGAGGCATTGAGACTTGAACCTGAGTCATTGCGTCTTCAACTCAAGGCACCGTTTTGATATGTTATAAAAACCACAAGTATGATGTGAAATACGTGGACAATGCAAACCATGAGAAACATCCATAATACCTCATCAAATTTAGTTTTCCATGTCAAGTCTACCAGAATCAGTAAATTATTTAGCCTGTGAAACTGAGTCAATACTCGCAACTGCACTTTTCTAGAACACTTAACCACAACCACAGCTGAACGGTGCATTGCTTAAGACATATTGGCGGCAATGGCTCAGTGGTAGAGTGGTCTTCTCGCAACACAAAAGTTGTGGGTTCGATCCTCAACCCTTGTGACCATATTGAAGTGTCCTTGAGTAAGAAACTGAAGCCTAAAGCCTGGTTCAGGCGGGATAATCGGCCCGATTTTAGCCCCGAATCTCCCCTCCCGACAATCGTATATCGGGGCCGACTCGTAATGGCTCCAAAAATAATCTTAGCAGATAATCCTGCCGGGTGTGGTGTGCTCAGCCTGATCTCGGACACTCAGAAGGATGTCCGACCTCAAATCGGGGACATGTTGAATTTTTTCAGCCCGACTTTGCACCGTGTGTGCTGTGCCCCGAGGACAAACGGCCATGCAGGCGATTAAAAGTGACGTACAGCCAATCAGAAAGTGAGGTGACGGGGCGGCGAAGAAGTGCGGTGGGAATCTAAAATGAAAACAGTCATGGCGCAACAGAGCCCCCAACGTCTTTTCTTTTTGTGTCACTTTTTTCCTCTAAAAATAATTTGCAAACTAGCGCCACTGTCAAGACCCCTCCTGCCTTTTCATCTGCCATGTTTGTTCACTCCGAAGTCTCGTTTATTCTCACATGTCAAGTCCTAATGATTATTTTGATCACGTTTGTCTTCAAACCATTCTCATCTTTGTACAGAAACTGGGGCCAAAAGCCAAATTTGTCCAGCATAGCAAATATTGTACAGTAGGTATTCATATTTAACCCAGTCAAAGGTTTTTTGTGCATCCAGTGAAATAATCAGCTCTGGAGAAGCTGACTGCGGATGAGCATAGAATGTTAAAGTCGAAGTAGGTTACCAGAAAGCTGACACCTGCATATGAATCTTGGTTGATAGCAGTGAATTATGGGGCGTAAGACTTGTACCGAGAACTCTAGTCAAAATCTTATCACAGTTGAGTGGACTCACCAGCCTGTGAGAATCACATTTCAAATAGTCCTATTCTTTTCTTCTTTTTTTTTAAATCCAAAACTTCAATTATCGCCTCTGACACATTGTTGGTTGTTGGAAATTCTGTCTAATACATATTGTGTCTCCCCAATGATTCAATTCTGATTTGTTTAAATCTTCAAAAAATTGGTTGTTGAATTCTGATTGGTCCACTTTTGTACTGAGCGCTACCGCTATAAAACTCTCTTTACCATTGTGTCGGAGCTGATGCTTGAGCAGTTTAGTGCCACGCTCTCCAATTTGATATTCCGGCTGTCTGGACCTAAGACATTTGTCTTCTTCCAAGTAAGTTGTTTCAACTAAACATAAATTAAAACCAACCCCTTCTCCCATTTTTCCGCAAGGACACAGACGCACACATAGAGGTTAAATTCACATACTAGTTAAACATAATACTGTAATGACCTAAGGAACCTGAAGCGCGGCACGAAGCATCCAGGTGAGTTCGTTCACTTTCTCATGTGTGTTCCCTTGGCATTTTTATATATATATATATATATATATATATATATATATATATATATATATATATATATATATATATATATATATATATATATATATATATATATATATATATATATATATATATATAAAAAAGAGGCGTTCAGTGCCTCCCAGAGTGTTATACTTATACGGGATGTCTGGAAAACTTATCCAATTTATGATCAATCCAACGACCGATTTAATCAATGTAAACCAAACGTTCCTGCCTGTAATTAGTATCATTCTTGTTGAGGAGTTATATATTCGAAATTAATTCGCCAATTAATCGGTTATCTGACTTTTAATCTGCTTAATATCGGAATCGGCATTGACTGAGAAAAAAATCCATATTGACTGGGCCCTGAATTATTCCACTGTCATTGCAGGACCCCAGCATGATTTATCTATAGGGATGTCACGATATCCAAATGTCACAATACAATAATATCACGATATGAACCTCATGATACGATAATTATCACAATATTGTGGAGAGGTTGGGAATTTATAAAAAGCTCACGATACTGTATAAAAACTCACGATATTGAAAAAAAAAGAGCTCATATTAAAAAAAAAAAACACCACAATATTCTGTTTTTGTACATTAATAGCATTCACAAAGAAATAGGCTTGGCCACTGATTACAAACTTAGATCTGTCTAAAGCTAAGTGTAGTGCGCAGCTGAAATCACCAAGTTGAGGGGGATTTGAGAGACAAACGCAATAAAGAGATAAGGGTAATACTTATTCAAGGCTTCAATGTATGCATAGATACAGTACAAGGCATCAAAGGTGTGGATGTAGCAGAATGAAAATGCAAGAGGCTTGAATTTCAGGTGCTATAACAAGGTCATTTTGTACTTGACAAAGTGTTCAAGAATAACATGTTCAACGTGCAGGGATGAATGCACATGAGGATATGATAGTTTTGAGTAGTTGAGTTTTAGTAGATGAATAAATACCAAGTTTTGAAATCAATGAATATGTGTTTTAATAATCATGATTTCAAACTCAAAATAATTGTGATTATTATTTGTGTGCAGGGGCGGAGCCAAGGGTGGGCCTGGGTGTGCATTGGCCCACCCAGTCAGATTCATGAAAAAAATATATACTTTTACATTTTTAGTAAATCGTGAAATTATTTGTGTTTTTTTAAATAGAATAATAAGAATGGCATAATTGTGGTTGTCTAAGGAAGATCTGAACTTCATATTATTTGGTTTGTCATTTTATTTGAATATACGATGTGTCGGGACAGGAGGATTGTGCGAAGTGAGAGGAATATTCAGGCCCACCCTAACTTTTCCAGGCCCACCCATTAGCCATGTTCTGGCTCCGCCCCTGTTTGTATGATAACCGTCCAGCCCTAGTTGTGTGTGTTTATTTTTGGGATAATGTCAGGTTTCATCCCATACATCTTCACATGGCTCTGCTTAAATCAGAAGTCAATTTGTAAATGAAGTTATAAGACAAAATGGCTAAATGTTATCAATGGAGGGCTCTGGAAATGATAAGGATTTGGCTTCTGAAAAGGTCAAACTCGTAATTGCAATGAAGTGGGCCTGCTTGGAAGGCCAGATGAAGAATCAATAAAATGAGAAAGCATGCAATTAGTACTCTGTGACATGACTGCAGTGGTTCTTTGGATTACAACAGATTTCTGTTGCTATGCACAGGAGCCAAAAGTATTCATGTTCATTACTCAAGTAAAAGTACAGATATTAGGGTTTAAGAAGACTTCTACCCAGGTTGAAGTTTCACATCAAGCTTCTTACTCAAGTAAAAGTGTAAAAAAATGTTTCAAGACTAGTTAAAATGTAAAAATAAAGTTATGCAAGGGAAAATCATTTCCATTAAGAACAAAAGCTTCACAGAGGCCTATTGTGCGCCTCTCAGGCTCCCTCACCAGGCCCAGGCAAACGGAAGCTGCAGCGGCAACTCTGGACGTGGGCCGGGCCCCTTCCCGCGGGTCTCCCCAGTTGCGGCACCCACCGGGCTCTCGCAAGGGCGGCGGTCACCCTTTGCGGGGTCGGCGGTCACCCATTGCAGGGTCAGCTATCCCGACCGGACCGGCCCCTAGCCAGACAACTGGTGCGGATTTGGACTGGAAGTCAGAATCGGGTAAGTACCGGATTTTACAGACTATAAATCGCACCAGCCATAAAATGCATAAAAAAGATCAAAAAGATTTAAAAAAAAAAAAAATATATATATATATATATATATGTATATATATATATATATATATATATATATATATATATATATATATATATATGTATATATATATATATATATATATATATGTATATATATATATATATATATATATATATATATATATATATATATATATATATATATATATATATATATATGTATATATATATATATATATATATGTATATATATATATATATATATATATATATATATATATATGTATATATATATATATATATATGTATATATATATATATATATATATATATATATATATACATATATATATATATATATACATATATATATATATATATATATATATATATATGTATATATATATATATATATATATATATATATATATATATATATATATATATATATATATATATATATATATATATTAGGGTGGAAAAATACAATAGTATCGTCGAAAACCGAGGACCCCTGTAAAGCTGTGTGCTATGTAAGCTTTGTGTCTATTAAATTTGTCATCCAGTTCCACCAATATAAGACTTTTCATGTCACTTGGGACACAGGTCATATTTCACTTGTGCCACTCAGAGAGCGTGTAAATATATTACATTTAATAATTTATTAATTTATTCATTTATTTATGTATTCATGTAATACCTCCATCTCCACTTGCCAAATATTATGACAAAAAGAGGCGGTGTGAGCAGCTGGGACACTACAGTATGCTAGAGCACAATGCATGCGAATAAACTGTGTGTGAGTGTATGCATACCACTTTTTTTTATACCAATTGTCCTCATTTGGGTCACAAGTGAGCAGTGGCCTAACACACCCACCCTGGACTGGTATGGCAGAGTGCATGTAGACCAGGGGTGCTCAATATGTTGATCGCGATCTACCAATCGATCGCAGAGGTAGTATTGGTAGGTCGCATGACATTTGTAATGGCTGCCATCTGTATTTTGAAACACAATGCCTTTATTTTGAAAATGTCATACCGGAAATTGTGTTTTACAGAATCGCCGTATGCTTTACGCAGAGACTGAGAAGCACTTGTGGCTGCATTCACCATGCGTGTTGCTTACTTTTTCTTCGTTGTTTTGCCAAATCCGAGTGAATATACAAAGTTGATATAACAAGTTTGTTGAAGCATCACATTTTTGACATTAAAGGTTATCTCTGGGAGAAGACTGCCGTTGGTTGAAAGCAGGCCAAAGTGGTCAGCACAATTTTGCATTGTCTATCGTGATTTGCTTTGACGCTAAGCAAAGCTATCTTTGTCATAAATATTATACTGTATGTTGTTTTCTGTCGTATGTCTGAACTTTTAGTTCTACAGCGTGTTGGCGTTCTACATTGTGTTGGCGTTTTACAGCGTTTTGCTGAGCAATAAACATCTGTAAAAGGAACTGGAGTTTTCATTGGAGCATCTAATCAATGGACGGCATAACATAAAATGTATGTTCATTGTTAATTATGTTGTGTTGTGCAACACTGGTTCATGCGGTTATGCAAAGTACATCAACATACATTGTAAATAAAGAATCCTCAATATATTTGAAAATAAATATGTTTTGCATTTTTGTAGTGGGTAGGATCTACCTACAAATATGCAAATCATACTCTACCTGGAAGGTAGACCATTTTGACTTGGTCATTTTATAAGTAGCTCGCATGCTGAAAAAGTGTGAGCACCCCTGATGTAGACTAACAACCATTCACTCTCACATTAACATCATGAGCAATAATGTGGCTATAAAAACAAACATTAGATAAAGAATGTACTTAAAAAGTACAAGATTTCAATTAAAGAAAGTGTATATGTGCCTGCAAATGGTTGGCAACCAGTTAAGGATGTACCTTGCCGATCGCCCAAAGTCAGCTAAGGTTGGTTGCAGCACAATCGCCACGCCAATGAGGATAAGAGATATTGAAGATGAATGGATGGATGGATGAAAAGTAGATGACCTATTAAGACTATTAGCATCTTGGCATTGCTGCCTCTGATAAATGTAACTCAAATAAATTACAATTACATTCATACTACATTTTCCTACAATGTTGATGCCCGAGGGGAAAGTCTGTTGTGCAATGGCACAATAAACAATGTTGTGTCTGGTGTAGACTGGCTGGGTCGCACACTGAAGGGAGACAGCTGGTGTCTGTCCCGGCCAGGTTTTTAAATTGATTGGACTCCCATAAATGCACTGTAGAAATACTTTGCTCCTTCTGAATGACAATGACCACCCGCACCCGTGTGACTTTCACAGCTCATTTTGAGCGGATTGTTTTTTGTCAATCACTGCGCAAACGCAAGGTCAGAGGTGACAGGGTCAACTGCTTGACTGAAAGGCCTTTCAAAAAAAAAAGAAGCTTATTTTAACAATATAAGTGTTATATTGTTTATATAAGCATTTTTTAACATTGAAGAATTATAATGTCTTGAATAGGAATTAAATAAACACAAAGAAAATGTATTTTATAATGTTCCATATTGATACTCATTGTGAAACATGGGCCTGTTTGGATAAATATACGTCACTAATTCGCTTGTCTCTAAACAAAGACAATTAGCTACCTACTGCTTCTGCTGCTGCTGCTACCTGCTGGTATGGAAGAGTACTACAATGTAGTAAAGACATGATTACGCTGCCAGGCGCTAGGCCGCACAGGCACACAAATCAGATAATTTCCCACGGCACACCTGACAATATCTCGCGGCACACTGATATGCTGCGGCACAGTGTTTGAAAAACACTTCCATAACACACTGTTAACAAACCAACATGTTTGTTACGTAACATTAAGCTTGACATCATAAGTTCTGGTGACCCTAACTTGAGGAGAAGCAGCAGTGTGCAGGCTGACTATTACGTCAAGCCCACATTCGAACGTCCACGCACGCACACTCACACAGGTAGTGCTCTCTCTGGCGGGCAAAAGTGGTAAGACGAGGGCAACCCACCATGCAATCATATTCCAGCACATTACCACTGACGCTGGCAATCTGGGAAGCTAAGGTGCATGCTGCAACCGCTGGCTCACCTTCCACTTTGCAGAGCTGCATTCTCAAAGTCCTCAAAGTGCAAAATGCTCCACCTGAATCCCACCGCGATTATGCAGCCAGTATTGCAGTCAGCAAAGCATGTTTGTACTACACACCTTGAAGAACCTCTGTTACAATGCATTACTTAGTGTGGACGGGTCGACTCAAGACAGGTGCAGCAATGAACCAACTTTGCTTTGTAATTTTAAACACTGAAACTATTCCAAAAATAGTCTAATAAAATCATGTCTTCAAATAAAAGCATTTCAAGGGTTAAACTTTGAGCAGAAGTCACCGGTACTTAAAGGGAATCTGCTTTCACTCACCTTGAGCGGCCGTTCCTCGGGTGCTGAATACACTTGCTATCAAAGTGGCCACATACCAAATCATAGTACTATTCCCGACCGGAAATAAACCTCATCATATCTCAAAGTGCCCCTTTGGGTGAAGCTGTCATCGTCGAGTGTTCCAGTGGATGTTGAAGGTGGCCGGTATCCTTTTTGGATTGAAAGCTAGCCCTGGACACTTCCCCATCCGAGCGTGCCCCTCTCTTCCCCTCGCCGCCACTCTCCTCTCTCATCCCGAGACGGATCACCTGCGCCAATGGGACTACAGCAAACCACTCTTGGAGACCGAGCAACAATCATGAGGTCATCGCGAGCCCGCCTTTGCGCTTACCCCCATTGGTGGATTTAGGAGTAATCCATCATTGATTGGGTACTTGCGGTGTCACTTTCTTTGCCGGTTTGATGCGTTCAATTGTCTCATATTGACTGCGAGGTTATAGTTTCCAAACTGAAGGAATTACGTCAACGACGACAAAAACGAAAAGAATTATCTTTAGGCATTTAACAGGTCTAATTACTAATATTAACCGTTTGAACATGTTGAAAAATACTATTATATTGTCTGCATTCTTAAAGATGCAGTACTGTATACCGTTTTATAAATCACCAAATAAAACGGCATTTTAAAATTATACTGTACGTTATTGGCAACGTCCCCATTGTAAAACTGGGCTATGTACAATAGATACATCAAGAATAAAGGTTACCTTTATTTATTTGGCAGGGCGCCTGGAAGACTACAACGAACGAACGAACAATTTCCCTGTCAGTTGGACTCTAATTTTCAGATTTCCATGAGAACTTTAATGCAACATCAGAGGAAGCATTTTCATGGTGGGTTGGCTCGCGAAGCCTTTGCGGAGCTGCAGCATCATCCTGCGCAATAATATGAGCGGAAACCTCTGCCTTAATCATTGCTCAGTGAAATCAATTTGTTGGCATGTATTATTTAGTTAAATGTTCACTCGCCATTAATAAAATATTCCCTTTTGCTCAGGCACTGACACTTACTCTGCAGCGGAGGAACTATGTTAATTAGTTGTGATTCATGCTGTTTGATGCACTTCAAAAACTGTGCGTCAGCAATGTAACCCAGATATGTCTAAATATGGACAGTTTGAAATTCAACTGACTCAGTTTCCGTTCACATCAGACAGCATGTGCATCATAACCTGCTGCTTCGGCTCTGCAGGTCTCCTGGAAGGGCTCTGCTCTTCGGGCAATGCACAGGAGTGCACAATAATATCAATGATCAATTGTGTGGTGTGGACAAGTCCAGTATAAGCGCTTTGACATTAATTTCTATGTTGGTAACGGTAAAATTTAGACTTGAAAATCCCTAATGCTGAACTTTCTTGATTGATAATGTTGACATCCCCACGAGGGTGGTGGGCGTGCTGGAGCCTATCTCAGTTGTCATCCGGCAGTTGGCTGGGTACACCCTGTTCTGGTTGGACCATAGACACAAAACAATGTATAGTATTTATACTCTGTCCTAATGAACATAGTCTCTTAGTTTCATTTGGAAGACAGCAGAGCTTTAATTAGAATGGCCAGGTATGGGGTCACCATCATCCAGGTGCAAGACCTACTTTAGCCATTTGTTTTGCATTGTCACTTCCCTTTCCATCACTTTCTGACGTGCTAACTCTGTTTCTTGTCACACAGCCTGATTGGGTTCACTACCTCTCACTGGGATGGACTTCAGCTCCCCAAGATCCTGAGCAGAATAAGAAAATGAATGTAGGGTTTTGACATGACATAACAAATGGAACTCAATAACAGAAATCATTTTGTGTGGTCATATAGCTGGCTCGCCCATTAGGCAAAACTGTATTGGCAAATGCTTTCGGTGCTGTGGCCTCAAATTATGGAATTATTGTATAACAATAAAAAATAACAAGTTCTAAAACTATTTAATATTATTAACTCTTAAATTGGAACCCCTAAAATATATTCAAATGTAAAGCAATGCTCAGTTGATAGTTATTGATTGATTCAAATCTTTATTTTGAACAAAGTGGCTGATGCTGGGACAATGCTTCAGTTCCACACCGTCTGTCCCACAGCCTTACTAAATTATTTGTTATGCAAAATCTTTTCATTGTAGTTCGACACCTCTATAGCTTAGAATTAAACCTTCCCCTTAAATCATACCCTCCTTCTCTTTCATGAAACATTTTCAGGAAGTGACTTGGTAATAAATTGTTCCTGGCTATAAACAGAATCTTTGCTGCTTGGAATTCTCCGATATCATAAAATGTTAATTTTAGAATCAACAGATAATGGATTGGTGTGTTCAAGATAACCAACATTACGAATCATTCTGTTTGCTCTTTTTTGCAGTATGAATACTGGCTTGAGTGACATTTTTTATGTATTGCCCCAGACCGCTGTACAGTACGTTAAGTATGGTAAGGCCAGTTAGCAGAACGGAATGTGAAGTGATTTTGATCTAAAAAGTGCCTTGCTTTGGCCATGATTGAAATTCTTCACTATATTTTAGTGCAGATGTATCTAATTGAAGACTTCAGCAAAAGCCATTTGTTTTTACTTGAATTTGATAGCATTTACTTTTTCTATGTCCACCTGAACCAAATATATTTAGAATATCCTTATCCAGCCATTATCTATACCGCTTATCCTCACAAGGGTTGCGGGCGTGCTGGAGCCTATCTCAGCTGTCTTAGGGCAGTAGGCGGCGGACACCCTGAATTGGTTGCCAGCCAATCGCAGGGCACAGAGAGACAAACAAACATCCGCACTCACAATCACAACTAGGGGCAATTTAGAGTGTCCAATCAACCTACCATGCATGTTTTTTGGAATGGGAGGAAACCGGAGTACCCGGAGAAAACCCACGCAGGCACGGGGAGAACATGCAAACTCCACACAGGGAGGCCAGAGCCGGGATCGAACCCACGACCTCTGAACTGGGAGGCGGACGTGCTAACCAGTCGACCACATTTAGAATATATATAAAATAAATGAATTTGAGTATTTGTGATATTTCACATCATTCATGTAGATAATGAATTATTTATAATTAGTATTACAAATGATAACACTGAATAAGCAAAGGTGAGGTACTCACGTCATATGAGTCCAGTCGCAAGTTTTAGGACTTTAGACTTTTCTAATTTATTAAATACTAGACTTGACTGGATTGGCTGGCAACCAGTTTACAGTGCCGCTTCTTGCCCAAAGTTAGCTGGAATCATCTCCAGCACACCCACGACCCCAGTGAGAATAAGCGGACTAGAGAATCAATGGATGGCTGGACTTTGACTTGAACTCCATGACTTGACAAGTATTTCTGTTTACATTTGAAAATCAGAATTTTCATGCTAGTGTGCCCTGTGTTTATCAAAGGAAAATTACCATTTTTGTGTTGTGCATGCTGCAAACCTGGCAACCCAATACTATGCTCTGAGTCATTAATCAAGTATCATGGAAATCCAAAAATGATTACATTTGGATACAAGGATTATGTTTTCAATCAAATTGAGAAGAAGAAAATGACAAAATGCATGTTACGACTGGCGGAATAGACTGATACGTGAACCAAAAAAAGCAGACATAGCAAAGTAAATGAGCTTTTAAACAAAGCTTTATTGAGCAAAGACTGTTATTTTACATAATGCGAGTCCCAAACCAGAAGTGTAGAGTAAAAAATAATGAAGGTGAAAGAGAACAACTATCAACAAAAAGAGTGGGTGAAAACACCATGCATCCGTCCATCCATTTTCTTCCTCTTATCCGAGGTTGGCAGAAGCTTTGGCAAGGAAGCCCAGACTTCCCCTGTTGAATAAGCAAGCAATACGACATCCCTTTCATTCGTCTGTGTTTCACCACTGTGGTTGAAGTCACTGGACCGAGAGGTGTGGTACATTTATCTGTTGAACAAGCCAAATACAACTGCAGTCGTTTCGCCCCGACTACAGTTCAGAGTTGAGGACAGCGATGACACACAATAAAGGTAACCGTGCAAATCTCACACGTACATGTTTCACGTCTATCAAAGGGGAAGTTAACCCAAACATGTTTTTATCAAGAATATGTTCTATGCAGGTCCACTAGTTGAAACACGGCAATCTGATAAATATTGTGTTTGTGGAATAAGAGTTAATCCACCCATTTTAGCCATCGGGGGCGGCCATTTTGTCAGTTCTGTCGAGTGAAAATTACATCACAGTTGCTCAGAGCTCAGGTAACGACCAATCACAACTCACCTGTTTTCTGAATCTGAGCCATGATTGGTCATTATCTGAGCCCTGAGTATCTTTGATGTAATTTTCAGTCGACAGAAATGACAAAATGGCCGCCCCCTGACATGGCTAAAAACGGGTGGATTTTGCTGCTTAACTCATATTCCACAAACGGAATATTAATCAGAATGCCGTGTTTCAACTAGTGGGTCTGCATAGAACATATTGTTGAAAAAAATACGTTTGGGTTGACTTCAACTTTAAAGGTGCCGATCGGAGATCTTAAACCGCATATGGACACAGAAAAACACAATAAATCTGTATGAGGAGAGTATCTGCAAAGTTGACTGACTTCCTTTTTAGACACGGGAACACAGGATGGAGAGGAAAACAATGAGGAGGAAGAAAACTAACGACAATTTTTTCTTTGTTAAATTAATATCCTTGTGAGACTACTGACATTACATTCTTATTCATTCTTAACATTTACATTCTTACACTGAAAAAATAGTAAGAAATATGTTGTAAAAGCTGGATTTTCCAAGAAGAGGCATTATAGAACATTATTGTCATATTTAAGTAAAACTTCCAATGAGAGCTACTATTATGTGTTTATTTATTTTGTTTTATTTTCTACCCATACAGATTAGGCATCATTTAAATTAGGGCTGCACAATACATTAAAAACATATTGTCATTGTGATAATGGCACATGCAGTGCAGAGTGCAGAATTCCAAAGACTTGCAAAAAAATCATATGGATTTGTATGCTTCAATCTAACTTTGACCAATCAGATGCAACCTTACATGTGCATTGCCAGCCAATAGGAGAACCGTATATAGTGAAAGTACTAACATAAAAAAACTTAATTAGATATGAATACATTCATATTTTTCCACATGAAAAAAATGTTTTTTCCATGAGATAATAAAGATGTTGTTTCTTTTGGTGCATGTTAAATATGGCAATAATATTGATATTGCCTACAGTCCTCTTTTTGGAAATCAAAATATGGTCACTCTAATTTTATTGTCGTGTCGTCATGTTGTGCAAATAGTAGCAATGTCAGGTTTTTTGCTTGTTCTTCTGACACGTCGCGTCGTATCCACCTAACATCACCTGCTGCCGTTTTGCGCCCCAGCGTACCATCTGCATTGACTCGATGGTATCACTCCAATGGTTAAAAATGCATCCGGTGTGAACGTAGGATAAGATTTATATCTTAGGAATTAAGAATTAAGTGATAAAAACTGCTACACAATATCTTTTGTAGGTGTATGTAGATCATCAGTTAAAGGGGAAATCAACCCGAACATATTCTTTTCAAGAATGTGTTTTATGCAAGCCCACTAGTTGAAATAAGGCATTCTGATAAATATTGCGTTTGTGGAATAAGAGTTAATCCACTCGTTTTTAGCCATTTACGGGGGCGGCCATTTTGTTGGATTTTGCTGCTTAACTCATATTGCATAAACGCACTATTAATCAGAATACTGTGTTTCTGATAGTGGGCCTGCTGGGAACATATTCTTGATAAAAACATGTTTGGGTTGAATTCTCCCTTTAAGGGCAGCACCATATAAAATCTTGCCTATAGGGAGCAACATTGGTGTAGTACCCAGAGGCATTCATGCTGTTTCACATCCATAAAATATGTATTTTTGCTGTTTACCATGTATATGTATGTATGCATGTTGACACAATGGTGTACTTTCCTGTTGGGATCTGGACACTTAGTGTACATTGTATGTAAATACCAGTTCAGTGAACTTGTGCATGACAGCTTTTCCTGCCTTAAAGTGAACATATTTTTTTCAAAAATATGCAGGCCCACTAGTTGAAACAAGGCAATCTGATTAATATGAAGTACGAGTTAAGCAGCAAAATCCACCTGTTGTTAGCTATGTCAGGGGTCGGACATTTAGTCACTTTTGTCGACTGATAATGACATCACAGACCCTCAGGGCTCAGATAACGACAAATCACGGTTCACCTGTTTTTTAAAATGGGCGTCCGTCATAGGCGGAATGGTCCGTTGGCTCGGCGGAATGCCCTGCTCTGCTCATTATATTCCCTTAAGGAGAAATTCACCTCACACTCTGCCTTTGTGCGCTAGACCACACAGAAAAACGGACAACACACATGCAAGGCATGCAAGGAGAGATGTCAGACTATAATGAGTGCAGAAACATTGATGCACTTCTTACCCCTTTGTGACCGTTCATAAATAAATTCTAGTCTAAAGCCCCTGATATACCAAAAAGACGCTGGCCAACAGTGACAGACGCTTATCCCTTGTGGCGTCCGGCCGGCTGTCACGCTGGAGGAATACACAGCAACGACAGACAGCGACACTGACCATTAAAGTACCTTCTGCGCATGCGTAAGATGTAATACTCTTCCATACCATCGGCGGCGGTAGTCACCATATCTCATGGTTAGAAAACTCCAGCCGTAAAGCTGTTGGCCGGGGGCGGATTATAAAAAACGTACACAATGCATTCGGCTATAATCTTCGCCCACAATGAACTCCCCGGCTAACAGTAGGATAACGGTACGCGAAGTAAACCATCACGTTCTTGACACGGTATTGTGAAATACTTACGTTGTCAACCCTTGCTCTTGTACTTGTAAGAAGATTAAGGCAGCAGAGGCGTGCTCACTGTTTTTCCGCATTTGTCACTTCCCGTTGGTACTCCGCGCGCTGATTTGGTAGCTAACAGCCTATCAGAGTGACCAAATGTCACGAATGGCGACGCCGATTCAACAAACGTAAACGCCCCCAAGACGCTTACAGACGGGTTACGGGTTATGACACTACGATGGTGGCCACTACACCAAACAGACGGACGGCGCTTAAAGACACCACGACGCTTCACGACCTCAGACGTCGGTTTGGTGTATCAGGGCCTTAAAAGTCTAAAATGCTTAACCTAAGTGTAAAAAAGCTTAATGTTGCTTAATATCAGAAAACTGTGATCAATCATCCACAATATGTATGTAGTCATTTATACTTATGCCCACTTCAACCTCTGAAAATGTCAGAACTATTTTGGAATTTCTGGACATTAAGCCTTTTCCTCTCCATAGACACTCACTATAGAGAAAAGCCTAATATTGCTTAACATATAAAAAGCTGCAATGAATCATCACCAAAATTGATATGGGAATCTCTACCTATGCCCGCTTGAACCTCTCAAATTAATGGAACGATCACCTCAATACTTGCTGTTGTGAGCGCCTATGGAGAGGAACACATTAAAGGGACACTTGGATGAGCTGAACATTGGCACTTATATAAAAGGTTTGCACGTAAAAATGACATCAGAACTAAAATGTTACGCCCAAAAGACTCTGTAGTGATTTAAGCGCTTTTTTGTGATTAGATTTACGACAAATTGCCCCGCCCCTTTGTGGTCTGGGTTTTTAATTTTTTCGGTCTCAGTGGTCTACATCACGGGAGGGAGGCAAGCATGGTAATATTGCTCACTTTGTCAGTTCTGTTGTTTAAAACAGCGACCGATTGCCATCAAAATGTAAATGCACATTACTACTTTTGTCCAGAACAAAGTGTTCTGCACAAGAGTTTGGATTTATTAACATAGAACGTAATGTCATCATGATCACCTCCACAAAATCAAAAATGCCGTGGCGATCGCTTCTCCACTTACACCGGTTGACGCGGACAAGAGCATGAATGCGCACACGAACCCGACTGGTTATATTTTGGACATTTTGAGACGCTAAACTCGTGTCAACTCTCAGGAGGCAGATGGCGACTGGCAGCTGGCAAGCAATTGGGCAAGCATGGGTCTTTAACCCTCCCCAGGCCCCCTTCTATCCCCGGCTAACAGTAGGATAACGGTACAGCTAATAGCAACAACTAGCTTCAGGCCGTTAAAACAAAAGGCGTTAGCACAACAACATTAGCTCCTTATTGTCTGCGCAGCGTGTGGAGATGATCATGAGCCTGCGTCTTCATGTCGCGGGGTTGCCTCCCCATCAGTCGCGTGCGTTGTCCGACACCGCTTGCAGCCACGAGAGTGAAGCAGCGTCAGAGTGACGTAAGACCTCATCGAACACCGGGGGTGTCTTGAACGCGCGCATCCGACTCGACAGCCGAGTGTGGCCGCCTTGGAACGCACCATTTTGGCTGTTACGTTCCAAATTGAACGGCGTGTTGTAGGTCGAAAAACTGTTGGATTCCTCATCCAAATAAATGTGCACGTCTCCTCATTCCCACTTCAGTCTCTGTAAACTTCCTGACTGATGTTAAATGCGTTGCTCGTCCTAACCGCGATCAGCAAAGAAGCAGTGGGTTTTTTGGGTTGTTTTTTTTTTTTTAGAAAAGAAGCAGTGTTTATGCTCATCCCAGCATAAATCTGTGTAGCTCTGCTCATGTCCACATTTCCTCATCATCATATAAATCAGCACATGATTTTTGGTGATGATTGATCAGGGTTTCCAGACATTAAGCAACATTGAGCTTTATAAACTGCCCCCCTTCATTTTCAGATGAATAATAACATTCCAAGTTCTGGACTTTCACATTCATTGACTGAACAGTCTACAAGAAGAATTTGAAGATTTGAAGATGTAGTTGAATGTAGTTGTTGGAACCAAATAAGGTTATTTGTTGGTTTTTAAATTTTATATGGGGATTGTCCACACATGTACTGTATAGCCATGCATTTTACTAGGAATAGCTGGCTAACATCAAAACAAGTTCGTGGTGTGCCTGGAAGCACTCAGTCTGGGCCAGCGAGATCAATGCTGTTTTAGTAACAGCTTGTCAATATTTGTGTTTACAGCCAACCACAATGAAACTCCATATTCTTAAAATGTCATTGATGTTGTTAATATCTCTGTAACATCCCATATAATACAAAACCATTAGTATTTTATATTGAGCCAAATATTAAATCCATGTCGATTTATCAACCAGTGAAAAGAAAAACTAGATTATAATCTATTAATTTGGTTTGTTGAATTCCTTTATATATCAGTTGGTTATTTCCACATCCAGCAATTACACAGTGGTAAGAAATGCGCCATTTATTTGGACAGGATTTACATTTGTATCCACTGCAAAGCTAAGAAAACAATGGTGTTTAATTTTAAGGAGAGCAAAAGGTTTGGAACAGATAGACTGAAAACATTTAGTTGCAAATCCTTTGTTTGTGAAAGGTAGCTATGACCCATTGACAAAACAAACTTTTACATTTTTTTTTATGTTGCTTTTTTTCCCTAGGTTTTGAACCATACAGCTTATACACAGGTGCGTCTATTCTGTGGATTTTTCTTCCACCACTCGGGGCGTCCTAATCAGACTTCCAATACAAAACAATACAATTTCCAATGAGCGTCCACTGATAGTGTAGTGGTACACACGCCTGAGTTGTGTGCGGGCAGCGTGGGATCGATTCCCGCTCAGTGACAGTGTCTATGTGTGCCCTGCGACTGGCTGGCGACCAGTTCGGGGTGTAGTCTGCCTTCGCCCATTGACGGCTGGGATAGGCTCCAGCAACTCCCCGCGACCCTATATAGGATAAGCGGTTTGGAAGATGACATGACATGACATGACAATTTCCAATGACAGGATGTGACAGCGGTTATGAATTATGTGGTATGCAGGTATAGAGCTGACAAACTGGAGTCGCAGCGGGCAGTGAAATGAAGATAAGTACTTTATTTTCTCTTGGTTCTGTTCCATTTTAAGCAAATTTGCTGCCGTGTTAAAAGGCGTTGTTAGGAAAGAATCTGTTCAGGTACATAAATGCACATTTACAGTTCAAAATCGTTTTGTAAATGCAGTAAATATCACATTTTTACACAACACATATATTGATATCTATATTGAGTCGACAGTAAAAAGGTAAAAATTTACCTCACTGTTCCAATGCTTTTTGTTGATGTTGTTATTGCTCTAAGAGTTAACACCAGTTTAGAAATGAAGTGAAAAAACAAACAAAGCTATGCAGAGTACCTCTAATGAAAGTTTTGTTTCATGATGATTATAAACGTATCATACAATCTCTCTAATTTGCTTTCGGACTAAGGTTGCAAAACACTGACTGACAAAATTTCAGCCATAATTCAATCCATATTTAATTACTTTCAATACCATCATCCCATTCGTTGTCTACAGGCATGTGCAGGGCTGAATAACACATCATGCGCTGTAATGAACTAGGTCGATTTGGGTTGTCTGGGTGCCTTCCGCCATCCCTCACTTCCAGACACATATTCCGCTTCTTCCTCTTGCAACTTTTTCCATGGGCCCCAGGAGAGCTAGAGTCCAGCTGGCATTCAGCCCAGGAAATGCCTCCACCACTTAGACCACCACAACAGGGAGTGAACCAAAATGAATCACAAACATATCCAGGTCAGCATGCAATACTGGTAGAGATGAAGGCACAACACTCATTCACAGAGACGTGGAAACAGAATATGGTGGAACCCTCAATTGTAGGACACTGGTTCCAAAAGGATTTTTGGTTATAGATACAAACGAAAATGGAATTACTTTATGGTACCATCATTAAACCTGTACTTATCGTACAGGCAATTTTAAAGTAATATTTAACTTGGAGAAGAATACACTGCTCGAGATAACGCTAGAGACCCCATTGGACTAATGAGAGTCCGACTGAAAATTTGCTGATTTCAAGTGTATTCCTTTTCTTCATCTCACGCTCTTCTTTTTATATTCTTCCTCACTCTGCATCAGTTCGCTGTGTTAATTCTCTGTGGGTATTCCAGTTTCCACCCATACTCAGATAGCATGCATCTTAGATTAATTGAAGAATTGAAATGAGCCAGATAATGAGGTAATTCGGTTATGGTTCTGCATATGAACAGATGATGAGGAGAGTGAGTGGGTTGGTGCAAAATGGAAAATCCCTGGTCTAGTTTATAGGAGTACTGTATAGCTAAAGGACGATCAAGCCAATAGTACTTTTATGCTTGTCAAAAAGGACCTTTTTTTTTTTTTTAACTCATCTTAGGTGCTGTGACTGCTGCTGTTCTACCATCCCAAAATGTTAGAGGGAACATATAAAGGAATTATTTTATATAAATAGTTTGGTCTCTGTAATGCCACCCAAGACCATGTTTTCAAAATGCTAAATATATTTATTCACTCTGAACTGTACATTTTAGAAACATGACTTTTATCCCGTTAAAATAATCAGCTCATTCTGAGCTTGTTCATCAATAACTTACAAATCCTACAATAGTGTTATATTATGTTACTTCCAGAGCTGGGCACTTGACCCTTTTTTGCCGGTCCGGCCGCAACCCTCTACGCTTGACCTGGGTACCCTTCCGGCCGCGACCCCCTGCCCTTATTCATAAAAATTATCACAGGCCAGAAGTCGCAGTCAACAAGTTACTTATTTATTTTACACACTTTCCCTCCTTCACGGCCTAAATAAAAGCATACCAGCAAACCACTATACACAGCAGGTTTGCTACAGCGCATTTCTGGAAGCAGGGAAGGCGCCAGAAGAAGTGCATGAACTCCACCTTGATGTGCCAGCATCATACTTGATTGCTGCACGCAGCTTAATATACTCCCGGACACAAGTTGTTTTAAAACAGTTACGTTCCAAGTCGGGGGGCGTCGCTTCAAAAAGACAACGACAACAATGGATATCGTGCCTGTTACAACCATAAAGGGACTGAGATGACTAGACGATGAATTTAATTTTATTGCCAAACTTTTTTGCTTTGCAGCAGCAACAAGCGGCGTGCTGCATTCTCTACTGCTCTCTTCTGTGGGAAACAGTATGTCATCGCAACATGTGACATAATGGACCGATCAGAGCAGCAACAATTCCTGATGTGTGCGTGGCATGTGTCGCAGACCTGTCGCCAACAGCACAATGCGTCGGTCATGTAAATCAATGCGGCAGTTGTCGCTCACGCCGAAGCGGGAGTAGAAAGAATCCTAAAAAGAAGCCTTTCACCGAGTAGGCTGAGATGAAATTTGGCCACATCGCAACCACGTCAAATGCATGAGTAGGCCGGACTAAAATCCACTTCCGACCATGCTTAGTCCAGCCATTTTTAAAAATTTGTCAGCCCCGACCCCCCGCCCCAAAAATGGGCATCCGGCCGGGCCGGAGGGTCCGTCCCAAGGATGGACTGCCCAGCTCTGATTGCTTCAAAACACTAAATCCAGAAATTCGTTTTTTTAATAGACTGGAGAGTGAGAACTCTTGCTGCTTCAATGAACCCAGAACCTGCTCATATTTTTTTTTAAATCCTCCACTGCCATCTGAATTCTGAATTTCCTCAATTGGTGCTTAAAAAAGTGAAATGAAACATGTGTCCATGACTGAGTGCTTCCATTTTGGATTGTGTATGACACTTATTGGTTGAACAGAAATTACACTGCTTGTTAAAAAAATAAAATAAAATAGCAAGAGAAAGAAAAGAATATATATATATATATATATATATATATATATATATATATATATATATATATATATATATATATATATATATATATATATATATATATATATATATATATATAAATAATAAAAATAAAAAAGCAAGAGAAAGAAAGAAAGAAAAAGAAAACATGCATGATGCGTGACACAATGTCATGTGATGCATGGAAGAGGACCCAAACGCAGGGAGGCAGGTAGTGAAAATCAAGTGCAATGTCCATCCATCCATCCATTATCTATACCGCTTATCCTCACAAGGGTCACAGGGAATGCTGGAGCCTATCCCAGCTGTCTTCGGGCAGAAGGCGGGGGACAACCTGAATTGGTTGCCAGCCAATCGCAGGGCACACATAGACAAACAAACATCCACACTTACAATCACACCTAGGGGCAATTTAGAGTGTCCAATTAACCTACCATGCATGTTTTTGGAATGTGGGAGGAAACCGGATTACCCGGAGAAAACCCACACAGGCACGGGGAGAACATGCAAACTCCACACAGGGAGGCCGGGGCCGGGATCAAACCAACGACCTCTGGACTGTGAGGCGGACGTGCTAACCAGTCGACCACCGTGCCGCCCCAAGTGCAATGTATAGTATTTAATTAAAAGAAAACAAAAAGGCAAAAAAGGCACTGGGATAACACCAAAACAACAAGGACCAAAAGAAACTAAGCAAACACTCGGACTAGGACTTGACAACTGTCTAATGACATTCGACAACAAACCAACAAGGACCGAAGGAAAGCAGGGAACAAAATACAGACACGTTGACGAGACAACGAGGAAAACCTGGACAAGACACAAAGGGTTGGAGGGAGCTGATTGGCTAACACCAGGGACTGGGATGAAAAGCACAGGCAGACTCAATAACCTAATGTGTCAGACAGACAAAGCAATTCAAGCACTTCCACTTACATAGTTTATTTTAAAGCCTTGAATTTTAGATTTTTGGATGGTCCATTTGTTTGAGTGATTGTAGTCAAACAATAGCAAAAAGTAAAGGAAGCACATTGAAAAAGCATAATGAAACTGAATTCTGGGCCACTTTTTTTACTTGCATTTTACCATCAAACAGTGCTGACTCACAGCCAGCAAGAAATTTTACTTTCCTTCAGTATGTGGGCTCCAACTATGAATAATCATGACTAATGTTACTGACCTTTCAGGTCCAGCCTACTTTACACCAGCTGAGCAGATACTGTACCCTGAGCCCTCTGAGATCACTGGTTTTGCAGCCACCCACGAACACCTGATGCAAACAAGTGGCCTGTCACTGTTGTCGTCAACAACCCCTGGTCAGTTGCTCATATTGCATGACACTGACAGAAAAAAAGAATGAGTCACACACTACCATCTACTCCTACTTGCCTTCTTTCATTGGGTGAAGCAGATTATTTTCACCCAACACTCATCCGTACGGAAGAGGATTAGGGCCAGTGGGGGGAAAAAAATAAGGTTGGTAAGATTCTCACTTTTATTTCAGAATTCTGACTTTATTCTCAGAATTCTGACATTAAAGTGAGAAATCTGACTTTAAAGTGAGAATTCTGACTTTATTCTCAGAATTCTGATTTTAAAGTGGGAATTCTCACTTTATTCTCAGAATTCTAAGACTAAGAATAAGGATAAGAATAAGAAGGCCTTTATTGATCTCACAGTGGGGAAATTTTCAGTGTTACAGCAGCAAAGATATAGGTCACACAGGGACGGCGGCATAATGTAGCCATTAATGCAAAACATTAACGGAAAACATTCAGGATCAAACCTATGTAAATATATGCAGTAACTATGTGTATATACACATATATATACACCAACATACATCTACATAAAAAGTATGAGGAACACTCATTTTAGCCTGTACATAGTCCAGAGGAAAAATACTCTAAGTAAGTGACAGTGCTACAGTGCTGCAGTAAAATGTAAGGAACAGCATTGGATAAAAATAAAACCGGACTAACAGTAGTGGGGAATGTTGAGTATTGCACGATATAAGGTCAGGTGCAGGACTGCACAATTGCACTAATGTCCGCCAGTTTGTAGAGACTACACAATGTTCTTGTTAAAGAGTTTGACAGCAGCAGGCAAGAAGGAGCAGCGGAATCTGTCCTTTGCACAGTGAGGGTGTAACAGTCTGTCACTGAGGGAGCTGTGGAGTGCTGTTAGGGTGCCCTGGAGGGGGTGGGCCGGGTTGTCCAGCATTGATGACAGCTTGGCCATCATCCTCCTGTCCCCCACTGAGTCCACAGAGTCCATTGAGCAGCCCAGGACAGAGCTGGCCCTCCTGACCAGTTTGTCCAGCCGCTTCTTGTCCCGGGCCGAGACGCCGCATGCCCAGGTGACCACTCCCTGGAAAATGACCGATGCAACCACCGAGCCATAAAAGTTCCTGAGTGTCCCCTGAACCCCAAAAGGCCTCACTCTCCTGAGTAGGAAGAGTCTCCTCTGACTCTTCCTATAGAGGGCGTCTGTGTTGTCGCTCCAGTCCAGTTTATTGTTCAGATGAACACCCAGGCACTTGTAAGTTGAGACTCTTTTAACATCTGTTCCCCGGATATTCACTGGTGCAGGTGCAGAGTGATGGCGCCTAGCGAAATCCACCACAATTTCTTTGGATTTCCCCGCATTGATCAGGAGGCAGTTCTGCTGGCACCAGTCCACAAAATCCTGAGTAAGTTCTCTGTACTCCCGATCATCTCCGCCTGTGATGAGGCCGACATTCGCAGAGTCGTCAGAGAACTTCTGCAGGTGACAGGTAGGGGTGCTGTAGTTGAAGTCCGAGGTGTAGAGGGTGAACAGGAAGGGAGCAAGACAGTTCCCTGTGGGGCCCCCGTACTACAGAGGAGCACGTCAGACACACAGTCTCACATACTGTGGCCGGTTTGTGAGGTCGTCCTGGATCCATGTGGTGAGGTGGTGGGCCACTCTCGCCCGCTCCAGCTTGTCTTCCAATAGGGTGGGCTGGATGGTGTTGAAAGCACTGGAGGAATCAAAGAACATGATCCTCACAGTGCTCCCCGCCTTCTCCAGGTGGAGGAGGAGGTAGATGATGGCATCATCCACACTGATGCCAGGTTGGTATGCAAACTGGAGTGGGTCCATTGAGGAGCTCACCAAGGGTGCAGGTGGACGAGGACCAGTCTCTCCAGGGTCTTCATCAGGTGAGACGTCAGCACCACTGGTCTGAAGCTGTTGAGCTCCTTCGGGTGGGGGATCTTTGGCACCGGGACCAGGCAGGATGTTTTCCACAGCTGGGGGACTCTGCCCAGCTTCAGGCTCAGGTTGAACATTCATTCATTCATTCATTCATTCTCCATACCGCTTATCCTCACAAGGGTCGCGGGGCGTGCTGGAGCCTATCCCAGCTGTCTTCAGGCAGTAGGCGGGGGACACCCTGAATTGGTTGCCAGCCAATCGCAGGGCACACAGAGACCAACATCCGCACTCACAATCACACCTAGGGGCAATTTAGAGAGTCCAATCAACTTACCATGCATGTTTTTGGAATGTGGGAGGAAACCGGAGTACCCGGAGAAAACCCACGCAGGCACGGGGAGAACATGCAAACTCCACACAGGGAGGCCGGGGCCGGGATCGAACCCACGACCTCTGAACTGTGAGGCGGACATGCTAACCAGTCGATCACCGTGCCGCCCTGACTTAAAGTCAGAATTCTAATTCCCACTTTAAAGCTAGAATTCTGAGAATAAAGTCAGAATTTTGCCTTTAAAGTGAGAATTCTGAGAATAAAGTCACTTTAATGTCTGAATTCTGAGAATAAAGTCAGAAATAAAAGTGAAAATCTTACCTACCTTTTTTTCCCCCCCACTGGCCCTAATCCTCTTCCGTAGATCCGTGCATACACTCAAACAAAAAAAGATGACTTTCCTGAATATTTTAATTTTGTTTGTTCAACAAGTAGGCATCTATCTGGTTATATGGCTAAATCAAGAATTATGTTCTTGTGCAGTAAAAAGCTCAGTCCCAAACCAGTACACTTGAAGAATAAAGTTTATTCTTAATGTGTTTGCTATTGTTGGTTTGAATCAGCATTTGTTTCCAGTTGACCAGTGGTTCATTCACAAAGCAGGTTTATTGAAAATTCAGTCTGCTAACTCTGAAATAGGAAACTCTGACTTTTCAGTTTCAAGAAGGTAGGTAACTCTAGTCGGTTTCAGAGAGAGAGGTAACTTAAAGAGGGAATCAACCCAAACATATTTTCTTCAAGGACATGTTCTATGTAAGCCCACTAGTTGAAACAAGGCATTCTTATAAATATTGCGTTTGTGGAATAAGGGTTAATCCATTTGTTTTAGCCATCTCTGGGTCACTTCTGTCAACTGAAAATGACATCACAACTAACCGGGGCTCAGGGGACAACCAATCACGGCTCTGCTTTAAAAAACAAGCGAGCTGTGATTGGTCGTTCCCTGAGCCATGGGTAGTTGTGATGTCATTTTCAGTCGACAGAAATGACAAAATGGCCTCCCCCAGAGATGGCTGAAAGCGGGTGGATTTTACTGCTTAACTCATTATTGCACGGATGAACTATTAATCAGAATGCCATGTTTGAACTAGTGGGCCTGCTGGGAACATATTCTTGAAAAAAATATGTTGGGTTGATTTCACTTTAAGGTCAGTTACTGCAGTAACAGACTCTGAAACTAACGGAAGCAGGTTTATCTCAGTGAACCTCGAGTTCTGCTCTGTCGGTTCCTCTTTCTGTGCCACACACCACTTTTCATTTCCTCATTCCTTCAGTTCGCCCAGGCGAGTTTTGTTTTTGAGTTTAGCATAGTTCTGCCGTCTGTCAAAAATCTGAGTGAGTAAATGAGAAGTCCATTAGGCACAGTATTACTGAAAAATGTTTCTGTTGAAATAAAAAAAATATTTTGTCAAGTGGTTGCACGAAATATAATAATCTGGATTAAGAGACATTTTTTATGTAGACAATAGATCTACTAAATGAATGTATCTGGACCCAGATGATTTTATTTTGTGCAACCATTTGACGAAATAAAAGTGATTAAATTCAACACACCATTTTTTCAGGGTAAGTGGAGACAAACATGACATATCCTGTATGTGGATGAAGGTGCAGCATTGCTACGCAGAGAATTAAATATTCGCCAAGAGATCAAACCGAGTAGTGACGTTGTAGCATTTCCAGAAAATTTGCTTTTTGAGCAGTACCGTTTCACGTGACATCATCTACATACACTGAAATAAATTTCTTTGAATATTTACTCAATTTTATTTCTTCAGGTGGTTGCACAAAATATAATCATCAGAATCTAGATACATTTTTTAAGTAGACTATACATCTACATCTGGCTCCATATTATTATTATATTGTATATTATATTTTAATATAATTGACTAAATTCAATCACCATTTTTTTCTGTGTACCCCCATGAGATTATGCCGAGGTCTTAACTTTGAACAATGTTTTTATATACAGTATCATCAGCTGTTAAGTGCAGAAACGCCCCCCCCCCCCGCCCCCCGCGAGATTGCACCAACATGAAATAAATTTGCACCTAAATAAAATAAATTAATAGGCAGAAGCAAGCAGTTTTCCTCTGTTAAATTATTGTGATTGTAAAGGACTTGAAACCTCTGCATATATTGACCCAAACAGCAATGTTCTTCCACGCCCCTCCCTTGTTGCCATGGTGACTCTGCAAATCGGGACATTCATGCTGTCTTTTCATGGTTGCCATGCACGCACTTAATTCCAGGTGAAGGTACTCTGAGTTGAGTAAACTGATTTAAATCAGATGTTCTGTAACCAGAAACTGGGCGTTTTCTATCTCAGAGTATATCAACTCAGACTTCAGGATTAAACTCAGTGTTTGATGAACCTACTTTGTGAAATAGACCCCAGAACTTCTATAGTAACACATACAAAGGAGCAGAGGTGGGCATTTTACTAAATGTTGCCGGTCTGTCATTCGTCATCCGCCAGTGGCCTAGGTACCCGTGCGCCATCCGTCAATTCGTTATTTTTCATGACGAACCGAATCAGTTTGTCACTTAAGTCCATCAGTTAGTGCGTCAGAAGTCTGTCGGTCCGTCACTCTGTCCCCCCAACACCCGCAAAAAAACATCAGCAGAGCAGGTGATGGTCCGTCAGTCCATCACTGATGGACGATGTTAGTGACGATTACTCAGACAAACGAATACTTCCGTCACTGCTTACTCTGTCATTTTGAAAGTTTGCCGTCAATCGTCAGGAAAACGAGAATTCGTCAGTCACGGAATGCCCACCTCTGCAAACGAGGGTAGTGAATATGCCTTCATTTGGACCACATCTTCAGGGCTGGAGACAAGATTCAGCCAGATGCTATCAAGTCTGCCAGCCTCACTTCAAAACAATGGAATCACCAGGGGACCCCTGTCATTTCACTTAACAAGGACATGCTAGGACTCAGGAAGAATCATGATAAGGAGCCACTCGTTGTCACCTGAAAACCTCTCCAAACAAAGGATGTGGATTCGAACGGCCTTAAAACAGACTTTTTGGAGCCTCCTCAGCAGGGGGCCTGCCCGACAAACATTGACAATGCTGGATGAAGACCGACCCCAAGAGGTCGACATGGGAACTGCAGCATTAAACTTCCTATGCTTTTGATCAATCAAAATTACCTTGAAATGAAACATGAAACATATTTGATTGTATGTTTGCGTATTGCTTACTTTGTGCATTGAGGAATCTGCTTCACTATGGTAACAATCATTTTTCTGGTCAGGTTTATGAAATAACCATGTAGATGTTGGGTTAAACTCATATCTTTGACTCCTAAACTTTAGACGCATTCAGAATGAGATGTTTCCAGCTGAGGTATGACAGTTGATGCCAGTTACAAATTGTGAAATTTACAAATGTTTTAAACAGGACAATTTAATAGACTCAAATCTAACTTTATTGAAATCTGAAACCTGAGCTGGAGGGGGGGTGGACACTGCAAAACTGCATTTTTGACTGCAGTCCAGTCCCGCACGCATTGAATATCACCCGCGGTCGACTGGCACAAAGCTGAACATTGGAGTCCTCCAAACCTTCGTCGCCACACATGTGGTAGATGCGCCGAACTCCGGCGGGGCAGCAAACACTGAAGCGACACGCCAGGGCTACCCCCTTTGGAGCCCGACACCACGCAGCGGCCGGACTCCATGAAAACCCAACCAAGCTTTGGTACCGCTCCAAGCAGCCTTCTTCTATTTTTCCTTTTTTTGTTTTTTTTTACATCTGCAAACGTGTAAAGGTCCTTCCCCTCTTCGCTCATCACGTGAGCTTCAGTAAAAAGAAGTAAGTGACCACTCTGTAGCCTGCAGGGCTTTTCAGTGGAGGCATACAAAATTGGTAGCGAACGCTAGCAAACTTTGTGCATTTCATAAGGTCCTCCAGCTGGCTCTATAGTCGTCCTTACGCTCACCTGTCAGACGTCCCCTTTTCCCTTACCTCCCAGTTAATTTCGATATTTGTTTTCTTATTTTTTTCTTCATTTATTTAGGCTTGCTATATTTTAGTGTTTTCTTGTTATGTTCCACTAGAATAGTTAATAAATATTGTCCATATACAGAAGTCAAGCGTGAATTGTGTATGTTTGGGTCAAGGTATTAACCTCTATTTTATTCCAAGAGCTCACAACTTATTTTATTGTAGCACCTTCACATTTTATGACTGATTTAATGAGGTTTTTCGTCAAATTCCCCTTTAAACAACAAAAAACTTTGACGTGGTGCCCCTAGAGGCAGGCAGGAGTAATGCAGGCATTGCTCCCGGCTGCTACAAACTATTGACACTCTTACGAGTGACCCCCATTTTTGCTAAACGAGTATTAGTACCACTCTAAAAGAAAATAAAAGGGTTACAAGAGGTCATCAACTTTTTTGCAGTATTATAATGTGCGGCACGGTGGTCGACTGGTTAGCACGTCCGCCTCACAGTTCAGAGGTTGTGGGTTCAATCCCGGCTCCAGCCTCCCTGTGTGGAGTTTGCATGTTCTCCCCGTGGGTTTTCTCCGGGTACTCCGGTTTCCTCCCACATTCCAAAAACATGCATGGTAAGTTGATTGGACTCTCTAAATTGCCCCTAGGTGTGATTGTGAGTGCGGATGTTTGTCTCTGTGTGCCTAGGGCTGGCAACCAATTCAGGGTGTCCCCCGCCTACTGCCCAAAGACAGCTGGGATAGGCTCCAGTATGCCCCGCGACCCTTGTGAGGATAAACGGTATCGATAATGGATGATGGATAATGTTGTAGAGTGAGCTCTACAACTAGTTTAGGAAGTAGGAACCATTGTTCTAGTTTGTTTTCCTCCCAGTCCAGGTTTTGGGCAGGAACGCTAACCCCCAGGATTAAACTGGATGCATGAGGTTGAAGAAATTTGCGAGTACCATTAGTTTATAATGATCTGTCACGAGCCGTGTTCCGAAAACGTGTTTGACCTAAACGAGCACAGGGCAGCCCCCATTCAGGCCACTCTGTTGATAAATGGAAAAGAGTTGAAAATGGAGGTGGACACGGGGGCCTCGGCTTCAGTGATAAGTCAAGAGACCTACAGAAAATTGTGGCCCTCTGGAGAAGCACCTGTAGTGAAACCGACTAAGATTAGACTAAAAACTTACACAGGAGAGTGCATTCCACTTGTGGGAGCCATTGAAGTGAAGGCCGAGTATCAGGGGCAACAGGCAGCAGTGAGACTCCTTGTGGTCAAGGGGAGCAGCCTTAGCTTGCTTGGATGAGGCATCCTACTGAAAGTGCGATTGAATTGGGAAGAAATCAAGCATATTGGGGTGATTCCTCTTCCACGAGTGGAGGATCTGTTTGCTACCCTGGCAGGGGGCAAAAACGTTTCCAAGCTAGATATGAGCCAGGCATATCAACATTTGAAGCTCGAGGAGAACTCCAAACAGTATGTGACCATTAACACACATAAGGGACTGTTCAGATACAACCGCTTGGTGTTTGGCGTTGCATCTAGCCCAGCTATTTTTCAGCGCACCATGGAAAGTCTCCTACAGAACATTCCGCTGTTTACTTGGACGACATCCTCATCACAGACAGGACGGAGGAAGAGCACCTGGAAAATTTGGACCAGGTGTTGAAAAGAATGGCATATGCTGGGCTGCGGCTGAAACGCAGTAAGTGTGTGTTTCAAGGTCCCAGTGTCACTTACCTGGGCCACCAGATTTCGGCTCAGGGGCTTTTGCCAGTAGAAGAGAAGGTGAGGGCAATTAAGGAAGCCCGAACCCAAAGAATGTGACAGAGCTCAGGTCGTTTTTGGGCTTAGTAAACTACTACTGGCGTTTTTTGCCGGCCCTCTCTACGGTGCTTGCTCCCCTCTACTAGCTGCTGCATAAAGACTGCTTGTGGAAGTGGCAGGGAGCCCAGAAGACAGATTTTCAGAAGGTTAAAGGGCTTTTACACTCTTCACATCTGCTAGTGCACTTTGACCCAGCCAGAGAGGTGGTCTTGTCCTGTGATGCGTCACCCTATGGGGTGGGGGCAGTTCTTTCACATCGGATGGAAGATGGAAATGAAAGGCCAGTAGGCTATGTATCACGTACCCTCACCTCAGCAGAAAAAGGGTACTCGCAGTTGGAAAAGGAAGGACTTGCGGTGGTCTATGCCTTGAAACGATTCCACCAGTACCTGTATGGACGCCCTTTTATTATTTTTACAGACCACAAACCCCTGATAGGTCTGTTTGGTGAAACTAAGGGCATCCCACCCATGGCATCGGCACGTGTGCAGCGCTGGGCATTGACCCTTTCAGCATATCAGTATCGCATTGTCTACAAGGCAGGAAGTGAAAATAGCAATGCAGACGCATTCAGCCGTCTCCCTCTTCCATATACACCAAGACTGACGAACCTGCCCCCAGAGACTGTATTTTTGATGGACCGACTGTCTAACTCCCGTGACAGCAAAACACAAAATGTGGACAGCCTGAGATCCTGTGTTGGCACAGGTTAGGAGGTGGGTGATGCAGGGCTGGCCAGCAACAGTTGAGCAGGAGGAGCTCAAGCCCTATGTAAAGCAGCAGCGGGAGCTAAGTGTACATGATGGCTGTTTGCTGTGGGGGAGTCGAGTAATTGTAACCTCCGCCCGGACGAGCACAAGTGATGGAGGAGCTGCATGAGGCCCACCCGGGCGCGTCAAGAATGAAGGGACTCGCCAGGTCATTTGTGTGGTGGCCTGGGATGGACAAAGCCTTAGAAAAAAGGGTAAAAGCGTGGTCTCAGTGTCAAATAAATCAAAAGATGCCAGTACCAGCTCCCCTCCACCCATGGGAGTGGCGGGGCCGTCCCTGGTCCAGACTCCACCTTGATTTTGCTGGCCCTTACATGGGTCACATGTTCTTGGTGCTCATGGACTCTCATTCAAAGTGGCTAGAAGCACATATCATGTCGAGCATAACGACCTCAACCACCATAGAGAAGCTCAGACCAATCTTTGCCACTTATGGATTGCCAGGCACGGTGGTGACCGATAACGGAACTACTTTCACAAGTGAGGTGTTCCAAGAATTTATGGAGAAAAATGGAAGTCGTCATGTCCGCACAGCCCCATACCATCCTGCCTCAAATGGTTTAGCGGAACGGGCTGTGGGCACCATTAAGGAGGGACTGCTAAACATGACAGGACCTTCACTGGAAGTCAAGCTGCAGCGGTTCTTGTTCCAGTACAGAATCACTCCTCACACGACTACAGGAGTGCCCCCAGCGGGGATGTTAATGGGGAGAAGACCCAAGTCACGTCTTGATCTACTCCACCCAGACATTGGAGCGAGAGTTACCCAGTCACAGGAGGAGCAGAGAGAGAGACATGATAGACATGCAAAAGGGAGGCTGTTTAAACCGATGGACTGTGTGTATGTGAAAAATTTTGCCAGGGGTTTGCCCTGGTTGCCAGGTGTTATTCACGACCAGTCAGGTCCAGTGTCATTCGTGGTGGATCTGCAGACAGGAAGACAGGTCCGCAGGCACCAGGATCATCTGCGGGTTCGTAATGAAGCGGAAGAGGAGGAGCCGCGGACCATGGTACAGGAGGACAATGTGAGCTCTGTGACTTAGCTGCGGTACCAGAGAGAGGAGAGGAGCTGTCAAAGGAAGCTGAGGGACCATCCGTGCAGGCAGCCGCACCAACCCCACCACAGCCTGAAAGGCCGCAGCCTGGACCTGTGGCCTCCATAGTGGAGCTCAGAAGGTTCACAGAGGCAACACAAGCCTCCCGATAGACTGAAACTTAGACACAAAGGTCCACAGCAACTGTTGACCCTTCTGAAAGACCAGTCTTATAGGGTCTTATAGTCATCGGGTTGTATCGAAAAAATATTTATTAAGAACTCTGGCTAGGTGCTTTTAGGTTTGGTTTGGTTCAATTCGGTTAGGTTAGACTACATAACTAGTTAGTTAATCCCAAACTAAATGGTTTAATGATTGAACAAACTCAATAAAACTCATTGATTATTAAGAGAAAAGAGATTTGCATTAAAGTGCTATACGATGTTAATGTGCTAAAGCATTTTGTTTTGTTTCAAAAGTTATGCCAAATTTAACAAGATCCTCATCCCTCTTCATCTTAATTAATGCAGGTTTGAGCAAATTTTAGTACAGTACGTTATTCTTTTAATATCAGACATTTTTCCGGACTTAATTATCATAATATTACTACTTCTTCATGTAATTACCATTTTCACACTACTATTGAATGACTTTATTTTCTTGGATTCACTATAAATATTTATTTTCTCGCCCTAATGTTCCTTTTTACAACACTGCTTGGTTCATGTTAGGTGAGAAGAAATGTGGAGGCAACTCACTTAAATCTAGACAAATATTAACAATGCATGAGGCCCTTGAGCATAAAATCTCTGATAAAATCAAAATTTGATCAAAATCAAATATGCAGTACTTGACATTTAATGCAGTCTCACAGAACAAGAGCAGCCAGAAAGAAAGCAGCAGATTATGTGTGCAGAGGAAAGGGTCTTAAATTGCATAAAAACGTCTTTCTGCCTGATTGGATGAGCTGAAGCCCACCACAGCTGACTTTGGGCGAGAGGCAGGGTACACCCTGTGACATAACAAGTAAAAAGTATAAGATAAACATGACAAAACATGACTAAAATGTACAGATATCAAATAAAATCTTATAAATGAAAATCTGGCTTTCGTTTCTGACACAGCACTAAAAAAGCTTCTGCGGGGTCTTTTATAATTTGATGCTTACTGCTGACTCCATTTTACTTTTCGGCCACTTCTACCCAGCAGGTAAAGTCCTTCTCAGACATCTGAAAAAACAATGTTGGCATTCATCTGTGCGGCACTACACTGATTTACCTTCTGTGCTCTCCAGTCTCTAACAAATGGAACCTTTTCCATTACGCTTGTATTGTGTTGAGATTTACTGGTAGTACCGCTCTCTACCAGTAGATAGCATCAGTGTGTAAGGGACTGGGAGCAGACTGTAAAGAAGCTGAGAGGTCACCTAGAGTAGGCCAGAGGGTAGAATGAAGGAAAGAATGGAACAAACAGTCTGCTACAGAGATATGTAGGCGAGTGTGAGAATATAAAAACCTGAGTTACAATACTCATATTAAAAGTGACTAAACGGTCCGTGGTCTCCTGATTCACCAACTCAAGAATTGGCAACAGGAGAAAGGATGGCTATTTCAGTACAGAGTCCAGCTCCTTTTCTTCAAAACGGTGAGCTGCCGATACCATTTGTTAACAAATATGAAGCAGCAAGGCAGTATGAAAGCATTCAAGGCAAAAAGGAGGAAGATGTGACTGCTATTCACCGTTTGGAACGTAAACACTGGAAGAATGATTTATCGTAAACAACATTTACAAAGAAAGGTTTCAGCTATCAGAGTCCTTGCGGCGTCCTGTTACGGCAGAGCTAGTTGCTAGCCCACTAAACAGCTAACGTGAGCGAATGTGACAACAAAATTACAACCCAAATTCCATTGAAGTTGGGGCATTGTCTAAAATGTACATGAAAAAAGAATACAATGATTTGCAAATCACATTCAACCTATGTTTAATTGAATACACTACAAAGACAAGAGCTTTAATGTTCAAACTGATAAACTTGATTGTTTTTAGCAAATAATCATAAACTTGGAATTTTATGGCTGCAATACTTTTCAAAAAAGCTGGGACAGGTAGCAAAAAAGACTGAGAAAGTTGAGGAATCATCAAACACCTGTTGGAACATCCCACAGGTAAACAGGCTAACTGGGAGCTGGTGCGTGCCATGATTAGGTATAAAAGGAGCTTCCCTGAATTTCTCAGTCATTAACAAGCAAAGATGGGGCAAGGTCCACCTCAACTGTATGAGAAAATAGTTGAACAGTTTAAGGACAATCTTTCTCAACGTACAATTTAAAGGAATTTAGGGATTTCATCATCTACGGTCCACAATATCATCAAAAGTTTCAGAGAATCTGAAGAAATCACTGCAATGTAAGCAGCAAGGCCGAAAACCAACATTGAATGCCCGTGACCTTCGATCCCTCAGACGGCAGTGCATCAAAAACCGACATCAATATGTAAAAGATATTACCACACAGTTTCAGGAACACTTCAGAAAACCAATGTCAATAAATAAAGTTTGGTGCTACATCCGTAAGTGCAACTTAAAACTCTACTACGCAACGCAAAAGCCATCAACAAGACCCGGCTTCTCTGAGCCCAAGCATCATTTAAGATGGACTGATGCAAAGTGGAAAAGTATTCTGTAGTCTGAAGTTTCAAATTGTTTTGGAATGTTGTGGGCGTCGTGTCCTCCGGCCTAAATAGGGAAAGAACCATCCGGACTGTTACGGACGCAAAATTCAAAAGATAGCATCTGTGATGGTATGGGGCTGTGTTAATGTCAATGGCATGCATAATTTACACATCTGTGAAGGTACCATTAATGCTGAAAGGTACATCCAGGATTTGAAGAAACATATGTGGGAATCCAAGCAAATCTTTTTCATGGAGGCCCCTACTTATTTCAGCAAGACAATGCCAAACCACATTATGCACGTGTTACAACAGCGTGGCTTCGCAGTCAAAGACTGCAGGTACTAGTCTGGCCTGCCTGCAGTCCAGACATGTCTCCCATTGAAAATGTGAGGTGCATTAGAAGGCCTGAAGTCTTACCGTTTAAATCTTTGAGTTACACACTGACACATTGTCAGTACGTCCAATCTTCATGATCCTTGTTGTTACTTTGTATTTTTGTTGATAAAGACTTTTTACCCTTCAACTTCCGTGTCATATCTGCGAATGGGTCCAAATCACCATCCTCACATGACAGAACGTACTGACCAGTCATGGACCCAGCAGACTCTGACACTTCCCTCAAGTCGAAGACGTCACCACCTGCTCCTAACCATCCCTCCACCTCAAATCAGGGAGTGATTGTCTCACCGGCTGCTGCTTTGCTTTTTCACTGGGAACCTCTCGTGTCACTCCTCCACGATGGGTCGCTCAAGCCATCGCAAGTCCAAGTGTGCCTCCCACCGCCCTCAGCCTGCCGACCACCCCCACACCCTTCGTGTAAGCTCTGTCTCATCTTTGCCGTCTACTTGTCCGAATTTTGCACATTCCCCTTCTAGTTTGACACCCAATGTTTTGTTCTTAGACTCAGATTTTTCTGACTGTGAAGATGGCCATGATTTAGTTAATCTCCTTTCTGATTCTGATTCTGACATTGATTTTGGGCTTCCTGGTTTTTCAAGCCCTCCTCAGTTTTTGTACGATGATGATCTCTTAGTTTCCGATTCAGATTTTGACACTGATTTTGTTTTTTCGAGTCCCTTCCCCACTATTCAAGCCCTTGTCAGTTTTTGTCACGTTTTTCCGATGGTCATCCCTTAGTGTCGACTCCAGAACCCTTCCCGGCAGACTCTGGCTTGGGCGCTAGGTTGGGTATTTACACAGGACAGAACGTAGGCGCCCGAGAAGATGTTCTGGTTCCTCTTGTAAGTCTGCTTTTTCCAAGTCGTGTCATTCCGAACCTGTACCCTTAGTGTCCACCACTGAACCCTTCCCTTCAGACCCTTCTACGGGTGCCCGGTTGGCCATTTACACGGGACCCCCACGGGGTGGCCAACGTAGGCGTCCAAGTAGAGATTCTGGTTCCTCAACAGCTTTTTCCAAGACACGTCTTTGCAAACCTATACCCAAGCCACTACACTCGGCACCTTGTACACTGCGTACTGCTTCACCTAGTCCCGTTCCTCGCATTTCTTCTAGTATACCTTCCTCACTATCTGTATTCCCAGCCCCGCGTGTCTCGTACGCGTCCCAACCTTTATGGTGGCAGGCTCCCATGCCAGCTCCTCAGCAGTTCCAGGCCCCGTTACCGTTTCCTCAGCAAATGCAGGCCCCCTTGCTGGCACCTTGTCATCTACAGGCTCCCATGTCAGCTCCTCTGCAGTTCCAGGCCCCGTTCCTGGTGCCTCAGCAAATGCCGGCCCTCGTCCAGGTGCCTCAGCAATGCCAGGCCCCCTTTCTGGGACCTCAGCAACAACAGGCTCCCATGCCGGCTCCTCTGCACCTAGTACCTCAGCGGTGCCAGGCCCTCTACCCGGCAACTCAGCCACTACAGGCTCCCATGCCGGATCCTGCAGTGCCAGGCCCCCTTTCTGGCACTTCAGCAAATACGGGCCCATGTCCCAGTGCCTCTGCTATGCCAGGCTCATCTTCCCGGCGCCTCAGAAAATGCAGGCCCCCATTCTAGCTCCTCAGCACCACCAGACTCTGACGCTGTTCCGGCGGCGCAACTTCTGCGGCTGCCCTTGGATTCTGCTACGACGGCTCCGGCAGCGCAACCTATGCAGCACAAACCCAAGTTTGAGACTGTTGGCTTTAGATGTGAAGACATAGGGCCCAGGTCAACAGGGTGGGATGGAGACAAGCCATTGGGACCAAACACCATAACTTCTGTTTTCTTTTCGTTGAAATTTAGTGACATCCAGTCTTTGATGTCTTCTAGGCAAGAGAAAAGTGGTCTTAAGGATAAAGCCTCTTTTTTGCTTAGCGGGATATAGATTTGACAGTCGTACGTACACAGCGGTGGAGTACGTCTGTGCGTCCGGGAGCGAGCAGGGGACGAAGCGTGCACCTGCTCCCTTTTCAGCCTCGCTAGCATTTCCCTCGGCGTCGTTTTCGCCGCGGTGGTAGCGCTGGGAGATGGAAGAGGTCCGCCGCGATGTCAGCGGCCAACGTCTCTTTCCAGTCGTGCTCAAACGCACTGAACCTCCAACCCCGCATCGCAAGTCCAATAAAGTTTGCCGATCATACACAAAGGAGGAGGAACCTCTGCCACATCATGTCTTGCCTCCCTTCTCTAGCGCAGTTCTAGGGTTGGTGTACAATGGAACTCCAGGAGGAGGCTTTGCTGCACTTCCCACACTCGGGACATGCTCTCATGATTAATGAGATGCAGTCCAGTGCTGTCAGAGAGCCACCACATAGAGTGCAGCAGTCTTTGGATTAGAGCACAGGTATCCTCCACCCCTCGGGTTCTTCTGCGGCAGTGCTTGGCTAGCCTGCTTGAGCGGATGCTTGCCAACACCTGGGCATCTGTTGGCTCATGGACCCGATGGTTCTTTTTCAGCTCTGCTCGCTTAGCCTCTTTCAAGTGAGAGATGTCCCGCTTGTGCCACTCAAAAAGGCAGCTTGAAAGTTTAGAGCAGAATGTGCCATACAGTGGATGGTGCTCTGTGGTGACGCTATTGGTGAATTTCCTCATGAAATGGAAGATATCCAACCGCACAGTAGACGTCCATGGCTGATACAAACGAAGAACTGGGCTCCCTCCTGTGTAAATTCACAATATCAGAAATAGAATACCGAGATTCACCAGAGCTGGAGGGGTGATATCAGTTCCCAGAGATTGTAATCGCCTAACAAAACATATCATATCAAAACATATAACACAATTTGAAAATAACATACCTCTGTCACTGCAACAATCTCTGTCCACATAGATAGCATCTGGTTGTGGTTCACCAGCATCCCTGTATCGCTTGATGATACCCTGACACAGATCATCCAGCCCAACCCCTTCACCAGTTGTGAGGACTGAATTGAGGATTTCACCGTACTCGTTTCCGACATTGGTCATCCACATTGCGGTGTCCACAATTCCTCCGGCCAGTTTTTTAGTGATCTATATTGTAACAGTGCAAACATTATAAGTACACTATACGGTATTCAGTATACAGTATTTAGCCAACCTGAAAAGCGCATATTAAATCAAGCTTATAGAGGTTTACATTTACCTTCTTGGTGGTGTCAAGCTTCAAAATTCTCCCAAATGTTGAAGTGATAACACCTTTGAGTTCATCCAGATGACCCACAACATTGTTGGTATGAACTGTCTCAAACCACTGGGCCAGGGGCAGGGGAGACAAGGGCAGGGGTGGCAGATACATAGGTTTAGACTGTGTGAGGATAGCTGATTTTTTATGGATTTCACGATCCGCCTCTTGGAAGGCCTGCTACAGGTAACTGGAACTATTCCCTGCTGTTTGGGTACGCAGAAGAGTGACACACTTTCTGTCCAGTGCTAAACGTGTCGTTAACACAGCAGGAAATTTGTTGCGATTGGAAGGATCTAGCTGATTTAAAATGTCAATACTCCAACAGACAGGTACTTTGCAGTGACTGCACTTTGGGTAGTCTCCCCCGATCAAATAATATTTGGAGTCCACATCTATGACCTCTCTGACTTTAGTATATATGCCCGAGTGATGCATCTTTCGACTGCACTGGGCAAGTTTCAGAGGGATGCCCTTCATGCGCATTGTAGCCCACAGGAACATCCTCTGCCGAAAGTAGTGATGGGGGTCTGTAGGTGCAGCAGATCTAATAGGCCTTGGGGGATGGTGCCAGTCTTATTTATGTTTTGTTTTAAATGCCCATTTGCATCATACAGGATATGAGCAATCCATTCCTGGTCACCCGGTTTAATAACCCGACGAAACTGCTGTGGAAGACAGCTTGCAAGGCTTTGCGATGGAAAATGCAGAGGGAGTGGGTGCCCTGGTTGTGTGGTAGGGGGGGCATGAGCGGGGGCAGGAACATGTGGTAGACCACTTTGAGTCACTGGTACCATCTCAGTAACTCCAGGAGTGACGGCAGCAGGAACATCTTGTGGAGAGGGTGTGATGTTGCGCATCACTGGTGCCATCGTTTGAGCTGTGGTAGGGGCAGGAGCAGGTTTTTCGGGGAGATTTGTTGATCCATGACTGTCCTCCAGGTGGTATGACAAGCCAACAGCACCCAACACCTTCACACCACAATGTTCACATTGTTCCGCAACGTGATAGTCAGAGAGGTGCTCTGTGTACTCATCAGCCAGCACATCTTGTCCACACAGTGAGCAGTAGAGAGAATTCCTTTCAAGTCTTGCAGCTGCCTGAGATGTGCTTGCAGCACTCGATCCCTGCTGATAGTCAGAAGCCTGCGAAGCCTCCACTTTTACAGCTGCTGCACTGCTCTGTGAATCTGAACTCGCAGCTGCCTCCCCCGTCTCCTCTGCTGCGGACTGGGAAAACAGAACTGGGTTTTACATTTACAGCTCACTTTTACTGAGCCTAAAAACATGTTGTTGCCAGATCTTACAGGGGGTTTAAAGTGCCATCCATTTGCTAGTATGGTTCTATAATTTCAGAGATCCTTCCATCCATTATCGATAACGCTTATCCTCACAAGGGTCGCGGGGCATGCTCGAGCCTATCCCAGCTGTCTTCGGGCAGTAGGCGGGGGACACCCTGAATTGGTTGCCAGCCAATCGCAGGGCACACAGAGACAAACAACTGCACTCAGAATCACACCTAGGGGCAATTTAGAGCGTCCAATCAACCTACCAAGCATGTTTTTGGAATGTGGGAGGAAACCGGAGCACCCGGAGAAAACCCACACAGGCACGGGGAGAACATGCAAACTCCACACATGGAGGCCGGAGCCGGGATCGAACCCACGACCTCTGAACTGTGAGGCAGACGTGCCAACCAGTCGACCACCGTGCCGCCAATTTCAGGGATTTGCAACTCAATAATATAAGTTACCTGATGGTAGCCACATTTGCGGGGGATCTTTTTCCCAAATTTGTCCACCTTGCGGACACTTTGACCGGGACTCGGGGTGAGGGGGCAATGCGTAATTCTCTCCAGCGTCGATCCCCATATTCTGATTTGGGCTTCTAGCCGGTTGAAAAAGTGTATTTCTCCTGAGCATACAGGGACATTATACCAGCCTAGTATGAATCCGGTTTCCCACTCTTTGTCATTTTAGCTGATAAATTACAATTGTAGTCATTAGCCTATACGGCCTACTCGGCGACCACCCACACGACGGCCCAAAAAAAAAAAAGTAATGATTAAGTTACAACGAATGGTAACACTTGCAAACACTTACGTACGGCACAACATCTCCGTAATAATTAGTCCGTAATATATGCTACGGAACTATTTTAACTTACTGTTAAGATTTTCCAAACGTTCTGGTCCGGTCCGTAAAAGCCCACCTTGATGTTTAATGCCGACCCCGCCTGCATGTAAGCTAAATTATACGTCACTAAGAGATGTCGCGAGTATTCATGAAAATAATAATATGCACAAAAATTAAACAGTATAGGACCGTCCAAGATACGTGCACTTAGCAATTTTTAATACTTAATAAAATACTCATTTTTATGGAGACGCGCCGCTCGTGCGTGATGCGTTGAGAGACCGGTTATGATTGGTTCCTTTACTCGCTGGCGAAGATGATTGGCTCTTTTGGCCCTCTTCGCCCCGCCGGTGAAGATGATTGGCTCTTTTGCCCCTCTTCACCCCGCTGTTAGGAAACCCGTTAGGACTCATGCTAGGACACTGTTAGGAAGTGTTAGGACCTTGTTAGGACCTTGTTAGGAAGTGTTAGGACTTTGTTAGGAAGTGTTAGGACTTTGTTAGGAGATGTTAGGAATTGGTTAGGAACTGTTAGGACCTGGTTAGGAATGTGTTTACCGTCCAATGTTTTTTTGTAATCATTTTATTGTCCCTACTGATGCTTGGGTATTGCAGTTATGCGAGATGCACATACCTTTAAGCTGCTTGCTGACCTGGGGCAGAGCCACTGAGTTTATGCGCAGCTCTCCAAGGTTCTGGTAAAGTACCCCTTTTGGGTTTGAGGGTATCTCGTAGGAGACTGGTCAAATTCCTTGAGACATGAATACAACCTCAAAATTTCAGATACCTCTGCATTACTGGGGCTGTTATTGTTCTGTTCCATTCAACCAGGTATCCTGCCAGGGCATCAACAGCCTCCCATCCTGAAATCCCTCTGAAATCACACTTTGTATCCTCCCACAACAAAGACTCTTACAAAACCAATTCTACATTTCTGGTGAGGAGAAAATAATTTTAAAAAACCAACAAATTACTAAAGGTCAGACATTAGCCACTTTACCAGAGCTGGAGAGACAGGCCCACTTTCCTCTGATGGGGATGGGACTGGCCTGGGAAAGACAGCTCCTAAAGTAATTAACAGGAGTAGCATACAATTATCTTGTAAGGGTTTGTTGTGTCTATGCAACATTTAAAAATACTTTTTATATGATGAGTCATGAGTACAGTGGTTTAAACTTCAACAAAATAAGCTTCTATTTTTTAAATAGATAATCAAACTTATCATACTGATACCTCAGAAAATGGGGCATAACCTAAAAATATGATTTCGTATTGTCAACTTTAGCTCTGTCAGTGTAGAACTCCATATTCTGGGTCCGGGCTTCTGGCCAGTTGACAACGTATATTTCCCCCGAGCGAACAGGGACATTACAACAGCCCAGAACCCGGTTTCCCAATCTTTGTTATTTCAGCTGATAAGGCACAATTATGTTGGGTAATATAAACACGGCCGAAACTAAACTTAATCTACCACCAATGCGACGACGGCAAAAAAAAAAAAAAAAAAAAAAAAAAAGAAAAACGAACAACAAAAATAATAATGACAAACTATAACAGTTATGGTAAAAGTCCTCCATAATAATATATCTGTATATAAAACACAATTATTCCATGGTATTTTACCTTCTGTAAAGGTTTCTACAGCGGGTCTGGTCCTGTCCGTCTAGGTTTGCTTGCTTGCTTGTTTACAGCCGACTACCCCTGCATGTTAGCTAAGCAGCTAAGCTATATGTTCATAAACCACATCGCGAGTATTCATGAACATACTCGTGCGCATAAAAATTAAATAGTATACAAGCATACAATATTATTGCACTTAGTAATTTTTAATACTTACTACTACTTTAATGGAGATGTGCCACTACTACGTGGTGCGTTGAAATGGACCATGATTGGCTCCTTTGCCCCCCGGCGTAGATGATTGGCTTCTTTGGCCACCGGCAAAGACGATTGGCTCTTCTGCCCCTCTTCGCTGTTAGGAAACCCGTTAGGACTCATGTTAGGAAGTGTTAGGACCTTGTAAGGAAGTGTTAGGACTTTGTTAGGAGATGTGAGGAATTGGTTAGGAACTGTTAGGACCTGGTTAGGAATGTTTTTGCCGGCCGCTCGGCGCAGGGGCCAACTCATCTGTTTAGTTGTCATTAAACTGGGTCCATTGTACTCAAATGCGTCTTGTAATCAATGGCAGATGCGATGTGTCAGGACACAATCTTCTTTTTGGGGAATTAGCTCAACTGTAGAGCATTCGCTTTTCATGATAACCAAGATGAAGTTGAAGCTTTTTGAAAGTCAAGAAAGGTTGTGAGTGTATACTTAATTAGTTCAACTGTAGAGCGCTCGCTCAGCATAATAACCATGCTGAAGTTGTAAGGTTTTATAAGTCAAAGGTTGTATGAGTGTTAACTCCATTGTGGTGGACCAAGACTGCGTTTTGACTTTTATTCCTTTGCAATTAAAACTTCTTGAAAGAGCACATACTTCCAGACAATCCTCCACATTTGACGAGTGTTACGGTCAAACTCTTTCCTCAAAGAAGCAGGAGCATCTGAAACCCTCAGGACGATGAAGATGGGATTCGAACCCATGCGTGTAGAACACAATGGATCAGCAGTCCATCGCCTTAACCACTATGCGACCTCATCTATTTGGCTAACATTAAACCGGCATTGCATTGGACTCAAATGTGTATACTGTTGTGGACGAACTGCCTCTCAACTTTGATCCCTTTGCAGTTTAAACTATAATTAAAATCTCTTGGATGTGTACGCACTTCCAGACAACGCTCCATATATGATGAGGGTTACAATCGAACTCTTTCCTCAAAGAAGCAGGAGCATCTGAAACCCACAGGACGATGGGATTCAAGCCCATGCATGTAGAACACAATGGATTATCAACCCATTGCCTTAACCACTCGTCCACCTCATATATGCGGCTGTGTGTCAAAGAAGTCCACTCGGAAGACCAAGACAAGCCTAGTGATAGGACTAAAAGCAACTCAGACCAGCCAAGACTGACTTTTCTTACGCGCGGGACAGTGGAGGCCACTCGAGGTGGTTGCTCCTCCAGTCTGTCAGCCTCCATGCCCCCGTTGTTCTCATTTTATTGAGTTCAAGCAACATACATTCCGAGAAACAGATACATGACGATATAGGTACTTCCGCTTTGTCTGCATTTTGCAACTGTTGGTGGTTTAACCGTCAGCTGCTGACAGCTTCCTGTTTCACAATTTTATTCAGCACATTCAACTCAGATGGAAACTGAGTGGGTGAGTTCAACTAAATGTCACAAGAGGAGTATCAAAGAAATAAACTTTTAAACAAGATATCATTGTAACTGTCAATTTCTCTCACATTTCCCTCCTGTATATCATGATTAAAATAAAATAAAACATTCATATCACCCAAAAGCTATTGCTTGAGTGGGGGGAAAACTGTCCAAAAACCCAATGGGAAAGGGCAGAAACTTGTCGCAAGCCGTAGCTAAACACAAAAACAGAGCAAGAACTAAAACTGTTTTTGGTCCAATACATGCATGTACAAGATGAACCCGGAAACATCAAACATTCACAACTGCATTGCTTTTCTGTGAAGTCGTCAAAAAGGGTTCACACAATAGTAGAATCATCGTCATCATCAGAGTTCATGTAACCTTGTTGGTATTCAGACATGGCTACAGTAACATGAGCAGCTACTTTCAATTCAACAACATCCAAAAATTTGGCAGTACAAATTTTGCACAGGGGAATACCACAAGAGATACAAAAACAGGATAATAATAGAATACTAATGATAATTGGAGCTATAGCGACAGCTATACCTTTCCAATTTCCAAATGTATCCTGTAGCCATTGCAAAAAGGCTTTTGGTTCAACTCCATACATAACTTCCATATTTTGAGTTTTCTCCCTGTAAGCTCTAAGCAGTGTAAGGGTTTCTGTTAACGATCCATTAGACAATGTGTGTAGAGGGATGTAGGTGCAGCAATCACCAGTTATAATCATTTGACAAACCCCTCCTTTTTCCGCCAATATCATGTCTAATGCCTGCCTATTCTGCAAAGCCACAAGTGAAGTTGCATGCCATTGTGAAGCTGTATGCGCAAATAATGCTTCTGTGAAATTTGTTAAAGTGTTTACCTTGTGATTCAGATAATTGATTAGTTCGGTGTGCTTATATGTGCTAATAGGAAAGAGATAACCTATAAATGGCAGCTGTATAAACGCTGCGCATATTTCATACAATAATTTATCTTTATTTATCTTTCTGGGTTAGCCAATTGCATCAAAATAAACAGGAGTGTTCTGTGTAATTTGAATTTTTGAATTAGCACTTTCCAAATCTCTTTTCGCTCTGTGTGTACTGTTCAGTGTCACCATTTCATCATTGACAACATAGGAGGTTGTTTTCTGGACTCCGGTAACATATACATAAGTTCATCATTGTCCCTGTTTTGTCCGTCAGGAGCTGTAGATTTCCCAGGATAGAGGTAGACAGCAGTCTACAACTAGGCGATTGTTCAATGTTGGTGTTTTCTTGGTCAAGAGGCTGTGTGACAACTTCCATCAGGCACAGTCCTGCACGGATGCAAACAGTGTACTTAGCCGACAGGACTGCGGTCAGCTTCCGACCTGTGGTCTGCTCCATCTTCCCGAGAAGGGTGTGCAAGCACGGAAAACCCTCTCTCCAACTGTGGTCTTTCGACGATGCGCAGTCAGTGCACTGGGTGCTGATCCTACTTTGAGGGACTGGCGTCGCTAGGCCCGTCAACAGGGAACCGAAGGAGCTTGCACTGCGACTGGTGGATCCAGCCGTCACGCCCTTCGACCTTTACAGCAGTTGGACTTGCTGCATTCACCTGGAAGGGGCCATCCCAGCGTTCACTGTCCCAACGGGGTTGTCTCAGCACCTTGAGGAAGTCCAGGTCTCCAATCTGGACCTGGCACATCTGTGGAGCAGAACACTCTGGCAAGTCATTGTGCTTATGCATTTCTTTCTGATCAAACAGGTTTTTCATGTGGACAGGAATAGAAGTCCCTGCTAATGGTTACTCTGGTGCAAGGTCAGGGAGTCTATATGGCCGTCCATACAGAATCTCAAATGGGGATAGAGTTTTTCCTCCCTTCCTCCTTCGTAGGTACTATCTTCATTCTTGTGGCTACAATAGGAATACAATCAGGCCACTGTCTCTTTGTTTCTTTCATGGTCTTAATGAGTCTGGCTTTGACTGTTCCATTGGTTTGTTCCTGCTGACTGTGGATGGTACACACAATGTCGCTTCAAGTCAATGTTTAACAGTTCACCCACTCTGGTAACTGCTTTGTTCAAAAAAGTGTGTTCCATTGTCACTTCTGATTACAAATGGAATCCCAAATGTTGGAATTATGCGTTCACATAACGCTTTTACAACAGTTTTCACATCATTGTGGGTGCTTGTAAAAAGTTCAACCCACTTTGAAAACACGTCAACAATTAGACAATATTGTTTCCCTTGTGTTTTGTTCAATTCAATATAATCCATTGGTATTGTGCGTTGTTTTTTTAAACAAATAATACATCTTTTGCAAAAAATTTTTTGAATAGTGCGTAAATCCATGTGTGTGGTAGTGCTGGTGTACCTGTGTTACAATCCCTCCTGCTGACACATGACTCAATCCATGTGTCAATTTTGCTGCCCACTCATATAAGGATTTAGATATTCCTGTGTCATCAGTTTTTCCCCCTTGTTTTCCCAATATTGTTGTTATGTACGTGGTGCTTGTTTTTGTCGTAACTTCAAAATGTCTTGTGTTGTGTTCTGTGTTTCTGTTGCAAGCAGGTCATGTGCTAATGTTGTGTCAACTGGGGAAATCCCCTGGGCAACTTCCATAGCAGCTTTATCAGCTAAGCAGTTGCCAATTGTGATTGAGCCATTTCCTGTCAAATGTGCTTCACATTTTCAAATTGCAATTCTTCTGGGCAGTTGTACTGCTTCTGGTAGCTGTTGAAGTAATGCCTTGTGGGCGACTTCTTTTTCTGTTGTGGTTTTGAACCCTTGGTTTGCCCAGTGTTGACAGAACACATGCATTGAACCCCAGTCATATTGGCTGTCTGTCCAAATGACTACATCTCTCCCTTGAAACGTTTTGCATGAAATAAAATCTTGGCCTGTGTTTTAACTGCATATCCCACCCTGTTTGCGGCCCTGTTTGCGGCTGTCTTCCGCTAAGCTGATCCGTCAACAAAAACAACTTCTCCAGTCTGGAGAGGTATGTCTGTTAGGTTGGGTAAGGGTTTGGTGGAAATTTGGACTTGGCTACCACAGTCGTGTGGCGTGCCATCTACTGGTGTGGGTAGAAGTGTCGCTGGGTTTAATGCACCACACCTTATGATGTTAATGTGTCCCTGTGATAGGAGAAGCGCGGTGCAGTGTAGGTGTTGTGCTGGTGACAAAAATGTCATCTTTGTTTCTAAGAGCAGTATAGAAACTGCATGTGGCACCTTCAAAGTTAAAGGATGGAACAACACCCGCTGATGCATCGACCCCCAAAGCTGCAGCCAACACACATGGACACATTCAGGAGTAGCTCTAGCCACAGGATCAAGTTGTTGTGAATAATAAGACACAGGTCTCATTTTTGTTCCATGTTTTTGCATCAACACGAGGTCATAAAACCTTGCTTAGCTGTCACTGTTTGCTCAAAAGGTTTGTCATAATTTGGCAAAGCAATTACTGATGAGGTTATCAATTCTTGCTTTATCTCTTCAAATGCCATGTCAGCACTCAGCACCCATGTTACCTGGTCTTGCAATGCCATTGGTTTGTCATAGATGATGTCTAGCAGCGGCCTGGTGATTTCTGAATAATTTGCAATCCAAGCCTTGCAATAATTTCACAAGCCTAAAAATGATATCATCTGTTTCTTTGTCTGTGGTTTCGGGGCGCCTTCATGACTGCTTCATCTGTGTTTCTGGCATGTTGTCCAATTCAGCTTATGTCTTTTAAATAACATATCTTATGCAAATATACACTACTCTTACTAGCACAAAAATAGAAACCATACTAAACATTATTTCTATGGCTTAAGTTAAATTTCTCGTGTAGTCTATAATATGAAGTCAATTTTTCTTTTCTTTTTTTTTTTGTCAAATTGCTTCAAATGAAATTTGCAAACATATTATTGGTCATTATATTTTAATAGTTTATATATTGCCTACTATAATTTAGAAGTATTGTATAGATTACTAGTATGCAACAGTCAACATTTAAATTAGTTTGACCCAATCAGCATATTAGATTTACGTTATCAGAAGCAAATTACTTTAACTTTGTTTACTGTGTAAGTATGACTTAAAAAACAAAACAAAAACAAAACTCAAGACAAAGGTCTAAATGTATAGATGAATAGCATGTTTGTTATTCTGTCAAAATTGGCATTTTACTTCAAGCATATTATTACTTTGGCACTTTATAAGTGCATAGCAAATTAACTCCAATGCACTATTTGTTTATACAAGGAAAACCACACTTCAATTTATACATTTTAACTTTTTTTTTTTTTTTAAATAATTAATTCAATAAATGGTGTTGAGTCTAAAAGGAACTTAAATTATTACAGTGTTTCAAAGAATTTTGTCTTAATATATTTTACATGTTTAAACCTGTTCTTGTTTTGTAGCAAAAAAATAAATAATCGTTTGAATAATCGTGATTTCGATTATTATCAATAATTAATGACAGTTAATTAATAAAATAATAAATAGTAAATGGCTGCTGTAGCGGTCATTGTTAAGTCCTCATCCATTTTTTTTTCTTTCCTCTGCTGTTTTCTTAGCTCATTTTTCTCTAGCCCGGTCAACGAGGGCTTTACACTTAAACCATTCCTCACTATCATCTACAACACCTGAAAAACCATACTTGTTTCTCCATTTTTGCACAAATTGTGTTGACCCTTTATAATCTCCTTCTGAAAACCGTATTTTTTTCCTTCAACTCTTCTTGACTATGTAACACTTCTGGAGTGACTACAGTTAAAGAGATCAATGGATCAGAACTAAGTTCGACTATTTGAAGTAGTAGTAATTAATATAAACCAATTGAATGACCACAGACCAAGAATAAGTTTAAACTGCCGGCTTCTTTTAGTTGAATTCAAACATATTGACATACAAATGACACACAAAATTGACACATAATGGACATACGATTTACATAAAACTGTAAGGAAAATATATTCCCTCTGCTTTCAAGTAATATTTTTGGTTGTTTATCCCTTTTCTTTAAACCTATTATCTAGTTTAGAAAATACAGTTCTCAACCCGGGTTGTTATTTTAATAAATTCTAATTTTACGTTTAAATCTATTTATGTGACCCTACCTTTGTTTTGAATAAAGTTCAGTAAAGGCAGGTATCTTGTTCAAATCACTTAAGTCCACCTTTAAATCTCAACCATTTCTGCTTTGTTGCTTAAACCAATCAACAATTCAATAACACCATTACAGCATCATTATGTATGGTTGACAAAAAAATAAAAGTGACACAATGTACAAACTCAAAACAATTCAGCAAAAGACTGAACTAATCCAAGTATTCAATTGTCTCTGGTTCAATCATTCATGTTCTTCTGAATGTCCGAATAGTCAATCCTGAGTTTAGAGTCCACTGCGGTGTAGCAGAGAAAACAACAGATAGATCCTACCAGGTCCAATGGATATTAAAACGTCCCGCAATTGCTCTCCGCTCCTGCGTGAGACAGTTCAAGGGGTTCGTGGGTGGCTCGCCATCTTGCGTCTCGCACAAAGAATCCAACTCCGTTAAGAGTTCAGACGTTTCTGAATCAAACCTTAGTAGCCTATCATAACAACAAAATAATATGCATAAATAACCCAATTAGTACATCGGGTAACTTCAATTGCAAGTTAAAGTCCGTTTACTGTCGAATGAAACGAATACAAATAAAATGACGCAGTTTCAATAATGGCGGTGGCAGGTGGAAAAAAAAACATCGCAGAGATATTGTATCACGACCCGCATTCTATTAAGCACCAATTCACCGTTTACAGCCATCATTTTAACATAAAACAACATAAATTTGACATCTTAGCTTCTTTTTTTCATCAATTGACCAATACAATATTATAAAATGTTCGTTGCATAAAAGAAAATACAAGTCTTAAACTCACGTCAAGTCACTCAAGTCCCGTTCAGTAATTAGTACATCACCAATGTAGAACAGGTTGTGAAAAATACAAAAAATAAGTCTTTCTCCGTACAAAAATAGCATTCGATAGCTCGGTTTCCTTCTATTTTTTCTTTTTTCGTTTAGCAGCAACTCCGCGAGGACTTACTGCACCTTCGTCGTATTCAGAAAGCACGAGGGAAAAAAGAAAATATAAAGTGCGCATTTCTGGTCACATGCGTCACGACGTTACGTCGCTACGTGTCCTTCAAAATAAGTTTTGATAAATAGATTAATCATTTTATACAAATACATTAATAAATTGGAGGTCCGCTGATAGTGTAGTGGTACACACGCCTGAGTTGTGTGCGGGCAGCGTGGGATCGATTCCCGCTCAGTGACAGTGTCTATGTGTGCCCTGCGACTGGCTGGCGACCAGTTCAGGGTGTAGTCTGCCTTCGCCCATTGACGGCTGGGATAGGCTCCAGCAACTCCCCGCGACCCTATATGGGATAAGCGGTTTGGAAGATGACATGACATGACATTAATAAATTAATGAATTTGCACGGTTTTCAACCTTGTAACATACTTTTAAGATATGTTTATCTATTTAGTATTTACATTGCATGTATTTCCTTAACGACTGTTTTTATTAACAGGCTCTTATTTTATGACACTATGTTAACCTGGGTTACACCTACAACAACAAGTTGTTGTCCCACTTGCCTCCTTGGACCTCACCCCATGCACTGGAGGTCTTATTTGCTTTCACCATTCTATTCATGTATTTTTCCTTTGTTCAGAGAAAAATGCTACGTGCCTGGTGTCGTGTCAGATACCAAGCTTCTACTCCCAATTGGAACGGGTACCTTCTGGGCGTTTATACTTGCGACCATTTCACCAGTTTTAGATTCCTCTTAACTCCGGACATTCACACAACATTCACATTCGCACTCAATGAAGTGACTAATTTGTGTCCTGAAAGCCAAGCTTTCTCTTCGAAAGCTTTATTCTCTACTATCTGCTTCGGAATTATTAACAATACAGTGATCCCTCGCTACTTAGCGCTTCAATTTTCGCGCCCTCAGTGCATTGCGGATTTTTCAGAAGCATTCATAAATTAAAAATGAAACAACACAGCCATATCGGGAGCTATATTGCAGAAAGACGCATTGTTTCAAAGATATGAGTTGACTCAGAGGCTTTGTACATACCCGCAGGCACTCATAAAAGGCGGTGACTGGTTCCCAGCGTGAGATCAACCATTGATAGCACAAGTGGATTTACTTTTTCCACACACTGTGCTGTACGTGAGCTGACTCGATGTGCGTCATCGCAGCCTCTCGCTTAGTCTCGTCCACTATTCAAATGTGCCGTTGATTTAGTCAGAGTCAAGCTGGATACTTTCTCCTCCATATTTGTAATGATGTGTTTGCTCTAATAAAGTTTTGTAAAAATCGGATAGTACAGCACAACAGCTGTGTTTATCGCAGCGCGCTCCCGGCCGTCCAGCAGCACGGACGCCTTAAGACTTCGCCAAATAAAGTGTGAAAATGTTTGTTACTTTTATCTTAGGTTGTCTTAAAACAGTTTACCTTAACTATAATCCCGCGTTGCATTTTATCCAAAGGACTTTATTGATGTTGTTGTGCAAAGATAAAGTTAATGCATGATGCCCCCGGCGGGCATGCTTTTTCTTCGTTTTTGAAATGAAGTAGGAGGAGAAGAAGAAGAAAAAGCAGGCGAAGAAGAATGAGGGAAGAAGAATAAGAAGTGGACGCTTTTACTTTCACTTTTCACGATGGCAACAACCGTTTTAAAGTGCAGGATTGGATAAATTACACTATGGCATTCTAGTTAAGGTAAGTCAATTTTATGATAAAAATTAAAATTTTAACGTAGTTTTTAGCCAAGGTTCCGTCGTGCTCGTCAGCTGCCACGGTCGGTCGAAGCTAAATTCTGATCACAGCCTGCAAGCTTGGTATTTATAGTCTTCATTTTGCAGTTTTATAGTTAAATTGATTGTTTAACAAGTATTTAGAAGTGTGGGAACCATGTTGGGGTTCGCAACAGCATAACAGAGGCGCACATCCCCCAAAATAAAACTATACAATAAATGTCATATAAAATAATAATCATGATCATAAGTCCGACTCTACTTTGCGGGTTTCACTTATCGCGGCGGGTTCTGTCCCTCCATTAACCACGATGAATGAGGGATCACTGTAATTCCTACTATCTATCTTCAGGTTTTCACCTTACTATCTGCTTCAGAATCATTAACTCTAACAATTCCTACTATCCTGTCGGACTGACCTTAGGTTCCTGCAACTTCGGTTCGTTGGATGGATGTTTGCGTTCCTCCGGTGAGCGGTGTCCGACTTCTGGCCTCGTGGAAAGGAGGGCTTGCAGGGCCCAGCGGGTTCTGATAGTGCACTGATTGGTTCAGTCGTCGTCAATCGTCCACCGAAGAGAAGGCGTTACCATCTGGCTCGAAGGACCACATTTTAGAATGTCAGGGAAGTCCATTCGGAAGACCGAGACAAGCCTAGTAATAGGACTGTAAAAACAACTCAGACACATGACAATAGAGGTACTTCCTCTTTGTCTACACTTTGCAACTGTTGGTGGTTTAACCATCAACTGCTGACAGCTTCCTGTTTCACAGTTTTATTCAGAACATTCAACTTAGATGGAAACTGAGTAGGTGAGTTCAACTAAATGTCACAAGAGGAGTTTCAAGGAAATAAACTTTTAAATATGATATCATTGTAACTGTCGATTACTCTCACACTGTGATTAAAGTGTTTCCATTGGACTCAAAAGCGTTTCGTAATCAATGGCAGATGAGATGTGTCAGGACCCGGTCTTCTCTGTGGGGAATTAGTTCAACTGGAGTGCATACGCTTATCAAAATAACCAAGATGAAGTTGAAGCTTTTGTAAGTCAAGAAAGGTTGTGAGTCTATACTCAATTGTGGTGGACAAAGACTGCGTTTCGACTTTGATTGCAATTTAAACAATGATTAAAATTTCTTGAAAGAGCACAAACTTATAGGCAACCCTACATATATGACGAGGGTTATGGTCAAACTCTTCCCTGAGAGAAGCAGTAGCATCTGAAACCCACAAGAAGATGAGGATGGGATTCGAAAACATGTATGTAGAACACAATGGATTAGCACTCCATCGCCTTACCCACTCGGCCACCTCATCTATTTGGCTGTCATTAAAATGTGTCCATTGGACTCAAATGTGTCTTGTAATCAATGGCAGATGAGATATGTCAGGACACGGTCTTTGTGGGGAATTAGTTCAACTAGAGAGCATTCACTTATCATAACTACCAAGATGAAGTTAAAGCTTTTTATAAATCAAGAATGGTTGTGAGTGTATACTCCATTGTGGTGGACCAGGGCTGTGTTTTGACTTAATACCTTTGCAATTAAAACAATGATTAAATTTTTGAAAGAGTAAATAATTCCAGACAAACCTCCATATATGACGAGGGTTACAGTCGAACACTTAGATCCATCGCCTTAACCAGTCGGCCACCTCATCTGTTTGGCTGTCGTTAAACTGGGTCCATCGGACTCAAATGTGTCTTGTAATGGCAGGAGGTGTCAGGACACGGTCTTCTTTGTGGGGAATTACTTCAACTGGAGAGCAATCGCTTAATATTATAACCAAGAGGAAGTTGAAGTTTTTGTAAGTCAAGAGAGGTTGTATGAGTGATCCATTGTGATGGACCAGGAATATGTTCTGACTTTTATTCATTTGCAATTTTAACAATGATTAAAATTTCTTTAAAGGGCACAGACTTCTAGACAACCCTCAGTAATTGACAAGGTTTGCGGTTGAACTCCTACCTCAGAGAAACATGAGCATTTGAAACCCACAGGACTTAGTGGATAGGATTCAAATCTATAGGTGTAGAACACAATGGATTAGCAGTCCATCGCCTTAACCACTCGGCCACCTCATCTATTGGCATCATTAAATTGGGTCCATTGGACTCACGTGTATACTCTGTTGTGGACATCTGAGTTTCAACTTTTATTCATTTGCAATTTAAACAATGATTAAAATTCCTTGAGAGAGCACATACTTCCAGACATCCCTCCATATCTGACGAGGGTTAGGTTCAAACACTTTTCTGAGTGAAGCAGGATCATCTGAACCCCTCAGTATGGTGAGGATGGGATTCAAACCCGTGCGTGTAGAACAGAACGGATTAGCAGTCAATCACTTGAACCACTCGGCCACCTCATCTGTTTGGCTGTCATTAAACTGGATCCATCACACTCAAATGTGTCTTATAATGGCAGGAGGTGTCAGCACACGGTCTTCTTTGTGGGGAATTACTTCAACTGGAGAACATTCGCTTATCATTATAACAAAGATGAAGTTGAAGTTTTTGTAAGTCATTGTTGTATGAGTGTGTACTCCATTGTGGTGGACCAGGAATATGTTTGAACTTTTATTCCTTTGAAATTCAAACAATGATGAAAATTTCTTTAAAGGGCACACACTTCTAGACAACCCTCAGTAATTGACAAGGTTTACGGTGGAACTCTTATCTCAGAGAAACATGAGCACTTAAAACCCACAGGACTTTGTGGATGGGATTCAAACCTATAGGTGTAGAAAACAATGGATTAGCATATCATCGCCTTAACCACACGACCACCACATCTATTTGAATGTCATTAAATTGTGTCCATTGGACTCAAGTATGTCTTGCAATCGCAGATGAGATTTGTCAGGATATGTTCTTCTTTGTGGGGAATTAGTTAAACTGGACTACATTCTTTTCTCAAAATAATCAAGATGAAGTTGGAGCTTTTGTAAATCAAGAAAGGTTGTTAGTCTATACTCCATTGTGGTGGATAAAGACTGCATTTCGACTTTGAATTCTTTGCTATTTAAAAAATGATTAAAAGTTCTTGAAAGAGCACATACTTCCAGACAATCCTACACATTTGACAAGGGTTAGAGTCAAACTTTTTCCCTCGAAGTATCAGGAGCATTTGAAACACTCAGGACAATGAGCATGGGGTTCGAACCCATGCGTATAGAACACAATGGATGAGCAGACCATGGCTTTAACCACTCGGCCGCCTCATCTACTTGGGCTGTTGTAAAACTGGGTCCATTGGACTCAAATGTGTATACTGTTGTGGACGAAAAACCTCGACTTTGATACCTTTGCAATTGAAACAATGACTAAAATCACTTGGAAGCACGGACTTCCAGACAACCCTCAATATATGACATTAGTTACTGTCGAACTCTTTCCTCAAAGAAGAAGGAGTTTCTGAAAAGCACTTGACAATTGAAACAATGATTAAAATCATTTGGTACAGCACGCACTTCCAGTCAACACTCCATATATGACGACGGTTACTGTCGAACTATTTCCTCAAAGACGTGGGAGCATCTGAAAACTACTTGATGGGATTCTAACCCTTGCGTGTAGAACACAATGGATTAGCAGACCATCGCCTTAGCCACTCGGCCACCTCATCTATTTGTCTGTCTTTAAATTGGGTCCATTGAACTCAAATGTGTATAATGTGGACGAAAAGCATTTAAGACTTCGATTCCTTTGCAATTGAAACAATGATTAAAATCACATGGAATAGTGCGCATATCCAGACAAAGCTTCTCATATGACGATGGTTAGTGTTGAACCCTTTCCTCAAACAAGCAGGAGCTTCTGAAAAACACTTGACAATGAGGATGGGAAGCGAACCCATGCGTGTAGAACACAATGGATTAACTGTCCATCGCCTTAAACACTCGGCCACCTCATCCATTCTTTAAAGTGGGTCCATTGGACTCAAATGTGTATACTGTCGTGGACAGAATGCATCTCGACTTTGATTCCTTTGCAATTCAAACAATGATCAAAATGACTTGGAAGATTACACACTTCGAGACAACGCTCCATATATGATGAGGGTTACATACGAACTCTTTCCTCAAAGGACGGGATTTAAACCCATGCATGTAGAACACAATGGATTAGCAGTCCATCACCTTAACCACTCGGCCACCTCAGCTGTCTTGCTGACCTCAAACTGGGTCCATTGGACCAAATGTGTATACTGTTGTGGACGAAATATCTCGACCTTGATTCCTTTGCAATTGAAACAATGATTAAAATCACTCAGAAGAGCACGCACTTCTAGACAACGCTCGATATATGATGAGGGTTACTTTGGAAATCTTTCCTCAAATAAGCAGCAGCTTTTGAAAACCACTTGACGATGAGGATGGGATTCGAACCCATGCATGTAAAACACAATGGATTAGCAGTCCATCGCCTTAACCACTCGGCCACCTCATCTATTTTGCCAACCTTAAACTGGGTCCATTGGACCAAATGTGTATACTGTTATGGACGAAATATCTCGACCTTGATTCCTTTGCAATGATTAAAATCACTCAGAAGAGCACACACTTCTAGACAACGCTCACTATATGATGAGGGTTACTTTGGAAATCTTTCCTCAAATAAGCAGCAGCTTTTGAAAACCACTTGACGATGAGGATGGGATTTGAACGCATGCGTGTAGAACACAATGGATTAGCAATCCAACGCCTTAACCACTCGGCCACCTCATCTATTTGGCTAACACTAAACTGGGTCCATTGGACTCAAATGTGTAGACTGTTATGGACGAAAAGCATGTCGACTTTGATTTCTTTGCAATTGAAACAATGATTAAAATCACTTCGAATAGCACGCACTTCGAGTCACGAATTTGAACCCACGCGTGTAGAACATAATCGATTAGCAGTCCATCACCTTAACCACTCGGCCAACTCATCTAATGGGTTAACCACTCGTTCACCTCATTTATTTGGCTAACCTTAAACTGGGTCCATGTACTCCAATGTGTATACTGTTGTGGACGAAAAACATGTCGACTTTGATTCCTTTGCTATTGTAACAATGATTAAAATCACTTGGAAGAGCACGCACTTCGAGACAACGCTCAATATATGACAACAGGTACTCTTCCCTCAAAGAAGCAGGAGCAGGACTTTGATTCCTTTGCAATTCAAACAATGATCAGAATCACTTGGAAGAGCACGCACTTCTAGACAATGCTCGATATTGAGCTGCTAGCTGTTGGCATGAGGCCATTCTACATCCCGCGAGAGTTTAGTCATGTGATCGCGGTGACCGTCGTGATGTCTTGACTGCAGCAGTGAGCAGGCTACAAACACAGCACCCAAATGCCCTGGATTAGCAGTCCATCGCCTTAACCACTCGTTCACCTCATTTATTTGGCTAACCTTAAACTGGGTCCATGTACTCCAATGTGTATACTGTTGTGGACGAAAAACATCTCGACTTTGATTCCTTTGCTATTGTAACAATGATTAAAATCACTTGGAAGAGCACGCACTTCGAGACAACGCTCAATATATGACAACAGGTACTGTCGAACTCTTCCCTCAAAGAAGCAGGAGCAGGACTTTGATTCCTTTGCAATTCAAACAATGATCAAAATAACTTGGAAGAGCACGCACTTCTAGACAATGCTTGATATATGATGAGGGTTACTTTCTAACTATTTCCTCAAAGAAGCAGGAGCTTCTGAAAACCACTTGACGATGAGGATGGGATTCGAACCCATGCGTGTAGAACACAATGGATTAGCAGTCCATCGCCTTAACCACTCAGCCACCTCATCTATTTTGATAACCTTAAACTGGGTCCATTGGACTCCAATGTGTATACTGTTGTGGACGAAAAACATCTCGACTTTGATTCCTTTGCTATTGTAACAATGATTAAAATCACTTGGAAGAGCACGCACTTCGAGACAACGCTCAATATATGACAACAGGTACTGTCGAACTCTTCCCTCAAAGAAGCAGGAGCAGGACTTTGATTCCTTTGCAATTCAAACAATTATCAAAATCACTTGGAAGAGCACGCACTTCTAGACAATGCTTGATATATGATGAGGGTTACTTTCTAACTATTTCCTCAAAGAAGCAGGAGCTTCTGAAAACCACTTGACGATGAGGATGGGATTCGAACCCATGCGTGTAGAACACAATGGATTAGCAGTCCATCGCCTTAACCACTCAGCCACCTCATCTATTTTGATAACCTTAAACTGGGTCCATTGGACTCCAATGTGTATACTGTTGTGGACGAAAAACGTCGACTTTGATTCCTTTGCTATTGAAACAATGATTAAAATCACTTGGAAGAACACGCACTTCGAGACAACGCTCCATATATGACAACAGGTACTGTCGAACTCTTCCCTCAAAGAAGCAGGAGCAGGACTTTGATTCCTTTGCAATTCAAACAATGATCAGAATCACTTGGAAGAGCACACACTTCTAGACAATGCTGGATATATGATGAGGGTTACTTTCTAACTATTTCCTCAAAGAAGCAGGGGCTTCTGAAAACCACTTGATGATGAGGATTAGACTCGAACCCATGTGTGTAGAACTTAATGGATTAGCAGTCCATCGCCTTAACCACTCGTTCACCTCATTTATTTGGCTAACCTTAAACTGGGTCCAAGTACTCCAATGTCTATACTGTCGGACGAAATCCATCTCGACTTCAATTCCTTTGCAATTCAAACAATGATCAAAATCACTTGGAAGAGCACGCACTTCTAGACAATACTCGATATATGAGGAGGGTTACTTTCTAACTATTTCCTCAAAGAAGCAGGAGCTTCTGAAAACCACTTGACGATGAGGATGGGATTCAAACCCATGCGTGTAGAACACAATGGATTAGCAGTCCATCGCCTTAACCACTCATCCACCTCATCTAATTGGCTAACCTTTAACTCAATCAATCACATTTTATTAATATAGCACTTTTCATAAAAATGCAACTCAAAGTGCTTTAAAACATACAAAGCAAAACATAGATAATTAGAAAAAAAAAAAAATCCGTTCATGCCCTCCCTCCCAACAAACCCAAGACAGATATCCATAGTACATCAGCAATCATTCACACACACCCACACAAAGTGCACAACCTGATAAAATGTGTTAAAAAGACATGACAAGGCACAGAGAAACCATATGAGGAAAGGGTACCCAAGACCTGACGTCCTCTGGCAGGCTATTCCAAAGGTGAGGACCAAAATGGCTGAATGCAGCCTCGCCATGCATTTTGGTCCTCACCCTTGGAATAAATAAAAGGCCGGCGCCAGAGAACCCCAGGATCCGCGAGGGTTGGTATGATAAAAGCAAATCAGATAAATAAGATGGCCCAAGACCATTAACACATTTATAAACTAATAAAAGTACCTTAAAGGAACTGTCTTGGCTCCCTTCCTGTTCACCCTCTACACCTCGGACTTCAACTACAACACCCCTACCTGTCACCTGCAGAAGTTCTCTGACGACTCTGCGATTGTCGGCGTCATCACAGGCGGAGATGATCGGGAGTACAGAGAACTTACTCAGGGTTTTGTGGACTGGTGCCAGCAGAACCGCCTCCTGATCAATGCGGGGAAATCCAAAGAAATGGTGGTGGATTTCGGTAGGCGCCAGCACGCTTCACCTGCACCAGTGAATATCCGGGGAACAGATGTTGAGAGAGTCTCAACTTACAAGTACCTGGGTGTTCATCTGAACAATAAACTGGACTGGTGCGACAACACAGACGCCCTCTATAGGAAGAGTCAGAGCAGATTCTTCCTACTCAGGAGACTGAGGTCTTTTGGGGTTCAGGGGACACTCCTCAGGAACTTTTATGACTCGGTGGTTGCATCGGTCATCTTCCAGGGGGTGGTCACCTGGGCAGGCGGCGTCTCGGCCCGGGACAAGAAGCGGCTGGACAAACTGGTCAGGAGGGCCGGCTCTGTCCTGGGCTGCTCCCTGGACTCTGTGGACTCGGTGGGGACAGGAGGATGTTGGCCAAGCTGTCATCAATGCTGGACAACCCGGACCACCCCCTCCAGGGCACCCTAACAGCACTCCACAGCTCCTTCAGTGACAGACTGTTACACCCTCGCTGTGCAAAGGAGAGATTCCGCCGTTCCTTCTTGCCTGCTGCTGTCAGACTCTTTAACAAGAACATTGTGCAGTCTCTACAAACTGGCGGACATTAGTGCAATTGTGCAGCTCTGCACCTGAGCTCATATCGTGCAATACCCAATATTCCCCACTACTGTAATACCGTGCAATACTCAACATTCCCCACTACTGTTAGTCTAGATTTATTTTTATCCAATGCTGTCCCTTACATTTCACTACAGCACTGCAGCACTGTCACTTACTTAGAGTATTTTTTCCTCTCTACTATGTACAGGCCGAAATGAGTGTTCCTCATACTTTTTATGTAGATGTAGGTTGGTGTGTATATACATGTGTATATGTGTTACTGCGTATATTTACATAGGTTTGATCGTAAATGTTTGCCGTCAATGTTATACATTAATGGCCACATTACGCCGCCGTCCCTGTGTGTCCTATATCTTTGCTGCTGTAACAATGAAAATTTCCCCACTGTGGGATCAATAAAGGCATTCTTATCTTATCTTATCTTATCTTAAAATCGATCCTGAAACACACAGGGAGCCAATGCAGCAATTTCAAAACTGGCGTAATGTGCTCCTGCCCTCTGGTTCTCGTCAGCACCCGAGCGGCTGAATTCTGCAGTAGTTGCAGTGGTGAAATGCTCTTTTTCGGGATCAGCACTACCGTGTTAGCCTGAGAGAGAACTCTGGCGATATTCTTAAGGTGATAAAAACCAATCTTGGTTACATTTTTAATATGAGGAATAAAACTGAGCTCAGAGTCAAAAATGACGCCAAGGTTCTTCACACAATGTGAGGGATTAAAAATGTGTAGTTTTGGTAAAAGCTTCTCTCTCTGACCTTCGGTCAGTTTTGTCCTGAGTGAGCTGTAGGAAATTATCTGCCATCCATGACTTGATATCTAAAATGCAATTTAAAAGGGTATCAATGGGTCCTGTGTCATCAGGAGACACGGCAATATACAGCTGCGTGTCATCAGCATAGCTGTGAAAGCTGATGCCGTGTCCCCTGATGACATCCCCAAGGGGAAGCATATAAAGATTAAAAAGTAGGGGGTCTAAAATCAAACCTTGGGGAACCCCACATTTAATTTCATGGGTTTTGGAGGAACAAGTATCCATACTTACAAAGAAATATCGGTCTGTGAGATAGGAATAAAACCAGTCAAAAACAGTACCAGAGATGCCCACTAGATTTTTAAGTCTATTTAATAAAATTTGGTGATCTACTGTATCAAAAGCATCACTTAGATCCAGTAGCACCAAGACTGTGAGTTTTCTCACGTCTGCAGTGCACCTAATATCATTTAAAATCCTTAAAAGAGCAGTCTCCGTACTGTGGTTCATCCTAAAACCAGGTTGATATTACTCCAAAATATTATTTGTATTTAAAAAATGATTCAACTGGATGAAAACCAGTTTTTCTAAAATCTTACTTAAAAACGGTAAGTTGGATACAGGTCTGTAATTATTAAAAACGCTCGGGTCAGAATTGCTCTTCTTCAGAAGGGGCTTCACCACCGCCGTTTTAAAGGCAGCGGGGAAGACGCCCGTCTGAAGAGAGCAATTGACTATATTTAAAATCCATAAAATGTCTTAAAAAGAAATGTGGGAATTGGATCTAAAAGGCAGGTTGTTGGGTTTACCTGGGAGAAAACTCGAACAAGTGTCCTTGCATCAACCAGGGCAAAACTTTCCAGTGTTTCCTCATGTAAATATGATTGTCCGGGTTTATTAAAACTTGTGTTTTGACGGGCTAAAAAACTGGATCTTATGTCATCGATTTTGCTTCTGAAGTGGTCTGCAAAGTCCTCACAGAGAGCGTCTGTTGGTCTCTGTGGGGACTTATTAAAATCAGAACTAGTTAAAAGTTCAAAGGTGGAGAAGAGAACTCTAGGGTTGTTTTTATTGACTGTAATGAGGTTTGAGAAATAGGAAGATCTTGCCAGTTTGACTGTTTTATTGTAGGATTTCAGTTGTTCGCAAAAAATTTCATAGTGTACTGTAAGTTTACTTTTTCTCCACCTCCTCTCTGCACTCCTGCATTTTCTCTTTGATGTTTTGATAGCATTGTTTCTCCACGGGGGTACAGTCTTTGTTTTTGTTGTTTTAATTAAAAGTGGAGCTACTGAATCTAATGATGATTTAAGATGTAGGTTAAAATTGTCAACAATAAGATCACAGGGTGCAGGTAAAATGTCAGCAGGAGTCCTTTTTAAGATCTCGATAAAATTTGCAGCCACCTCAGAAGATAGGTAGCGTTTCTTCACTGCTAGATGGTTAAAACTGGCGATGTTAAAATAGACACAGTAGTGGTCTGACACTGCCAAGTCAACAACAGAGGACACACCAGCAGACAAGCCATAGGTTATAACCAAATCCAGGGTGTGTCCTCTGTTGTGAGTTGGCTGCAAGACGTGCTGTTTAAAATTCAAGCAGTTTAAAAGGTTTAAAAAATCTCTGGAAAGTGGGTCCGAGATGTTGTCCATGTGTATATTAAAATCGCCAGTTATTAAAATCCTGTTATAGTCACTCTGCAGCGGTGTCGAGCAGGATGGCCCCGGGCAGGCAATCGGATCCCACCTCGCCGTGTCCAAGAGGCCAGCCGCCTCAGCCGTCATTGTCGCCGACAGGATTTGACGAGCGTGCCTCCTCATGACCACCGCGGAGAGTTCGGGGAAACGGGTCGCGAAGCAAGAGATGACTGATTCCTTCTCATGGAGCTCCTCTGAGAGACGACTAATATCCCTTCTTAGGTCAGAGATTGTTTTATTTGGCTTCTCCAGCAGGCCATTGTGTTCGTCGCTGTCGTCTGAAGGCATTTTAATACAGTAGCACCAAGCTAGCACCAAGCTAGCCTGTTTCCGTCGCAAGCTAGCTATATGCTAGTCAACGAGATCAAGCGACCCAGAGATTAAAAAAATAAATAAATAAATAATAATAATAATAATTAAAAATAAGATAAAAATAGTCTCCAAAAATAAATAAAAAAAGTAAAACCGCAACGCGCAGGTGAGGTAGACTCGAAGGAGAAGAAGTGCTATCGTTACCATCCACGTCAAAGCTCTGACGTCACTTCCTCTGGGTCCATTGGACCAAATGTGTTTTGGACAAAATATCTCGACTTTGCAATTGAAACAATGATTAATATCACTTGGAAGAGCACGCACTTCTAGACAATGCTCGATATATGACGACAGGTACTGTCAAACTCTTTCCTGAAAGAAGCAGGAGCTTCTGAACACCACCTGACGATGAGGATGTGATTTAAACTCATGATTGTAGAACACAATGGATTAGCAGTCCATCGCCTTAACCCCTCGGCCACCTCATCTATACAGATGTTTTTAAACTGGGTCCATTGGACTCAAATGTAAGTACTGTTGTGGAGGAAAAACATCTCGACTTTGATACTTTTGCAAATGAAACAATGCTTAAAATCACTTGGAAGAGCACGCACTTCTAGACAACGCTCCATATATGACAATGGTGACTGTCAATTTCTTTCCCCCAAAGAAGCAGCAGCTTCTGAGAAATGCTTGACGATGAGGATGGGATTCAAACCCATGCATGTAGAACACAATGGATTAGCAGTCCATTGCCTTAACCACTCGGCCACCTCATCGATTTCACTGACCTTAAACTGGGTCCATTGGACTCAAATGTGTGTACTGTCGTGGACGAAATGCATCTCGACAACGCTCGATATATGATGAGGGTTACTTTTGAATTCTTTCCTCAAAGAAGCAGGGTCTTCTGAAAAACAATTGACGAAGAGGACGGGAATCGAATCAATGCATCACTTGGAAGAGCACGCACTTCTAGACAACGCTCCATATATGACAATGGTTACTGTCGAACTCTTTCCTCAAAGACGCAGCATCTTCTGAAAAATACTTGGCAATGAGGATGGGATTAAACCCATGCGTGTAGAACACAATGGATTAGCAGTCCATCTCCTTTACCACTCGGCCACCTCATCTATTTTGATGACCTTAAACTGGGTCCATTGGACTCAAATGTGTGTACTGTTTTGGACAAAACCTCTCAACTTTGATACTTTTGCAATTGAAACAATGATTGAAATTACTTAGAACAGCATGCACTTCCAGACAAAGCTTTGTATATGTTCACAGGTACTGTCGAACTCTTTCCTCAAAGAAGCGTTAGCTTCTGAAAACCACTTGACGATGAGGATGGGATTCGAACCCATGCATGCAGAACACATTGGATTAGCAGTCCATCGCCTTAACCACTCGGCCACCTCATCTATTTTGCTCACCTTAAACTGGGTCCATTGGACTCAAATTTGTGTACTGTTTTGGACAACCTCTCAACTTTGATACTTTTGCAATTGAAACAATGATTGAAATTACTTAGAATAGCATGCACTTCCAGACAAAGCTCTGTATATGTTGACAGGTACTGTCGAACTCTTTCCTCAAAGAAGCATTAGCTTCTGAAAACCACTTGACGATGAGGATGGGATTCGAACCCATACATGCAGAACACAATGGATTAGCAGTCCACCGCCTTAACCACTCGGCCACCTCATCTATTTTGCTCACCTTAAACTGGGTCCATTGGACTCAAATGTGTGTACTGTCGGACGAAAAACATCTCGACTTTGATACTTTTGCAATTGAAACAATGATTAAAATCACTTAGAATAGCATGCACTTCCAGACAACGCTCTATATATGAAGATAGGTACTGTCGAACTCCTTCCTCAAAGAAGCATTAGCTTCTGAAAACCACTTGACGATGAGGATGGGATTCGAACCATGCATGTAGAACACAATGGATTAGCAGTCCATCGCCTTAACCACTCGGCCACCTCATCTATTTTGCTCAGCTTAAACTGGGTCCATTGGACTCAAATGTGTGTACTGTTTTGGACAACACCTCTCAACTTTGATACTTTTGCAATTGAAACAATGTTTGAAATTACTTAGAATAGCATGCACTTCGAGACAAAGCTCTGTATATGTTGACAGGTACTGTCGAACTTTTTCCTCCAAGAAGCATTAGCTTCTGAAAACCACTTGACGATGAGGATGGGATTCGAACCCATGCGTGTAGAACACAATGGATTAGCAGTCGATCACCTTAACCACTCGGCCACCTCATCTATTCTACTGTGCTTAAACTGTGCAGGTACTGTCGAACTCTTTCCTCAAAGAAGCAGCTTCCGAAAACCACTTGACGATGAGGATGGGATTCGAACCCATGCATGTAGAACACAATGGATTAGCAGTCCATCGCCTTAACCACTCGGCCACCTCATCTATTTTGCTGACCTTAAACTGTGTCGATTGGACTCAAATGTGTATACTGTTGTGGACGAAAGAAATATCGACTTTGATTCTTTTGCAATTGAAACAATGATTAAAACCTCTTGGAATAGCATGCACTTCCTGACAACGCTCCATGTACGATCACAGGTGCTGTCGAACTCTTTCCTTGAAGAAAGAGGAAGTTCTGAAAACCACTTGACGATGAGGATGGGATTCGAACCCATGCATGGAGAACACAATGGATTAGCAGTCCATCGCCTTAACCACTCGGCCACCTCATCTATTCTACTGTGCTTAAACTGTGCAGGTACTGTCGAACTCTTTCCTCAAAGAAGCAGCTTCCGAAAACCACTTGACGATGAGGATGAGATTTGAACGCATGCATGTAGAACACAATGGATTAGCAGTCCATCGCCTTAACCACTCTGCCACCTAATCTATTTTGATGACCTTAAACTGGGTCCATTGGACTCAAATATGTATACTGTTGTGGACGAAAAAAATCTCAACTTTGATTCTTTTGCAATTGAAACAATGATTAAAATCTCTTGGAATAGCATGCACGTCCTGACAAAGCTCCATGTATGTAAAGCTCCATGTATGTAAAGCTTCTGAAAACCATTAGACTCAAATGTGTGTACTGTCGTGGACGAAAAACATCTCGACTTTGATACTTTTGCAATTGAAACAAGGATTAAAATGACTCAGAATAGCATGCACTTCCATCGCCATCGCCTGAACCACTCGGCCACCTCATCTGTTCAGCTGTTTTTAAACTGGGTCCATTGGACTCAAATGTGTATACTGTTGTGGACAACATCTCGACTTTTATTCTTTTGCAATTGAAAAAATGATTAAAACCACTTGGGGTAGCATGAACTTCCTGACAACGCTCCATGTATGATCAGAGGTACTGTCGAACTCTTTCCTTGAAGAAAGAGGAACTTCTGAAAACCACTTGACGATGAGGATGGGATTCGAACCCATGCGTGTAGAACACAATGGATTAGCAGTCCATCACCTTAACCACTCAGCCACCTCATCTGTTCAGCAGTTTTTAAACTGGGTCCATTGGACTCAAATGTGTGTACTGTTGTGGAAAAAACATCTCGACTTTGATACTTTTGCAATTGAAACAATGGTTTAAATTACTAAGAATAGTATGCACTTCCAGACAATGCTCTATATATGATGGCAGGTACTGTCGAACTCTTTCCTCAAAGAAGCATTAGCTTCTGAAAACCACTTGACGATGAGGATGGGATTCGAACCCATGCATGTAGAACACAATGGATTAGCAGTCCATCGCCTTAACCACTCGGCCACCTCATCTATTTTGCTCACCTTAAACTGGGTCCATTGGACTCAAATGTGTGTACTGTTTTGGACAAAACCTCTCAACTTTGATTCTTTTGCAATTGAAACAATGATTAAAATCTCTTGGAATAGCATGCACTTCCTGACAAAGCTCCATGTATGTAAAGCTCCATGTATGTAAAGCTTCTGAAAACCATTAGACTCAAATGTGTGTACTGTCGTGGACGAAAAACATCTCGACTTTGATACTTTTGCAATTGAAACAAGGATTAAAATGACTCAAAATAGCATGCACTTCCATCGCCATCGCCTTAACCACTCGGCCACCTCATCTGTTCAGCTGTTTTTAAACTGGGTCCATTGGACTCAAATGTGTATACTGTTGTGGACAACATCTCGACTTTTATTCTTTTGCAATTGAAACAATGATTAAAACCACTTGGGGTAGCATGCACTTCCAGACAAAGCTCTGTATATGTTGACAGGTACTGTCGAACTCTTTCCTCAAAGAAGAGGACTCAAATGTGTATACTGTTGTGGACGAAAAACATGTTGACTTTGATTCTTTTGCAATTGAAACAATGATTAAAATCCCTTGGGGTAGCATGAACTTCCAGACAATGCTCTATATATGATGACAGGTACTGTTGAACTCTTTCCTCAAAGAAGCATTAGCTTCTGAAAACCACTTGACGATGAGGATGGGATTCGAACCCATGCATGTAGAACACAATGGATTAGCAGTCCATCGCCTTAACCACTCGGCCACCTCATCTATTTTGCTCATTTTAAACTGGGTCCATTGGACTCAAATGTGTGTACTGTTTTGGACAAAACCGCTGAACTTTGATACTTTTGCAATTGAAACAATGGTTGAAATTACTTAGAATAGCATGCACTTCCATCGCCATCGCCTTAACCACTCGGCCACCTCATCTGTTCAGCTGTTTTTAAACTGGGTCCATTGGACTCAAATGTGTATACTGTTGTGGACAACATCTCGACTTTGATTCTTTTGCAATTGAAACAATGATTAAAACCACTTGGGGTAGCATGAACTTCCTGACAACACTCCATGTATGATCACAGGTACTGTCGAACTCTTTCCTTGAAGAAAGAGGAACTTCTGAAAACCACTTGACGATGAGGAAGGGATTCGAACCCATGCGTGTAGAACACAATGGATTAGCAGTCCATCGCCTTAACCACTCGGCCACCTCATCTGTTCAGCTGTTTTTAAACTGGGTCCATTGGACTCAAATGTGTATACTGTTGTGGACAAACATGTTGACTTTGATTCTTTTGCAATTGAAACAATGATTAAAATCACTTGGGGTTGCATGAACTTCCAGACAATGCTCTATATATGATGAAAGGTACTGTCGAACTCTTTCCTCGAAGAAGCAGGAACTTCTGAAAACCACTTGACGATGAGGATGGTATTCGAACCCATGCATGTAGAACACAATGGATTAGCAGTCCATCGCCTTAACCACTCGGCCACCTCATCTATTTTGCTCACCTTAAACTGGGTCCATTGGACTCAAATGTGTCTACTGTTTTGGACAAAACCTCTCAACTTTGATACTTTTGCAATTGAAACAATGGTTGAAATTACTTAGAATAGTATGCACTTCCAGACAATGCTCTATATATGATGGCAGGTACTGTCGAACTCTTTCCTCAAAGAAGCATTAGCTTCTGAAAACCACTTGACGATGAGGATGGGATTCGAACCCATGCATGTAGAACACAATGGATTAGCAGTCCATCGCCTTAACCACTCGGCCACCTCATCTATTTTGCTCACCTTAAACTGGGTCCATTGGACTCAAATGTGTGTACTGTCTGACGAAAAACATCTCGACTTTGATACTTTTGCAATTGAAACAATGATTAAAATCACTTAGAATAGCATGCACTTCCAGACAACGCTCTATATATGATGACAGGTACTGTCGAACTCTTTCCTCAAAGAAGCATTAGCTTCTGAAAGCCACTTGACGATGAGGATGGGATTCGAACCCATGCATGTAGAACACAATGGATTAGCAGTCCATCGCCTTAACCACTCGGCCACCTCATCTATTTTGCTCACCTTAAACTGGGTCCATTGGACTCAAATGTGTGTACTGTTTTGGACAAAACCTCTCACTTTTGATTCTTTTGCAATTGAAACAATGATTAAAATCTCTTGGAATAGCATGCACTTCCTGACAAAGCTCCATGTATGTAAAGCTCCATGTATGTAAAGCTTCTGAAAACCATTAGACTCAAATGTGTGTACTGTAGTGGACGAAAAACATCTCGACTTTGATACTTTTGCAATTGAAACAAGGATTAAAATGACTCAGAATAGCATGCACTTCCATCGCCATCACCTTAACCACTCGGCCACCTCATCTGTTCAGCTGTTTTTAAACTGGGTCCATTGGACTCAAATGTGTATACTGTTGTGGACAACATCTCGACTTTGATTCTTTTGCAATTGAAACAATGATTAAAACCACTTGGGGTAGCATGAACTTCCTGACAACACTCCATGTATGATCACAGGTACTGTCGAACTCTTTCCTTGAAGAAAGAGGAACTTCTGAAAACCACTTGACGATGAGGAAGGGATTCGAACCCATGCGTGTAGAACACAATGGATTAGCAGTCCATCGCCTTAACCACTCGGCCACCTCATCTGTTCAGCTGTTTTTAAACTGGGTCCATTGGACTCAAATGTGTATACTGTTGTGGACGAAAAACATGTTGACTTTGATTCTTTTGCAATTGAAACAATGATTAAAATCACTTGGGGTAGCATGAACTTCCAGACAATGCTCTATATATGATGAAAGGTACTGTCGAACTCTTTCCTCAAAGAAGCATTAGCTTCTGAAAACCACTTGACGATGAGGATGGGATTCGAACCCATGCATGTAGAACACAATGGATTAGCAGTCCATCGCCTTAACCACTCGGCCACCTCATCTATTTTGCTCACCTTAAACTGGGTCCATTGGACTCAAATGTGTGTACTCTTTTGGACAACATCTCGACTTTGATACTTTTGCAATTGAAACAATGATTAAAATCACTTAGAATAGCATGCACTTCCAGACAACGCTCTATATATGATGACAGGTACTGTCGAACTCTTTCCTCAGAGAAGCATTAGATTCTGAAAACCACTTGACGATGAGGATGGGATTCGAACCCATGCATGTAGAACACAATGGATTAGCAGTCCATCGCCTTAACCACTCGGCCACCTCATCTATTTTGCTCACCTTAAACTGGGTCCATTGGACTCAAATGTGTGTACTGTTTTGGACAAAACCTCTCAACTTTGATTCTTTTGCAATTGAAACAATGATTAAAATCTCTTGGAATTGCATGCACTTCCTGACAAAGCTCCATGTATGTAAAGCTCCATGTATGTAAAGCTTCTGAAAACCATTAGACTCAAATGTGTGTACTGTCGTGGACGAAAAACATCTCGACTTTGATACTTTTGCAATTGAAACAAGGATTAAAATGACTCAGAATAGCATGCACTTCCATCGCCATCGCCTTAACCACTCGGCCACCTCATCTGTTCAGCTGTTTTTAAACTGGGTCCATTGGACTCAAATGTGTATACTGTTGTGGACAACCTCGACTTTTATTCTTTTGCAATTGAAACAATGATTAAAACCACTTGGGGTAGCATGCACTTCCAGACAAAGCTCTGTATATGTTGACAGGTACTGTCGAACTCTTTCCTCAAAGAAGAGGACTCAAATGTGTATACTGTTGTGGACGAAAAACATGTTGACTTTGATTCTTTTGCAATTGAAACAATGATTAAAATCCCTTGGGGTAACATGAACTTCCAGACAATGCTCTATATATGATGACAGGTACTGTCGAACTCTTTCCTCAAAGAAGCATTAGCTTCTGAAAACCACTTGACGATGAGGATGGGATTCGAACCCATGCATGTAGAACACAATGGATTAGCAGTCCATCGCCTTAACCACTCTGCCACCTCATCTATTTTGCTCATTTTAAACTGGGTCCATTGGACTCAAATGTGTGTACTCTTTTGGACAAAACCTCTCAACTTTGATACTTTTGCAATTGAAACAATGGTTGAAATTACTTAGAATAGTATGCACTTCCAGACAATGCTCTATATATGATGGCAGGTACTGTCGAACTCTTTCCTCGAAGAAGCATTAGCTTCTGAAAACCACTTGACGATGAGGATGGGATTCGAACCCATGCATGTAGAACACAATGGATTAGCAGTCCATCGCCTTAACCACTCGGCCACCTCATCTATTTTGCTCACCTTAAACTGTGTCCATTGGACTCAAATGTGTGTACTGTCGGACGAAATACATCTCGACTTTGATACTTTTGCAATTGAAACAATGATTAAAATCACTTAGAATAGCATGGACTTCCAGACAACGCTCTATATATGATGACAGGTACTGTCAAACTCTTTCCTCAAAGAAGCATTAGCTTCTGAAAGCCACTTGACGATGAGGATGGGATTCGAACCCATGCATGTAGAACACAATGGATTAGCAGTCCATCGCCTTAACCACTCGGCCACCTCATCTATTTTGCTCACCTTAAACTGGGTCCATTGGACTCAAATGTGTGTACTCTTTTGGACAAAACCGCTGAACTTTGATACTTTTGCAATTGAAACAATGATTGAAATTACTTAGAATAGCATGCACTTCCAGACAAAGCTCTGTATATGTTGACAGGTACTGTCGAACTCTTTCCTCAAAGAAGCATTAGCTTCTGAAAACCACTTGACGATGAGGATGGGATTCGAACCCATGTATGTAGAACACAATGGATTAGCAGTCCATCGCCTTAACCACTCGGCCACCTCATCTATTTTGCTCAACTTAAACTGGGTCCATTGGACTCAAATGTGTGTACTGTTTTGGACAAAACCTCTCAACTTTGATTCTTTTGCAATTGAAACAATGATTAAAATCTCTTGGAATAGCATGCACTTCCTGACAAAGCTCCATGTATGTAAAGCTCCATGTATGTAAAGCTTCTGAAAACCATTAGACTCAAATGTGTGTACTGTCGTGGACGAAAAACATCTCGACTTTGATACTTTTGCAATTGAAACAAGGATTAAAATGACTCAGAATAGCATGCACTTCCATCGCCATCGCCTTAACCACTCGGCCACCTCATCTGTTCAGCTGTTTTTAAACTGGGTCCATTGGACTCAAATGTGTATACTGTTGTGGACGAAAAACATGTTGACTTTGATTCTTTTGCAATTGAAACAATGATTAAAATCACTTGGGGTAGCATGAACTTCCAGACAATGCTCTATATATGATGAAAGGTACTGTCGAACTCTTTCCTCAAAGAAGCATTAGCTTCTGAAAACCACTTGACGATGAGGATGGGATTCGAACCCATGCATGTAGAACACAATGGATTAGCAGTCCATCGCCTTAACCACTCGGCCACCTCATCTATTTTGCTCACCTTAAACTGGGTCCATTGGACTCAAATGTGTGTACTCTTTTGGACAACATCTCGACTTTGATACTTTTGCAATTGAAACAATGATTAAAATCACTTAGAATAGCATGCACTTCCAGACAACGCTCTATATATGATGACAGGTACTGTCGAACTCTTTCCTCAGAGAAGCATTAGATTCTGAAAACCACTTGACGATGAGGATGGGATTCGAACCCATGCATGTAGAACACAATGGATTAGCAGTCCATCGCCTTAACCACTCGGCCACCTCATCTATTTTGCTCACCTTAAACTGGGTCCATTGGACTCAAATGTGTGTACTGTTTTGGACAAAACCTCTCAACTTTGATTCTTTTGCAATTGAAACAATGATTAAAATCTCTTGGAATAGCATGCACTTCCTGACAAAGCTCCATGTATGTAAAGCTCCATGTATGTAAAGCTTCTGAAAACCATTAGACTCAAATGTGTGTACTGTCGTGGACGAAAAACATCTCGACTTTGATACTTTTGCAATTGAAACAAGGATTAAAATGACTCAGAATAGCATGCACTTCCATCGCCATCGCCTTAACCACTCGGCCACCTCATCTGTTCAGCTGTTTTTAAACTGGGTCCATTGGACTCAAATGTGTATACTGTTGTGGACAACCCCGACTTTTATTCTTTTGCAATTGAAACAATGATTAAAACCACTTGGGGTAGCATGCACTTCCAGACAAAGCTCTGTATATGTTGACAGGTACTGTCGAACTCTTTCCTCAAAGAAGAGGACTCAAATGTGTATACTGTTGTGGACGAAAAACATGTTGACTTTGATTCTTTTGCAATTGAAACAATGATTAAAATCCCTTGGGGTAACATGAACTTCCAGACAATGCTCTATATATGATGACAGGTACTGTCGAACTCTTTCCTCAAAGAAGCATTAGCTTCTAAAAACCACTTGACGATGAGGATGGGATTCGAACCCATGCATGTAGAACACAATGGATTAGCAGTCCATCGCCTTAACCACTCTGCCACCTCATCTATTTTGCTCATTTTAAACTGGGTCCATTGGACTCAAATGTGTGTACTCTTTTGGACAAAACCTCTCAACTTTGATACTTTTGCAATTGAAACAATGGTTGAAATTACTTAGAATAGTATGCACTTCCAGACAATGCTCTATATATGATGGCAGGTACTGTCGAACTCTTTCCTCAAAGAAGCATTAGCTTCTGAAAACCACTTGACGATGAGGATGGGATTCGAACCCATGCATGTAGAACACAATGGATTAGCAGTCCATCGCCTTAACCACTCGGCCACCTCATCTATTTTGCTCACCTTAAACTGGGTCCATTGGACTCAAATGTGTGTACTGTCGGACGAAATACATCTCGACTTTGATACTTTTGCAATTGAAACAATGATTAAAATCACTTAGAATAGCATGGACTTCCAGACAACGCTCTATATATGATGACAGGTACTGTCAAACTCTTTCCTCAAAGAAGCATTAGCTTCTGAAAGCCACTTGACGATGAGGATGGGATTCGAACCCATGCATGTAGAACACAATGGATTAGCAGTCCATCGCCTTAACCACTCGGCCACCTCATCTATTTTGCTCACCTTAAACTGGGTCCATTGGACTCAAATGTGTGTACTCTTTTGGACAAAACCGCTGAACTTTGATACTTTTGCAATTGAAACAATGATTGAAATTACTTAGAATAGCATGCACTTCCAGACAAAGCTCTGTATATGTTGACAGGTACTGTCGAACTCTTTCCTCAAAGAAGCATTAGCTTCTGAAAACCACTTGACGATGAGGACGGGATTCGAACCCATGTATGTAGAACACAATGGATTAGCAGTCCATCGCCTTAACCACTCGGCCACCTCATCTATTTTGCTCAACTTAAACTGGGTCCATTGGACTCAAATGTGTGTACTGTTTTGGACAAAACCTCTCAACTTTGATTCTTTTGCAATTGAAACAATGATTAAAATCTCTTGGAATAGCATGCACTTCCTGACAAAGCTCCATGTATGTAAAGCTCCATGTATGTAAAGCTTCTGAAAACCATTAGACTCAAATGTGTGTACTGTCGTGGACGAAAAACATCTCGACTTTGATACTTTTGCAATTGAAACAAGGATTAAAATGACTCAGAATAGCATGCACTTCCATCGCCATCGCCTTAACCACTCGGCCACCTCATCTGTTCAGCTGTTTTTAAACTGGGTCCATTGGACTCAAATGTGTATACTGTTGTGGACAACTTCTCGACTTTGATTCTTTTGCAATTGAAACAATGATTAAAACCACTTGGGGTAGCATGAACTTCCTGACAACACTCCATGTATGATCACAGGTACTGTCGAACTCTTTCCTTGAAGAAAGAGGAACTTCTGAAAACCACTTGACGATGAGGAAGGGATTCGAACCCATGCGTGTAGAACACAATGGATTAGCAGTCCATCGCCTTAACCACTCGGCCACCTCATCTGTTCAGCTGTTTTTAAACTGGGTCCATTGGACTCAAATGTGTATACTGTTGTGGACAAACATGTTGACTTTGATTCTTTTGCAATTGAAACAATGATTAAAATCACTTGGGGTAGCATGAACTTCCAGACAATGCTCTATATATGATGAAAGGTACTGTCGAACTCTTTCCTCAAAGAAGCATTAGCTTCTGAAAACCACTTGACGATGAGGATGGGATTCGAACCCATGCATGTAGAACACAATGGATTAGCAGTCCATCGCCTTAACCACTCGGCCACCTCATCTATTTTGCTCACCTTAAACTGGGTCCATTGGACTCAAATGTGTGTACTGTTTTGGACAACCTCTCAACTTTGATTCTTTTGCAATTGAAACAATGATTAAAATCTCTTGGAATAGCATGCACTTCCTGACAAAGCTCCATGTATGTAAAGCTCCATGTATGTAAAGCTTCTGAAAACCATTAGACTCAAATGTGTGTACTGTCGTGGACGAAAAACATCTCGACTTTGATACTTTTGCAATTGAAACAAGGATTAAAATGACTCAGAATAGCATGCACTTCCATCGCCATCGCCTTAACCACTCGGCCACCTCATCTGTTCAGCTGTTTTTAAACTGGGTCCATTGGACTCAAATGTGTATACTGTTGTGGACAACTCGACTTTTATTCTTTTGCAATTGAAACAATGATTAAAACCACTTGGGGTAGCATGCACTTCCAGACAAAGCTCTGTATATGTTGACAGGTACTGTCGAACTCTTTCCTCAAAGAAGAGGACTCAAATGTGTATACTGTTGTGGACGAAAAACATGTTGACTTTGATTCTTTTGCAATTGAAACAATGATTAAAATCCCTTGGGGTAGCATGAACTTCCAGACAATGCTCTATATATGATGACAGGTACTGTTGAACTCTTTCCTCAAAGAAGCATTAGCTTCTGAAAACCACTTGACGATGAGGATGGGATACGAACCCATGCATGTAGAACACAATGGATTAGCAGTCCATCGCCTTAACCACTCGGCCACCTCATCTATTTTGCTCATTTTAAACTGGGTCCATTGGACTCAAATGTGTGTACTCTTTTGGACAAAACATCTCAACTTTGATACTTTTGCAATTGAAACAATGGTTGAAATTACTTAGAATAGCATGCACTTCCAGACAAAGCTCTGTATATGTTGACAGGTACTGTCGAACTCTTTCCTCGAAGAAGCAGGAACTTCTGAAAACCACTTGACGATGAGGATGGTATTCGAACCCATGCATGTAGAACACAATGGATTAGCAGTCCATCGCCTTAACCACTCGGCCACCTCATCTATTTTGCTCACCTTAAATGGGTCCATTGGACTCAAGTGTGTCTACTGTTTTGGACAAAACCTCTCAACTTTGATACTTTTGCAATTGAAACAATGGTTGAAATTACTTAGAATAGTATGCACTTCCAGACAATGCTCTTTATATGATGGCAGGTACTGTCGAACTCTTTCCTCAAAGAAGCATTAGCTTCTGAAAACCACTTGACGATGAGGATGGGATTCGAACCCATGCATGTAGAACACAATGGATCAGCAGTCCATCGCCTTAACCACTCGGCCACCTCATCTATTTTGCTCACCTTAAACTGGGTCCATTGGACTCAAATGTGTCTACTGTTTTGGACAACCTCTCAACTTTGATACTTTTGCAATTGAAACAATGGTTGAAATTACTTAGAATAGTATGCACTTCCAGACAATGCTCTATATATGATGGCAGGTACTGTCGAACTCTTTCCTCAAAGAAGCATTAGCTTCTGAAAACCACTTGACGATGAGGATGGGATTCGAACCCATGCATGTAGAACACAATGGATTAGCAGTCCATCGCCTTAACCACTCGGCCACCTCATCTATTTTGCTCACCTTAAACTGGGTCCATTGGACTCAAATGTGTGTACTGTCGGACGAAAAAAATCTCGACTTTGATACTTTTGCAATTGAAACAATGATTAAAATCACTTAGAATAGCATGCACTTCCAGACAACGCTCTATATATGATGACAGGTACTGTCGAACTCTTTCCTCAAAGAAGCATTAGCTTCTGAAAACCACTTGACAATGAGGATGGGATTCGAACCCATGCATGTAGAACACAATGGATTAGCAGTCCATCGCCTTAACCACTCGGCCACCTCATCTATTTTGCTCACCTTAAACTGGGTCCATTGGACTCAAATGTGTGTACTGTTTTGGACAAAACCTCTCAACTTTGATTCTTTTGCAATTGAAACAATGATTAAAATCTCTTGGAATAGCATGCACTTCCTGACAAAGCTCCATGTATGTAAAGCTCCATGTATGTAAAGCTTCTGAAAACCATTAGACTCAAATGTGTGTACTGTCGTGGACGAAAAACATCTCGACTTTGATACTTTTGCAATTGAAACAAGGATTAAAATGACTCAGAATAGCATGCACTTCCATCGCCATCGCCTTAACCACTCGGCCACCTCATCTGTTCAGCTGTTTTTAAACTGGGTCCATTGGACTCAAATGTGTATACTGTTGTGGACAACCTCGACTTATTCTTTTGCAATTGAAACAATGATTAAAACCACTTGGGGTAGCATGCACTTCCAGACAAAGCTCTGTATATGTTGACAGGTACTGTCGAACTCTTTCCTCAAAGAAGAGGACTCAAATGTGTATACTGTTGTGGACGAAAAGCATGTTGACTTTGATTCTTTTGCAATTGAAACAATGATTAAAATCCCTTGGGGTAACATGAACTTCCAGACAATGCTCTATATATGATGACAGGTACTGTCGAACTCTTTCCTCAAAGAAGCATTAGCTTCTGAAAACCACTTGACGATGAGGATGGGATTCGAACCCATGCATGTAGAACACAATGGATTAGCAGTCCATCGCCTTAACCACTCTGCCACCTCATCTATTTTGCTCATTTTAAACTGGGTCCATTGGACTCAAATGTGTGTACTCTTTTGGACAAAACCTCTCAACTTTGATACTTTTGCAATTGAAACAATGGTTGAAATTACTTAGAATAGCATGCACTTCCAGACAACGCTCTATATATGATGACAGGTACTGTCAAACTCTTTCCTCAAAGAAGCATTAGCTTCTGAAAGCCACTTGACGATGAGGATGGGATTCGAACCCATGCATGTAGAACACAATGGATTAGCAGTCCATCGCCTTAACCACTCGGCCACCTCATCTATTTTGCTCGCCTTAAACTGGGTCCATTGGACTCAAATGTGTGTACTCTTTTGGACAAAACCGCTGAACTTTGATACTTTTGCAATTGAAACAATGATTGAAATTACTTAGAATAGCATGCACTTCCAGACAAAGCTCTGTATATGTTGACAGGTACTGTCGAACTCTTTCCTCAAAGAAGCATTAGCTTCTGAAAACCACTTGACGATGAGGATGGGATTCGAACCCATGCATGTAGAACACAATGGATTAGCAGTCCATCGCCTTAACCACTCGGCCACCTCATCTATTTTGCTCAACTTAAACTGGGTCCATTGGACTCAAATGTGTGTACTGTTTTGGACAACCTCTCAACTTTGATTCTTTTGCAATTGAAACAATGATTAAAATCTCTTGGAATAGCATGCACTTCCTGACAAAGCTCCATGTATGTAAAGCTCCATGTATGTAAAGCTTCTGAAAACCATTAGACTCAAATGTGTGTACTGTCGTGGACGAAAAACATCTCGACTTTGATACTTTTGCAATTGAAACAAGGATTAAAATGACTCAGAATAGCATGCACTTCCATCGCCATCACCTTAACCACTCGGCCACCTCATCTGTTCAGCTGTTTTTAAACTGGGTCCATTGGACTCAAATGTGTATACTGTTGTGGACGAAAAACATGTTGACTTTGATTCTTTTGCAATTGAAACAATGATTAAAATCACTTGGGGTAGCATGAACTTCCAGACAATGCTCTATATATGATGAAAGGTACTGTCGAACTCTTTCCTCAAAGAAGCATTAGCTTCTGAAAACCACTTGACGATGAGGATGGGATTCGAACCCATGCATGTTGAACACAATGGATTAGCAGTCCATCGCCTTAACCACTCGGCCACCTCATCTATTTTGCTCATTTTAAACTGGGTCCATTGGACTCAAATGTGTGTACTCTTTTGGACAAAACCTCTCAACTTTGATACTTTTGCACTTGAAACAATGGTTGAAATTACTTAGAATAGTATGCACTTCCAGACAATGCTCTATATATGATGGCAGGTACTGTCGAACTCTTTCCTCAAAGAAGCATTAGCTTCTGAAAACCACTTGACGATGAGGATGGGATTCGAACCCATGCATGTAGAACACAATGGATTAGCAGTCCATCGCCTTAACCACTCGGCCACCTCATCTATTTTGCTCACCTTAAACTGGGTCCATTGGACTCAAATGTGTGTACTGTTTTGGACCCTCTCAACTTTGATTCTTTTGCAATTGAAACAATGATTAAAATCTCTTGGAATAGCATGCACTTCCTGACAAAGCTCCATGTATGTAAAGCTCCATGTATGTAAAGCTTCTGAAAACCATTAGACTCAAATGTGTGTACTGTCGTGGACGAAAAACATCTCGACTTTGATACTTTTGCAATTGAAACAAGGATTAAAATGACTCAGAATAGCATGCACTTCCATCGCCATCGCCTTAACCACTCGGCCACCTCATCTGTTCAGCTGTTTTTAAACTGGGTCCATTGGACTCAAATGTGTATACTGTTGTGGACAACATCTCGACTTTTATTCTTTTGCAATTGAAACAATGATTAAAACCACTTGGGGTAGCATGCACTTCCAGACAAAGCTCTGTATATGTCGACAGGTACTGTCGAACTCTTTCCTCAAAGAAGAGGACTCAAATGTGTATACTGTTGTGGACGAAAAACATGTTGACTTTGATTCTTTTGCAATTGAAACAATGATTAAAATCCCTTGGGGTAGCATGAACTTCCAGACAATGCTCTATATATGATGACAGGTACTGTCGAACTCTTTCCTCAAAGAAGCATTAGCTTCTGAAAACCACTTGACGATGAGGATGGGATTTGAACCCATGCATGTTGAACACAATGGATTAGCAGTCCATCGCCTTAACCACTCGGCCACCTCATCTATTTTGCTCATTTTAAACTGGGTCCATTGGACTCAAATGTGTGTACTCTTTTGGACAAAACCTCTCAACTTTGATACTTTTGCACTTGAAACAATGGTTGAAATTACTTAGAATAGTATGCACTTCCAGACAATGCTCTATATATGATGGCAGGTACTGTCGAACTCTTTCCTCAAAGAAGCATTAGCTTCTGAAAACCACTTGACGATGAGGATGGGATTCGAACCCATGCATGTAGAACACAATGGATTAGCAGTCCATCGCCTTAACCACTCGGCCACCTCATCTATTTTGCTCACCTTAAACTGTGTCCATTGGACTCAAATGTGTGTACTGTCGGACGAAATACATCTCGACTTTGATACTTTTGCAATTGAAACAATGATTAAAATCACTTAGAATAGCATGCACTTCCAGACAACGCTCTATATATGATGACAGGTACTGTCGAACTCTTTCCTCAAAGAAGCATTAGCTTCTGAAAGCCACTTGACGATGAGGATGGGATTCGAACCCATGCATGTAGAACACAATGGATTAGCAGTCCATCGCCTTAACCACTCGGCCACCTCATCGATTTTGCTCATCTTAAACTGGGTCCATTGGACTCAAATGTGTGTACTCTTTTGGACAACCACTGAACTTTGATACTTTTGCAATTGAAACAATGATTGAAATTACTTAGAATAGCATGCACTTCCAGACAAAGCTCTGTATATGTTGACAGGTACTGTCGAACTCTTTCCTCAAAGAAGCATTAGCTTCTGAAAACCACTTGACGATGAGGATGGGATTCGAACCCATGCATGTAGAACACAATGGATTAGCAGTCCATCGCCTTAACCACTCGGCCACCTCATCTATTTTGCTCAACTTAAACTGGGTCCATTGGACTCAAATGTGTGTACTGTTTTGGACAACCTCTCAACTTTGATTCTTTTGCAATTGAAACAATGATTAAAATCTCTTGGAATAGCATGCACTTCCTGACAAAGCTCCATGTATGTAAAGCTCCATGTATGTAAAGCTTCTGAAAACCATTAGACTCAAATGTGTGTACTGTCGTGGACGAAAAACATCTCGACTTTGATACTTTTGCAATTGAAACAAGGATTAAAATGACTCAGAATAGCATGCACTTCCATCGCCATCGCCTTAACCACTCGGCCACCTCATCTGTTCAGCTGTTTTTAAACTGGGTCCATTGGACTCAAATGTGTATACTGTTGTGGACAACATCTCGACTTTGATTCTTTTGCAATTGAAACAATGATTAAAACCACTTGGGGTAGCATGAACTTCCTGACAACACTCCATGTATGATCACAGGTACTGTCGAACTCTTTCCTTGAAGAAAGAGGAACTTCTGAAAACCACTTGACGATGAGGATGGGATTCGAACCCATGCGTGTAGAACACAATGGATTAGCAGTCCATCGCCTTAACCACTCGGCCACCTCATCTGTTCAGCTGTTTTTAAACTGGGTCCATTGGACTCAAATGTGTATACTGTTGTGGACAAAAAACATGTTGACTTTGATACTTTTGCAATTGAAACAATGATTAAAATCACTTAGAATAGCATGCACTTCCAGACAACGCTCTATATATGATGACAGGTACTGTCGAACTCTTTCCTCAAAGAAGCATTAGATTCTGAAAACCACTTGACGATGAGGATGGGATTCGAACCCATGCATGTAGAACACAATGGATTAGCAGTCCATCGCCTTAACCACTCGGCCACCTCATCTATTTTGCTCACCTTAAACTGGGTCCATTGGATTCAAATGTGTGTACTGTTTTGGACAAAACCTCTCAACTTTGATTCTTTTGCAATTGAAACAATGATTAAAATCTCTTGGAATAGCATGCACTTCCTGACAAAGCTCCATGTATGTAAAGCTCCATGTATGTAAAGCTTCTGAAAACCATTAGACTCAAATGTGTGTACTGTCGTGGACGAAAAACATCTCGACTTTGATACTTTTGCAATTGAAACAAGGATTAAAATGACTCAGAATAGCATGCACTTCCATCGCCATCGCCTTAACCACTCGGCCACCTCATCTGTTCAGCTGTTTTTAAACTAGGTCCATTGGACTCAAATGTGTATACTGTTGTGGACAACATCTCGACTTTGATTCTTTTGCAATTGAAACAATGATTAAAACCACTTGGGGTAGCATGAACTTCCTGACAACACTCCATGTATGATCACAGGTACTGTCGAACTCTTTCCTTGAAGAAAGAGGAACTTCTGAAAACCACTTGACGATGAGGAAGGGATTCGAACCCATGCGTGTAGAACACAATGGATTAGCAGTCCATCGCCTTAACCACTCAGCCACCTCATCTGTTCAGCTGTTTTTAAACTGGGTCCATTGGACTCAAATGTGTATACTGTTGTGGACAAACATGTTGACTTTGATTCTTTTGCAATTGAAACAATGATTAAAATCACTTGGGGTAGCATGCACTTCCAGACAAAGCTCTGTATATGTTGACAGGTACTGTCGAACTCTTTCCTCAAAGAAGAGGACTCAAATGTGTATACTGTTGTGGACGAAAAACATGTTGACTTCGATTCTTTTGCAATTGAAACAATGATTAAAATCACTTGGGGTAGCATGAACTTCCAGACAATGCTCTATATATCAATCAATCAATCAATCAATCACATTTTATTTATATAGCACTTTTCATACATAAAAATGCAACTCAAAGTGCTTTAAAACATTCAAAGCAAAACATAGAATTATCTTCAATCAAAAGAAAAGATAAATTATTTAAAAGTTGTTGAAAGCCAAACTAAAAAGGTGTGTCTTGAGCTTCCTCTTAAAAATATCAACAGTCTCTGCAGACCTGACATCCTCTGGCAGGCTATTCCAAAGGTGAGGACCAAAACGGCTGAATGCAGCCTCGCCATGCATTTTGGTCCTCACCCTTGGAATAAATAAAAGGCCGGCGCCAGAGGACCTCAGGATCCGCGAGGGCTGGTATGATAAAAGCAAATCAGATAAATAAGATGGCCCAAGACCATTAACACATTTATAAACTAATGAAAGTACTTTAAAATCGATCCTGAAACACACAGGGAGCCAATGCAGCAATTTCAAAACTGGCGTAATGTGCTCCCGCCCTCTGGTTCTCGTCAGCACCCGAGCGGCTGAATTCTGCAGTAGTTGCAGTGGTGAAATGCTCTTTTTCGGGAGGCCAGAGAGCAGGGCATTACAGTAATCTAAACGACAGGTAATAAAGGCATGCATCAGCACTTCCGTGTTAGCCTGAGAGAGAAACGGGCGGACTCTGGCGATATTCTTAAGGTGATAAAAACCAATCTTGGTTACATTTTTAATATGAGGAATAAAACTGAGCTCAGAGTCAAAAATGACGCCAAGGTTCTTCACACAGTGTGAGGGATTAAAAATGTGTAGTTTTGGTAAAAGCTTCTCTCTCTGACCTTCGGGACCGATAACTAAAACCTCAGTCTTGTCCTGATTGAGCTGTAGGAAATTATCTGCCATCCATGACTTGATATCTAAAATGCAATTTAAAAGGGTATCAATGGGTCCTGTGTCATCAGGAGACACGGCAATATACAGCTGCGTGTCATCAGCATAGCTGTGAAAGCTGATGCCGTGTCCCCTGATGACATCCCCGAGGGGAAGCATATAAAGATTAAAAAGTAGGGGGCCTAAAATCGAACCTTGAGGAACCCCACATTTAATTTCATGAGTTTTAGAGGAACAAGTATCCATACTTACAAAGAAATATCGGTCTGTGAGATAGGAATAAAACCAGTCAAAAACAGTACCAGAGATGCCCACTAGATTTTTAAGTCTATTTAATAAAATTTGGTGATCTACTGTATCAAAAGCAGCGCTTAGATCCAGTAGCACCAAGACTGTGAGTTTTCTCACGTCTGCAGTGCACCTAATATCATTTAAGATCCTTAAAAGAGCAGTCTCCGTACTGTGGTTCATCCTAAAACCAGATTGATATTTCTCCAAAATATTATTTGTATTTAAAAAATGATTCAACTGGATGAAAACCAGTTTTTCTAAAATCTTACTTAAAAACGGTAAGTTGGATACGGGTCTGTAGTTATTAAAAACGCTCGGGTCAGAACCGCTCTTCTTCAGAAGGGGCTTCACCACCGCCGTTTTAAAGGCAGCGGGGAAGACGCCTGTCTGAAGAGAGCAATTGACTATATATAAAATTTGTTCTTCAAAAAATCCATAAAATGTCTTAAAAAGAAATGTGGGAATTGGATCCAAAAGGCAGGTTGTTGGGTTTACCTGGGAGAAAACTCGAACAAGTGTCCTTGCATCAACCAGGTCAAAACTTTCCAGTGTTTCCTCATGTAAATATGATTGTCCGGGTTTATTAAAACTTGTGTTTTGACGGGCTAAAAGACTGGATCTTATGTCATCGATTTTACTTCTGAAGTGGTCTGCAAAGTCCTCACAGAGAGCATCTGTTGGTCTCTGTGGGGACTTATTAAAATCAGAACTAGTTAAAAGTTCAAAGGTGGAGAAGAGAACCCTGGGGTTGTTTTTATTGACTGTAATGAGGTTTGAGAAATAGGAAGATCTTGCCAGTTTTACTGTTTTATTGTAGGATTTCAGTTGTTCGCATAAAATTTCATAGTGTACTGTAAGTTTACTTTTTCTCCACCTCCTCTCTGCACTCCTGCATTTTCTCTTTGATATTTTGATAGCATTGTTTCTCCACGGGGGTACAGTCTTTGTTTTTGTTGTTTTAATTAAAAGTGGAGCTACTGAATCTAATGATGATTTAAGATGTAGGTTAAAATTGTCAACAATAAGATCACAGGGTGCAGGTAAAATGTCAGCAGGAGTGTTTTTTAAGATCTCGATAAAATTTGCAGCCACCTCAGAAGATAGGTAGCGTTTCTTCACTGTTCTGACCGGGACTGCTAGATGGTTAAAACTGGCGATGTTAAAATAGACACAGTAGTGGTCTGACACTGCCAAGTCAACAACAGAGGACACACCAGCAGACAAGCCATAGGTTATAACCAAATGCAGGGTGTGTCCTCTGTTGTGAGTTGGCTGCAAGACGTGCTGTTTAAAATCCAAGCAGTTTAAAAGGTTTGAAAAATCTCTGGATAGTGGGTCCGAGATGTTGTCCATGTGTATATTAAAATCGCCAGTTATTAATATCCTGTTATAACTGGAATATAAAATGGATAAGAATTCTGAAAATTCTGTAATAAAAGAAGTGGAATGATGGGGAGGTCTATAGACGGTAATGCAGAGAATAGGGGGACTGCTAAAAACAAAGGCATGGTGTTCAAATGATAAATAGCTGCTAAAAATGATCTCCTTTGATAAAAGAGTATTAATAAAAATTGATGCAGTCCCGCCTCCTCTTTTGCCATCCCTTGTAGAAAATAAAAAGTTAAAATTCGGTGGGCAAGCCTCGTTGAGAGCAACTGGAGCATCTGTACCAAGCCATGTCTCAGACAAAAGTATACCATGTAAATTATTGTCTAAAATCAGGTCGTTTATGATAAAAGTTTTGTTTAAAAGGGAGCGCACGTTCAGCACGGCCAGATTAATTATTGTGCTGGACGTGCGCTCATGGTGGTACGAATGAGCAGTATTAACATATACTAGATTACCACTGTTAAAACCACGTTGTTTGTGTGTGCAAGGGAAGCGTCTGCCGGTGATGGTTTCAATGGGAAAATTGTCCGATAGTGGTAATGATAATGAGGGCCTGCAGGGGGAGCTAGTGAGGGTGGTGGTACTGTGAGCAGCTGGTATTGGCCTGTAAGTGATGGTAGTGACATTGTCATTGCAGCGTTTATGAGTAGAAGAAGAAATATGATTGGTAAACAAGAGTCAGCTGGGAGTGGAATTGGTTACGACATGGTGGATGTTAGCGGCTAAAATCTTGCTACCAAGAGAGTTCGGATGAACACCATCCGGCTGATAAAAAGACGGGCGATTCCAGAATAGGTTAAAATTGTCAATAAAAGCAAAGTCAAGGTGGCCACAGGTGCGTAGGAGCCACGTGTTCAAGCTTAAAAAGCGGCTGAAGCGCTCGGCTCCGCGAGACAATGCCGGCAAAATGCCACTCACCCAGACCGACAGACCGCAGGTTCTTAACAAGGCAAAGAGGGCGTGAAAGTCTCTCTTCGTCTGCTCAGACTGTCGGCGTATTGTCTCGTTTGTCCCAACGTGAACGATGAGCCGGGTAATGGATGATGGCAGAGAGTCAAGAACACCCGGCAGGATGTTAACTATGTCCATGACTTTCGCTCCGGGAAAACAGCGGGTGACGCAGCCGGGATAGTGAGTACGTCTAATGGTGCTGTCGCCAATTATAACGGTGGCCGGTGGGTGACGTGAGGAGGGAACGCCAAGGGACTCACCACCGGCGGAAGATTCACGACCCCACTGTCCAGGATGGCTCCGCCGAGGCCGAGTGAAGACGGTGGATGACACCGATGAGTGTCGCCGATGATGCTGGTGATGACGACCACCCTTGTACCGGGACACCGCGTCCCGGAGCAGCCCGACGCGTGAGTGGACGGCCGTGTCACCGGCGGACCCGCCCAACATGGGGTTCCCGGCCGAGGTCGTCGCCGTGGGTGGCGGGGAATCCGAGGGAGCCCCTGGGAGCACAGCCCCAGCGTCGGACGCAGCAGTCGGTGTCTCCGACTGCTGTAGTGCAGTGATGGGAACAGGAGACTCACTCGCCAGGGCGGCGAACCGATTCCCCAGGACCAGTTGGGGGCGGTGGGGTGGCTCCCCGGCCCTCCGGCCGCGGGACACCACCTTGACCCAGGTGTCACTCTGCAGCGGTGTCGAGCAGGATGGCCCCGGGCAGGCAATTGGATCCCACTTCGCCGTGTCCGAGAGGCCAGCCGCCTCAGCCGTCATTGTCGCCGACAGGATTTCACGAGCGCGCCTCCTCATGACCACCGCGGAGAGTTCGGGGAAACGGGTCGCGAAGCAAGAGATGACCGATTCCTTCTCATGGAGCTCCTCTGAGAGACGACGAATATCCCTTCTTAGGTCAGAGATTGTCTTATTTGCCTTCTCCAGCAGGCCATTGTGTTCGTCGCTGTCGTCTGAAGGCATTTTAATACACTAGCTCCAAGCTAGCCCCAAGCTAGCCCGTTTCCGTCTCAAGCTAGCTGTATGCTAGTCCGCGAGATCAAGCGACCCAGAGATTAACAAAAATTTAAATAAATAATAATAAAAAATCAGATAAAAATAGTCTCCAAAAATTAAAAAGAGTAAAAACGCAACGCGCAGGTGAGGTAGATTCGAAGGCGAAAGTGCAATCGATACCATCCACGTCCAAACTCTATATATGATGACAGGTACTGTTGAACTCTTTCCTCAAAGAAGCATTAGCTTCTGAAAGAAGCATTAGCTTCTGAAAGAAGCATTAGCTTCTGAAAGAAGCATTAGCTTCTGAAAGAAGCATTAGCTTCTGAAAGAAGCATTAGCTTCTGAAAGAAGCATTAGCTTCTGAAAGAAGCATTAGCTTCTGAAAGAAGCATTAGCTTCTGAAAGAAGCATTAGCTTCTGAAAGAAGCATTAGCTTCTGAAAGAAGCATTAGCTTCTGAAAGAAGCATTAGCTTCTGAAAACCACTTGACGATGAGGATGGGATTCGAACCCATGCATGTAGAACACAATGGATTAGCAGTCCATCGCCTTAACCACTCGGCCACCTCATCTATTTTGCTCACCTTAAACTGGGTCCATTGGACTCAAATGTGTGTACTCTTTTGGACAAAACCGCTGAACTTTGATACTTTTGCAATTGAAACAATGATTGAAATTACTTAGAATAGCATGCACTTCCAGACAAAGCTCTGTATATGTTGACAGGTACTGTCGAACTCTTTCCTCAAAGAAGCATTAGCTTCTGAAAACCACTTGACGATGAGGATGGGATTTGAACCCATGCATGCAGAACACAATGGATTAGCAGTCCATCGCCTTAACCACTCGGCCACCTCATCTATTTTGCTCACCTTAAACTGTGTCCATTGGACTCAAATGTGTATACTGTTGTGGAAGAAACATCTCGACTTTGATTCCTTTGCAATTCAAACAATGATTAAAATCACTTGGAAGAGCACGGACTTCTAGACAACGCTCCATATATGACCAGGGTTACTGTTGAACTTTCCTCAAAGTAACAGGAGCATCTGAAAACCACAAGACAATGAGGATGGGATTCGAAATGTGTGTATGGTATTCCCACCTCCGGACCTCTGTCAAAAGGAAATTCCCTCACCCGGAAAAACAATGTATGCATTAAATTTTCTACTCCCATACAGTAAGTATTCTCTAGTAAGGAGTCAGATTTGCATTATCCAATCTTTCCCTACTAATGGCTTCCCCGTGAGCATCGCTGAATACTTCCCACACAGGGGCCTCAGTCTTTGCTGTATGAAAATGTTTGTCTGCGTATCATACAGTTTTGTAGCTTAAAAATAACGAAAAATAAGAAAAGTGTTTGTACATTACAGTTCCTTTGTGAATTATCTCTGATTGATCTCGAATGAATGTTTATTGTGCCTTATAGGCCTATATAATTATTGTTATTTTATTTTTTATTTCTATTTATTTATTTTTTGTTTTTAATGTTGGTTATGTGTGTATGTAGCATTATATTGATATTTTCATTTTGTTACACAACAATATTTGTAAATGTTTGACAGCATTAAAAAAAAAAACACGCACGCACACTACTGGTGCAGTGGAACGAATCACCTTTGATTGGTAAGGACCAAGCATCGGTTCAGGATGGGCACGATCCGGTGAATGGTTGGTGAAAAAAACTGTTTGTGTTCACAATATAAGGCAACGTGATTAGTCCGCATTCAGCAAAGGAAGTTGAATACCCAAGATCATGGACAAGGGCGTTGTGCAAACATACTCAACGAACACACGGCCTCCGCAAAGGCTAACTTCAAAATAAAGCTCACCAAACAATACATTGAGTCATTAGTGCCAACAAAATAGCCTTTTTTATTCGCTTTTACTTTGAAATTAGCCCGCGTTGTGGTGTAACAGCTAACTTGACTTACTTCCGTTTTTGACGTACCGGCAGTTTTAACGCTTGCTTTCGAACACCAACACTACGCTGTCTCGAAATCGTATTCAGTCGCTGATTTAGGACACGAACAAACCGCTGGTTAATGACGCTACCATTGTATGATACGGCACAAGTCTCCTGCGTTAGTGGCTAGCAGCTGTTATCATTAGCTGGTAGTACAACAGCTGCCTCCTGGCTTTTTTTTTTCTATATTGTGAACCTAGATTACTTTGTAATGTGCTGTCCATGTTTTAGGAAAGGTGCCTTAAATTGTACTTCGTCTTTTTTCTTCTGAAAAATAAAAATAAAACGTTGTCTTCATTTAATTTATAACAACGCGTTTGCCTAATAATTGTAAGAAAACATTCAGCTCAAAACGTCTGGCAGATACCTTGAAATGTATACACTGCACAACTTAGAAAATTGCGTTAAATTGTGTTCTTAAATCCTAAATGGCCATATTATACTTAAGGAGTTAATTTATTTCTATTTTTTTTATTAATAAAAAAATTAATGAAGACAAAGTTCTATTAAGCTTTTTTTTTTCTCATACAAAAAAATGATCCGATCCGTGATATATATATATATATATATATATATATATATATATATATATATCTATATCTATCTATCTATCTATCTATCTATCTATCTATCTCCATCCATTATCGATACTGCTTAACCTCACAAGGGTCGCGGGGCGTGCTGCAGCCTATCCCAGCTGTCTTCGGGCAGTAGGTAACACCTTGAATTGGTTGCCAGCCAATCGCAGGGCACCCAGAGACAAGCAAACATCTGCACTCACAATCAATATATATCGATGGATAGATGAACTTATTTCTTTCAAATTAGGACCTGCGAAATTGAATTGAAAAGGACATCTGTTAGGGCACATATGTCAAAGTCAAGGCCCGCGGGCCACATCACGGCTAACCTGTTTTCTGAATCTGAGCCCTGATTGGTCGTTGTGAGCAGTTATGATGTCATTTTCAGTTGACAGGAGACAAAATGGCCGCCCCCGCAGATGACTAAAAACGAGTGCATTTTGCTGATTAAATTATATTCCACAAACAGAAAATTAATCAGAATGCCGTGTTTCAACTAGGGGGCCTGCTGGGAACATATACTTGAGAAAAATATGTTAGGGTCGACTTCCACTTTAAGAGTTGCAACTGAATAAAAAGTCAATCAAACTGGATGACTTCTTTCTGACAAAAATCTAATTGCTGGAGTTACTCTAATCCATGTCATCAAAACAAATGTTTACATTTGGAATCGAGTGATGCCTGCTCACTCTGTTGATAATGGAGTGTGAGTGTGCAAAATCGAATCTCTCATGCTGTACAACCTATTCATCTATCCATCCATTTTCTATACCGCATACTGTTGCCTATCTCGGCTGACTTTGCATGTCAAAATTACTGACAGTTAAAAAAAAAAGATTATTAACTACATTTATAAAATGTTATCTTGTTCAGTGTTGTGTGAAAACTAATCTTGTGGATAATCACTTTTTAAATACAAATAAGGGGTCAAAATGTATCCATTTGTTTTTGGAGATCTAAAGCAGGCTGTCTGGCTTGTTTATGGCGATTAATATTACATTAGCTTGCTCGGGAGCTGAGTTATTTCATTACATTTCTAGTCATCAGTCTCATGATGAATTCATTGTTGCAAATAACTGGTTTAAACAATCCATATTAAATTATGTAAGGTGGGTCAATCGGACAAGACGTGCAAATATGCCTATGGAAATTAGATTACAGCACTGCATCATGGATAAGAACCATTCTGGGCAGCAAATGGAATAGGATTACTAGGGAAAATATGTTTGAGAGTTTAATTGAAGACTAAAGTGTCCATAAAATGTGAGTGTGAATGGCGACTGGTATGTTTATTTTATTTTTAGAAATAAATCCAAAAGCATGCAAAAGCATAATGGTAATGGTGTAAAAGTTTTAAGTTCAGACCCACCCAAGATGAAAATGATTACATTGTCACGCTTTCACTAGAAGTCTGACAGCTTTGATGCTGAACTGTCACCAGAGGACGCTGTTGTTTGATTTTTGTCCACACTATAGGTTACTTGAGATGCTTTGACTGTTCTAATTCAGGGGTCCGCATCAAAGACATCACATAAAAATAGACATCACCTTGCGCTCTCTATAGTAAAATGGAGATGTGTCTCATATGGGATATATGGGATTAAAAGACTGAACAACGATCTTTGATTGTATCTGGACATTCCATTATAACATTATTTTACAAACAGAATTTTCTGACTTTATGGCTCATAGTATTAAGTCATATAGGTACACGTGCACAATATTGTTGCTGTTGATCAGCTAATTTCTAAAACTCCCCTCCCCTAAAAGTCCCTCTCCAGCAACTTGACTCGCAAGTTCAATTTGTTCTCAAATTTCTGGTCAAGCAATTACATTTTCTACACTGAAATGAATCAAGTGCCAACGGATAATAATGTGTTCCACAACAGCCCCAATCCCCTGCAAAACACCCATTATTTTGTTACTTGTTTTTTTATTTTTAATCAAGAAAAATGTGCTTGTATACAATAATACAGTAAAAGACAATATAAAGAAATACCGGTTTTATAAAGTGTCATTACTGTACGTTGGGGCAAGCTAAATCACAACAACGCCAATAATCGTGCTTACTGAAGCTGTCAACTCTTTTCCTATATTCCTGGTAATTGGCCAGTTACTTTTCACTGTAACGCAGTTACTGGTTGACTACTGTAAAGCGTATCAGTCAAGAATTAACTCCCTTTTGTAGGTGCATTTCATTCCATTTTGCTGTACCAAAATTCCTGAACTTGGATTTAACAGAGGTCCGCCAAAATCACATTTCTCATTGTAACACCAAAGAAAATCCTTGTTCCATTTGCCAGTGACGATATTCTGTGGTTCTGTCAAAGATCATAATGTTCCTCGATTTCGGCGTTCAAAATCAAACTCTGGATTTCAACACAATTGAAAGGTAGACCGATGAACCGATGTGATGAACTCTTATTATTCTTGTTTTCTCTAAAATTTGATGCAAATCTGACAATTAGCTTGCTCTCAGTGTCACGAGGAACTAGATAGCTCAAGTGGACGTCATCATCTAAAAAAAAATCTGAAATATAAAAACATACCTTCCACCTTAAAAACACCAATGATTTGTATGTTAGTGTAGCTTTTTTTTGGGTGGGGTAAACGTTGCTTGAACTAATAAGAAAAATGTGGGCAGTATTCCACCACCGATTCAAGGTTTCAGTCAAAAATTTCCCATAGACAGACAATTTAGGTCGATTCTCAACATTAAATGTGTCATAAAATCTTTAATCCTTAACCAATTTTTGCAGACTATGACTCATTTTATTTGTGTTTCGCATATATCTCCAATATTATCCTGTATTATGATCGATTTCTTTTGGTAACATGCCTATCTTTTGGATCGCTACTAGCTCTCCAAGCTAGCAGCAAAACAATCCAGGGTCAACTGACACCAAACAACCAAACTCAACGGTGACCCCGCTGTACATCTGTTCAACGACTTGACTTGACTTGAGGGGAAAAGTACTGTACTCGTGCCAGATTGCTAGCTACACCACAACTGCAAATAGCACTCGGTCACTTGTATGCTCCCACAGTAGATAACATACACTGTCGCAGTATCTGAGGATTGCTCATATATTTTCCCCAATTCTTTTGTTTATAAACTTGTGCAAGTAGTCAAAGATCAGGCAGAGAATCAAATTCCATTTTCTATTAACAACATCATGGACAAGATATTTATAGTTAGTAATTAGTGCACCGGAGACTATGCAACAAGTGTCTCATCTTCCAGTCAGGTGTGTGAATGCCTTTGTTCACCAAAAATCCAGCCTTTTGATATTACGAAGTGTGATGATAATTGCCCAAAAGTTCTCAATTGACATCTAATGCAGTGAGAAAAATATAACGTCCAACTCAGGTTTTGGCACGCTACAAAAAGCAAAAAAAAAAACAAAAAACAATCAACTCGAAAAAAGTTGGGGTACCCACGTCACATCTACATTTGAGGATCTTCTTATAATCGGCACAGATTAAATATGCAATATTGATGTCACATTATTTGTCATCACAGGAAGAGTGTTACAGTATATACATTGGTAGCTGTAAACATTCATTAGAAATCATTACAAAAATACATACAGTAAGATGGTACATACAGTATAAGGAGTGAACATTTTATTTTATCTTTTGCTTTTGCTTTTGAAATGTATATGACTGTAAACATTAATAATCATCAGATTAATAAATGGCATACATAGTTTCTGTCATGCGTATGAATGATTGTCTTCACAAAAGGCATTATTTTCGTACCCTTTGTAGAAAGGTGCTTTATGAAGATGTCACATATCTGAATCCAAAATCGTGGTTGCACTGACTGACTGGTTTATCAACCCCTAATTAAAAGAGTGTGGCAAAAATAAATAAAACTATCAAAATTAAAATAACAATTGGTAACTAAGTAGCTGTAAAGTGACACATAAATAAATAATTAAATATTAATTCTTAATTATGTTGTCTTAATTCATGTAATTGTGACAGCAGGATATGGCTATGAAAGCATGATTTTTAAAAAGCGTGTTTTATAAAAACGTTTTTTTATCTTGAGATGCAAGATAAAACGTACAAATGTTTTTTAAGTCTCTCTATGGAATGCATTGTATTTGACCCAAGTCGAACTTAATATTATAAGTTGAGTCACATTTTTTGTTCAAAATATATTTTTTAAATATTCATGATATTTAACAATTTTCTTGTTCTATTACAGCATTATTCTTGTAGTATTGTTTTATTCTTTTATTTTCAGTCTGGCACTAATACTCCTTTGAATTAAAAAGCTGCTCCATGGCATGGGTCAAGGCAAACCCCCTGAACCTCCTACAGGGTCATGAGGTTCATGCCGGGACGCTAGAGGGGAGAATGACGATTCAAAGGGCACATAATTGAAAGGGGGCCAAGAAAATACTATTTCCAATTTGCAGTATTGAAGTAGTGTGGCCCAAAGTGATATTTTTTTGCCATGGGGCAGCAAATCTCTTTGTGGAACTATACGTGTGTGTTTGACAGGTTTCCATTTATTGCTTGAGGGCAGTCCTTGACTCACCACAAGAGTCTGTATAAACAGACCTATGGGTTTAGAACAGAATTTAGGCATGAAAACTCATTTTAATAAATGCCGGACATTATATTCAAGCAATTGAAAAATATGTCTTCCAAAAAAACAGAAAAAGACTATATTAAGTCTTAAAGGAACCAATCAAATCCTTAAAGTTAATCTTTATTTAAGTCTATGAATAAATGATATTTGCATTATTTTCCTTCTGAGACGAGCAGCTGACCTTGTGAGGAAAAGAGCACTCCTAATGATGCACAAGGTTCACCTGCCTTGGTACTTACTTTTAAAATGAATCACGGCTTCTCGGACCAGGCAATAACACTTAGAAAGCTAAAAAAGAACTAGAGGCAATAAATCTCAAGGGATATTACACAGTGCCAAGTATGGTCAGTAAACTCAGGCTTGGCTTCTAACTACGCCCCCCCCTCCCCACTCCCCCATTATTCTTCATGCTGGCAGAGACAATTTACACAGCCCCCCGGTGCCCTTGTTTTATTTTATATAAAACTGACAGCCAGTGGTTTTGGCTTTGGGCAGGGAACACGTAGGCTGTGAGCTCTGATTGACCAGACAGAGCAATTAAATCACCTCCACAGGGTCGTCTGCTTGCATCCTCCAGTGAAGACAGTCATCTGAGCATTTAGCAAAAGTAAAGGCTTGCATTTCAGTGTATGAGGGGAGTTGAGACTAGAGCTGCTGCACGGTTGTGCTCTCTGGCATTTAGGCAGCGAGTAACTGAAAACAGTGGATTAAGAGAAAGGTCATGGCCTTGCTGGTTGGATTTTGCAGAAAATATACACTCCCATTTAAACATAATGGAACAGGCAAGCCAATTCCTTTATTTTTGCTGTAGACTGAACACATTTGTGTTTGACAAAAGCTGGATATGACAAAACAGCACAACATTTACACTTGTAGTTCCAGCTAGGGTAGTTACTATACTAATCAGCATTTATATATATATATATATATATATATATATATATATATATATATATATTAGTGCTGTCAGGCGATTAAATTTTTAATCGTAGTTAATCGCATTTTTCATAGTTAACTCATAGTTAATCCCATATTTTATTTATTGTAAAAAAAAAAAATTATTGATATTCTGTCCCATTATTTTCTTGAATTTTAATACCCTTAACATGAATATGACGATTGATTTTCTCATGTAAATACTTTATTAAAGCGAAGTCAACCCAAACATATTATTTTTTAAGAATATGCTCCATGCAAGCCCACTTGTTGAAACAAGGCATTCTGATAAATATTGCGTTTGTGGAATAAGAGTTCATCCACCCATTTTTAGTCATCACTGGGGGCGGCCATTTTGTCACATCTTTCAACTAAAAATGATATCACAGTTGCTCAGGGCTCACATAACGACCAATCACAGCTCACCTGTTTTCTGAAACTGAGCCATGATTGGTCATTATTTGAGCCCTCAGCATATCTGTGATGTAATTTTCAGTCGACAGAAGTAATAAAATGGCTGACCCCTGAGATGGTAAAAAAATGGAAGGATTTTACAACTTAACTCATATTCCACAAACACAATATTAATCAGAATGCCTTGTTTGAACTATGGGGCCTGCATAGAACATATTCTTGAAAAAAAAAGTTTGGGTTGACTTTCCCTTCAATTGAAAAAACAAGCATTGGATTCAACTCACGCGAACAGCCCCTCAGCCCTTTTCAAACACATACATATACGCTCACACCCATGCACGCGTGCGTCTTTCAGCTGTTACTAAAAGCATGCTACAGAACACCAATTGGTTGGCTAACCTTGTCTTGCTTTAGAGAGAAAATATATATGACAAACACAACGCTGCATTTTAAGGGCAAGCAAGGAAAGTCTATCTAATATAAGCAATCTATGTAACCATAGAATGTATCCGTATGTACAGTATTTATGTATATGCTGCAGCTACGTATGATCTAAACTAAATATCAGCTGGATGTGTGCATTTGTGTGTTGAACTTGTTGATTCAATGTTGCAATTAGACGTACTTAGCCGATTCTGACTTTGCGTCATGAGCCTCATCGCGTCATTCTATGGCTAGGCGTCGGGGAGTCGGCCGAATGAGCCGGCCGGGTCGGGCAGGATCACAGAGTGCGTGAAGGGCGACTGCTGCCGCCGCGGTGTCTCAGCGGCCAGCTGTGCGGATCTGTGGGAACTGGCCCGCCCAGAGTCGCCGCCGCTGCCCACGCTTGCCGGCCCTGATGAAGCGAGCCGAGGAGCTGAGCACGAGTGGGGGCAAGCTAACGTGCTATTGCTACGCAGCTTCGGCGGCAGGAGCCCGAGGCTGCGCGCCATGCGCACACACATTTTTTATTTTTAATCAGTCGTACTTTGTACGTAGTTCTTCCGCGCGGCTAACTAGGAATCGAAACTTAGCACCGACATTCTAAAATCCGAACGGTTCCGGGTGAACCGGAATGATGGAACCGATTCCACTCGAATCCGGGGTTTTGGTGCCCAACCCTAAGGGGGACACAGCTGTGCATGTGTCTGCCGAACAATTCATCCTCATCGCCAATATTTTGAAGCAGATGTAACGCCTCCTCTACTCTAAAGCTTTTTTTGTTCAAGATACATGTATAGATCATGGTGACCAGCAGCCTTTATCAATGCAGCCGCTGGTTGTTATGGAAACCTTGATCACGCGATCAAAAAAATTGACGGCGTCAAAAGGGGGTTGGATTAACTTTGAAAATAACGTGCCAAATTGACAGCCCTAATATATATATATATATATATATATATATATATATATATATATATATATATATATATATATATATATATATATATATATAGATATATATCCTCGGCCTCCCTGTATGGAGTTTGCATGTTCTCCCCGTGCCTGCGTGGGTTTCCTCCGGGTACTACGGTTTCCTCCCACATTCCAAAAACATGCATGGTAAGTTGATAGGACTCTCTAAATTGCCCCTAGGTGTGATTGTGAGTGCGGATGTTTGTCTCTGTGTGCCCTGCGATTGGCTGGCAACCAACTCAGGGCGTCCCCCGCCTACTGCCGGTATCGATAATGGATGGATGGATATATATATAAATATTATATATATATATATATATATATATATATATATATATATATATATATATATATATATATATATATATATATATATATATATATATATATATATATATCATATATATACACATATATATATTAGGGTTGTAACGGTATACGTGGGTGTATTAATACGTTTCGGTATGGCATGTTGGGTTCAGTCCACTTATTAGCGCGACTTTACGCACGGGCACTATTGACTGTTGCATGCGGGAGAGGAGGGCGGCGGCACTAAAGAGAAGCCAGGACACCAGAAGCTGCGATTAATCATAAATGCATGGATTATAATGGCCAGAGCTCGAAGGTTCCCTGTACACTGCGGTCTCCTGTTTGGGAACAGTCTAGCTTTCCTGTTAAAATCGCCTGTGGGGAAAGGTCCGTGTATAAGTCCCAAAGTTGTGTGCCGACATTGCTACATGAGATCGGCGGCTATGCTGTAGCCAGAGGTGGGTGGTAACGAGTTACATTTACTCCATTATTTACTTATTTACTTGAGTACGTTTTGGGAAATATTGTAATTCTAGGAGTAGTTTTAAATCACTATATTTTTTACTTTTACTTGAGTAGATTTGTGAAGAAGAAACTGTACACTTACTTCGCTACATTAGGCTCTCTCTCGCTCGCTCTCTCTCTCGCCCTCTCTCTCTCTCTCCCTCTCTCTCTCTCTCTCTCTCTCTCTCAGGGAAAGACGCATTTACTTTTTCAGAGACCTGCGCTAGGCTCTACCATGTGACTGTGTTTCACCAATCAAACGTAGCCATATGGCCGCATAGCCCTGCAGTTTCGTCACGTGAACATATTCAACTTCAGCTGCGGGAAAGTTGTTTTCGAAAATGTCACGCAGCAATGCCGACTATGCAGACACAGAAGAGGAGGTTCTTTGAGAAAAAATTTTGTTTTGCATGTTTTGTCACATACACACAGACTGAAACACACACACACACACAGACACACACAGACACACAAACACACACACAGTTATTCATTAATGAAATGTAATTCATTTTATTGATTGGATTTACTTTAATTTGCCAGAAGATGATTATTTTGTATTTTCGTCTGATTTAATGGTTGTTTTTAAAAAAATAAAAAATAAATGAGACGCTACAGTTACTCAGTACTTGAGTAGTTTTTTCACCAAGTACTTTTTTACTTTCACTCAAGTAATTATTTGGATGACTACTTTTTACTTCTACTTGAGTCATATTATTCTGAAGTAACAGTACTTTTACTTGAGTTCAATTTTTGGCTACCCTACCCATGCAGAGTAGCTAGAGTGTAGCTAGCACGTCTAACTAATAGCGCTTAAAACGACATCATCCGACTTTGAATGTTTCTTAGACGAGGAAGCAAGCAGTATTTTTTGCCAAAAACAAAGTACAACAGCTCTGTTCTTCGTTCTCCGCTGCTTCTCTCGATGTATTCTGTACGATGCATTCATGAACCTCGGAAACATCAAACTCAGCAAAACACAAATCCGACCACAACACAAATAACCCAATTTGTTATAATATGCTGTTGAACATTCAATACCAATGCCTAAAAAGTGTATACAATTTCATAAAGACTTTAAAGTTACTGGGTTTTTTTTCATTATAAAATGAGTTTTGATATCCACCATTATCTATACCGCTTGTCCTCACAATGGTCACGGGCGTGCTGGAGCCTATCCCAGCTGTCTTCGGGCAGTAGGTGGGGGACACCCTGAATTGGTTGCCAGCCAATCGCAGGGCACAGAGACAAACAAACATCTGCACTCACTATCACACCTACGGGCAATTTCGAGTGTCCAATCAATTTACCATACATGTTTTTGGAATGTGAGAGGAAACCGGAGTTCCCGTAGAAAACCCACGCAAGCACGGGGAGAACATGCAAACTCCACACAGGGAGGCCGGAGCCAGGATCGAACCCACGACCTCTGAACTGTGAGGCGGACGTGCTAACCAGTCGACCTCCGTGCCGCCCTGAGCTTTAATATAGTAAGCAATAATTCTAACTGTTATTGTATGTTGTTTTTTTTCATCACAAAAAGTGTATACATGTACTATAATGAAAACTTGTCTTTAACTTGAATACTTAGATGTGTCATAGCCTGTTGTTGCTGAGTGTTTGAAGATTTCAGTGTCTTAATAATTTACAAAATCAAGAGATCTTTGTTAGTGTATTTTTTATTCTGGTGTAATTTCTTAGAATGTCACCCAAATGGTTCGCTTTTATTTATTTTTTTTCCAAAAAAAAACAAGAACCATTTACTTGTCATCTTTTCAAAACAAATATATATATTTTTTAAAAATCTGTCATATATATATATGACTAATATATACAATGACTAATGGTCATTGTATATATATATATAGAGAGAAAATGAATCTTTTTCATGTTTGTTAAAGTGAAAGTCAACCCAAACATACTTTTTTAAAGTATATGTTCTATGCAAGTACACTATTTGAAACAAAGCCTTCTGATAAATATTGTGTTTATAGAATAAGAGTTAATCCACTCGTTTTTAGCCATCTCTGGGGGCAGCCGTTTGATCACTTCTGTCAACTGAAAATGACATCACAACAACCCAGGGCTCAGGTAACAACCAATCACGGCTCAGCTTTAGAAAACAGGCGAGCTGTGATTGGTCGTTACCCGAGCCCTAGGTAGTTGTGCTGTCATTTTCAGTCGACAGAACAAAATGGATGCCCCCTGAGATGGCTAAAAAGGGATGGATTTTGCTGCTTAACTCATATTCCACAAATGCAATATTAATCAGAATGCCTTGTTTCAACTAATGGGCCTGCATAGAACATATTCTTGAAAAAAATGTGTTTGGGTTGATTCCCTTTTAATCAATTTTCAATAAACAATTGAAACAAAAATATTGGTAACTCTGCTTTTAGGAAATAAAACTTTCTGTTGATTTAAAAAAAAAAAAAAGTGAGTGAACCGAATAAATAGAAACTCAAACTTGGCTGAGCACCATCGAACCCTGAAAACCTCAACACATCCAGCATTATTTAATCTATAGTCTATATGTAGTATTGTGGGGGAATGTAAAACTGGAGCATTGTATCACGTGACACATAATCCAGGGATCAGAAATAGACATTGTAAACACAAGGATCTGTGAGCGTGATATATAGATTTGTAAAAATATGTGCTATGAAAACGCAGCATAGCTTCACAATCAATGTACAATCAAGTACACTGCTTATAATGCAAATTTGCGAAGTACGGTAGATTGGATGGATGAACGGATGGATATCTGCATATTAGTCATCGGTCCTAAGTGTGTGTATTGAGCTTTCCACAATCCTGATCCACAACAGAAGCTGGCCTAGTTTGTTGGCATTCCTCAATTATCTCAATACACACAGGCATTCACTCTCACCACATTATTGTTTTCCACTCATAATCATATTCAGTCAAATTAATGAACTCGTTGTCATTGCAACTTTCAGGTTATTGCTTTTTAAGAGAGTATACATACTGTTATCATTTGTTACACACAATGCCTCTGATTATAAAGAAAACAGATAGAGTGGCCCAGAAAGCAAATAGAAAGGGATGGAGGGTTGATTAATTCAAAAACATTTGTGTGTGTGTGTGTGGGGGGGGGGTGTCGCTGCGCGATTGAAACTTTCACACTTGGGATAAAACAATCAATAAAATTAACCGGAACAGTTCAGGGAATTGAAGCAGTAACTGTTCGATATTTAATTTGAAAGATTAACCATCATTGGATGCTCTGTAGAGCTTTCTGAATATAACACACTGACACAGTGTTGTTGTGTAATATTTGCAAGCGCAATAGGAGTCCTCAATAGAAATGTAATCTAACAGGACATTGACATGGCATTTTATCCACCCCCTTGAGAAGACAAAGGTAAATAATAAATAAGCCTAATAGATCATGTCTGCCAACTTCTGTGGCTGTATTTAAAGGCTACAGTGGAATGGCCTACCCACGGAAATTAGAGCTTCCACCTCAGTAGAAATGTTTAAAACTCAATTATACTCTTGCGATTAGCTGAACTACATGTTGGCCTGTTTGACTGCCTTCTCTTTCTCCTCCCCGTCTTTGAGAGGGGGCAAGGTGACGATGACCAAAATGGATGTCGCTTTTCGGATTCTGCACCGACTGACTGGAACAAGAGCTGAAGTGGACCACGTCTTCAGAGGTGCTGCTAATGGGGATGTCCGCATTTACCAACCAGGCCGGTTTTTGAGGAGAGCGCACTTCTCCAATGGCGTCCTCCTTCATCAGCGCTTCATCACGTTAACTCATTCACTACCAGACATTTTGAGACCCTAGTTTACCCTAACATTTGAAAAAAATGGAAAAAAAATATAGCTAAATTTGTTGCATTGAATGGCTGGACTGCGAAAAGACGTGTAAATTTGTCAATGGCAGTGAATGAGTTAAACACAATTTTAACTAGCCTTGTATAGCATCACATTATGTGTTAAATGTTGCCCACTCAGCATCCACTGCAGCCTGGTCATCCTGGAAGGGGGATTCACTCAAGGTTTCTTTTTTTTCCCCAGAATTTCTAAATTTTCCTTGCCCTTCTGTGGGGTTAAGATCAGATCGACCTTAATATTTGTCAACTGTGGGTTTGTGAATCCCTTTGAGACTCCTTTGTGATTGGAACTATATAAATAAATTTGACTTGACTTGAATTTATTCAGTTCTAGTTTATTCATTCCATTCTCCAGCCGGCTCACACAAAAGGATTGACAGAGGGCAGATACCCACCTAAGAACTTGACTCACATACTTTAAGTTAACATAATATAGTGAGTGACATTTTGCAAACAGTTGGTGAAATGAAAGAAAACACCACTTGCCACATAAAGTATGACACTGAAGTGCTTCTGTTACATCATCACAACCAATCCAAGAAATGCTCTGGTAGTCAAAGGAGGACCTAACATTAGCAGTCAGCCAATCCAGTCAGGTATGTACAGTAAATGAATAGAATAGAATAGAATAGAATAGAATAGAATAGAATAGGATATACCGCCAAATATACAGGTTTAAGATATAACTCAATTAATTATATACTACAGCTTGTAGCTATACTAGAGGACTGGAACCTTAAAAGTCAAACGCCTGAGATATTTTATCAATGGGGCCTGCATGTACATACTGGTGCATGTGTTTCAATGTAATTTAGATGTTTCGCTGTTCTGACAGGTTGGCATTCTTTACTCATACCAAGGGCTGTGACAGAGCCATGTTATTCTGCGGCATATATGCTCACAAGTTCAGCCAACCATAAAAATCCATCCCCGCCACCATTTTCACTGAGGTGCGATGCAGTTTGGTTTGTGGAAACAAACGGAATGCAAACTTAGCATTTCACTGCCATTCCTGGACCTGATCATATGGCCCTGAGTTATTAAATAGCCAACAGATGGTGTGTGCGGTACTTGAAAATAATGACAGCTCAAAGAAAGTGCTTCACACGTACACGACTCCCTCAAATAAATTCCACTGTCAGAGTGGCTTAGAATTTAGTGGTGTTTGGTGTCACAATAATCATGATCTGCTATACACAGATTGTTAAGTATACAATATTGTGGCTGGAGTTGTTATTGTCCCTAATACTTAGTCCTCTTATTTTCTCATGTTTCATCAGTGAGCAAAAGTCAGTAGAGCCTTGAGAATTAATTAGTTGTAAACATATGCACACACAACCAATTATATACACACAACCAATTTGCATACAAATAGTTGGGTCTCTGGAGTGCCTGCTCACCCATCAAGTGTGAAATTAAACAACCAAGTACATCTTTGTTATCAGCCTATTTCTGAAAAACTTGTCTGTGAGCAAGCTGGTTGTCATGGTAACAAAGGGTAACTCACCTTTAGTCCAGCAGGGTATATGAGGTGTGTCAGAAAAGTTGTAGGACTGGTTCATGAAAGATATATTACATAGATATAGATATATTACAAAAATACAAATACATTGATAGGGTACATTATACATAGATATATTTCAAACCCAAACTACAAGGGACTAAAACTACAATTTTCATTCAAGCAGAAATGCTGGCATATTCTGATTTTCATGAAGAGGCAGGGCTCCTGTTTGCCATTTTGGCAGAAAGGACTGTGCCATGCTTGGCATTTTGGTGTAGCAAGGGTGTGTCCTTGAAGAAACGGCTGGTGGAATGCCAATTTGGTGGCAGAGAGTTAGTCTAAAGCACATATGTCAAAGTCAAGGCCCGCGGGCCGGAGAAGGTTTTCTACCCTGGGATGATATTGATTTATTATTAGAACCGGCCCGCAGACCGCAGCAAGCTGGTGTGAGTAGCAGATGTGATCGGGTCCTTCACGCCTGCCGATCACGTCACGCTTTATAATATTTTGTAGCCCCTTCAAAGAACACGCCATCAGACGTAGTTTAATTATCATGTTTTTATTAGTCCAACCGGCTAATGTGGGCCGCGGCCGACGCCAATGCAGAACGACAACCGTTCAGTCAAAAAAGTGCAACGGCTCTCCTCCTCGTCCTCCGTTCGCTCTCATCCCCTCCCATCCAGCGAGCCGCGCGATTAACCTCGGAAATAACAAACTCGGCAAAACATAAATTCGACCACAACACAGATAACCCAATTAATCAATTTGTTACACTATTTCTGTAATATATTCCTTTGCATCTATGTTTGTCACCCCCTGGCTGTTGCGTTTGCTAATGAAAAATAAAATAAAATAACGAACATTACTCCTACTTTTGCGAGGATCGTCCTTTGGTCGTGTACGTGCCGACTGAAGACGTCACGTCACTGTTTTGTGGCTTTCGGAATCGGATTGTGGTGAAAAGTTATTCGGGGTGAACACGTTTTATTAAGAAAAGCTTCACATTATGTACATTTCATACAATCTTGCAGCCCAGTGAACCACAAAATTGACAACCATATAGGCAAAGAAATATATATATATATATATATATATATAAAATTTATATATATATATATTTTTTATAAACATTAACAAACCATAATACACAGAGAAAAAAAAAAGAAGAACCAGGGGGATTTTAAACAAAAATTCTAAATAAATAACATAAAGAAACAATCTTAATTGCTTTCATATTTTTAGAATCCAGAATAGAATTTATATATTACCTGGTTCTGCCTCGAAAATTACAGAGAGGTTTTGTGTGACTAAATGTGGATTTGTGGATTTGTGGATATGGAATTTTAGGCAAAGAAATATATCATGAAGCATGACGTCATCACCAGGCGCGAAGGACCCGATCCAATCTGGACAATTTAAACATTTTCGATCAGTCCGGCCCCCGGCTTGTAGCTAATTTTTTTTATTTGGCCCTCCGTTCATTTGACTTTGACACCCCTGGTCTAAAGTTTCACCTGCTCAGACCATGTCTAGATAGCACAGTTAGTCTAAGGTGATTTTAGTGAATTTGATCGGGGGACAGGCCGAACGATTCAGAGCCTCAGGATGTGCGTAAATGTTGTAGTGTTTCATTCAGGATTATGACAACTGGTTGCATCAACCATCACCCTTTGAAACATTGTAGAAATCAATTTGTTGTCATTATTATAGTGTGGTGGTGATAAATACGTTTAAGTTTCCGGTGGTTTTCACCATCTCATTTTGTATTTAATGAGGGTACCTACTTACATTGTCTATTGCCACAAGGGCTAAGAGCAGTGACATTGCTCTGGTCACACATAGATCGCTGCGTCCTTTTTTAAGATATGCCATCTTGCACGCATCTGGGAAATTACCAACTCTGGATCTAACACGCCTCAGTGCACATTTACACCACACGGAGCACTGGATTTGCACCAGCCACAAAAATAGAGCTTCAAATTACAAGTTTTTCCATTCAAAGTAATCCTCCGGGAGTCTAATAGACACTCCCAGTCTACTTTGCCACACCTTTACGTACTCCAGAAAAGATTCTTCTGGGAGCCTATGCATCTTCATGATGACGAACATCATGAAGTCATACATGTCTTTCAAACATGTCTCCTTGATGACCTGCTTGAGTTTACGAAATAGTCACTTGAAATTTTCAAAGGCTCACAAATGTTTTGACACAATTGTAAATATAATCACAATGTCTTATTCTTGGATTTTATTCCTATACAGTGACCAAGTGCTTGAAGTCTGGAGCCCATGGGCGTCAACAAATGCTGAGTTTCCTCCTGGGGCCTTCACCACAGTCACTAGCCAGTTGCTGCTTCTTTGTAGATCTTGCTGTCTTCACTTTTGCCGTAAGTGAAAATAATTCTCTATATTGGGTTGAAAAATATTACATTTCATTGCTCAAATAAAATAAATGATCTGTTATTATCTGTTATGCCACCGTGGTTAATCAGGTGATTTATCTCAATAAAAGCAAAACCATCAAAACAAACAAAATGCAGTCAAGTCTTCATCTACGCTAATTAGCATTAGCTCAGTGAGCTTCTCGCCTCATCAGGGGTAAACAGAGGCGGGCAGAGAGGAAGCAGTGGAGCACACTGTTGGAAGACACAGAGACTAGTAAAGCTGTGGCAAAGCATCTGGAAGGCAGGCACACAGCCAGTCCATTTTTCTCATTTTGCTGTTTATATCTGAGGCTGACTCATGTTTTTGCACAGATGTTTGCACATTCACAACATATAAGTGAGGCCCACAGGCAGCTGGAGAGGACCAAATTCTGGCTATGTGCCTCACTGGAGGTGGCAAGGGAGCATGCCGTCGCTATGAAGTGCTCACTCAGACTTAACCAACCAGGCAATTTGTTGGCTTGGCTGTCCTGTGTACCATGCACGCCAAGAATGTTGGGATTCATGACAGCTGCAGGCAGGGAGCACACATATTCAGGCAGTCTTGGGCAGCTGGAATCAAGGACAGGTGGACTAGGCACCATTTGATTGGGGATTGCATGAGTGTGGAACTATCATCATAATTCTAAAATTCAGACAAAGATTAAAGGGACGGTGGGGCCACGTTTTCACGAACACGTTCATTTTATATATTTTTTGATCAGGAAAATGAAAAAAGTCATTTTCTATTTTATCAATAAATTTGTGAGAAATTAGGAAATAAGTGACTCTATGAATAACGCCCCTTGTTAATGAGCAGAATGGCCATGCCCCCTAACGTTCTATCCTTGTTCAGCCGGAGTCACGCGAGGGACCGATTTCAAACTCTCCATTGAAAATCATTGTACTTTCATTGCTTATAACGTCCAAAAACGGCGATCAATTGGCACCAACATTTATGTGGACATCTCTACTAATGCCCACTTCAACATATCAAAAGGATTAACCTCTCCGTGGCTTATTTATATGAGAATGAGGAAATGTGGAAGTCAGCAGAGCTGCATACGCTGGAATTGTCATGGTCTGTTCTTGTTGTGGTCATGTTTTGTTTTTGTTGTTCCCAGTTGCTCCAGTAGGGGCAGTAGGTGGATCCCCTGCACGCACCTGTTCGTAATCTTAATCAATGGATTATTTAAGGACTGCCAATGCTCTTGTCCGCTTCAGCTTGTGAAAGTGGAGGAGCAATCGCTACGGTATTTTTGATATTGTGGATGTAATCATGATGAGATCACGTTTTATGTCAATAAATTAAAACTATCGTGCAGAACCCTTTTATACTTTCACAATTTAAAGTGGACATGAGTAGTAATGTGCATTTGCATTTTGGTGGCGATCTCACCGTTTAAGACAACAGAACTGACAAAGCAAGCAATATTACCAAGCATGCCTTCCTTGCGTGACGTAGATCGCTGAGACCAAAACATAACATAAGCCACGCCCCTTTGTACCGCGTGGAAATTTGACGAAACCCTAATCGCAAAAAAAAGACCTTAAATCAATACAGAGTCTTTTGAGGTGGGCATTTTAGTATTAATGTCGTTTTTACATGCAAACCTATTATATAAGTGCCAATGTTAAGATCACCCAAGTGTCCCTTTAAAAATGTGTGATGATATGTGAAAGGAGTGAAGGGTGGTGAAACACACTGATGATTTATCAATCCACTGTCAGCTTCAAGCAAACACTACATGTACTTTATTTACATAAATCAAGGAAAATACATTTATAAATCAAATACATTTTGTTATGAGAATGACAAATATTTATTCACACAAAATAATGCTTAAAGGGTGGTATATGGGTCAAGAAAAAGCCCATTACTGTATGCTTCAAATCCTGAATGTAAGGTTAATAAGACTCTAAACTTAATGATTATGTGCCCTGTGATTGACTGGTGAGCAGTCTAGGTTGTACCTGTGCCCAGAGCACTTGACCCTTTTTTGCCAGTTTGTTCTCCGTCCTCCATCTGCCACCTGGGTACCCTTCCATCCTTGTCCCTCCGTCCTTATTCATGAAAATTCTCGTCCTTATAAAGTACTTCCATCCTTGCATTTTGTCAGTTCCGCCCCACATCAGCTGCCATTTTTTTTTTATTGCATTATTTCACAATAGAAATAATTATTGCAAAATAACGCAATGTTATTTTAGGAGGAGAACAAACGTCTTCCACTTCCAGGTCAAAGCTTTCAGTGTGTTATTTTTTTCCCTCGTGCCATAGATAAGGACTTTACCAAAAAAAAAAAAAACTGTTGTGTACTGTACCAAAAATTGCATGTTGAGAAATGTGTACATGACTGGCGCCTGAGTAAACAGCAGCCAAAGATGAATACATAGATATAACATGTCCTTTGAGCTGCACGCTTCTGCGACACTAAGCTAATGTCAATGCTTCCCATTACCTTTGACAGGAACATCACTACTGCCAACATGGCCGCCAAACTGATGCATGTTTTAGCCTGCCTACTGTAAATCTGTTTATCTATGCAACCCAGTCTCTGTTGTGGATCGCACCACAGTTTACTGACCTTGTGGCAGATTGAGTCCAATTGTGGAACTAACAGACCTAAACATGTACTTTAGACATGGCATTTTGAGTGGACTGGACTAAATTTCGCTGAATCCAGGGTCCATTGGTTCCGGGTTCCGTTAAATCGAGGTTCCACTATAATGTGAAACGACTGTAAAAGTTGAATAGCAGTATACAATAGGTTACATGCTATTGTAATACACATCCTGGGCCCTCAGAAGGCACTGAGCTTTTGGATACCGACATTTTTGAAGATACGATAAAGAGATGGAAGTGCATGTGCAGAAAAACGAACTGAATGGTGGGAACTTCACATGCTCGTTAAACAGCTTGCGTAACAACATCTGAGGAGTACGTAGGTTCTGCGAAAGAGAAGAAGTTAAAATGTAACACTGGTGTGAACAGATTGGACAAGATGCAGAGAGGACAGATGTGCAAAATTCATCCAGCCTGAATGCCTTTAATAATGAAAAGATTAGCATGGCTATCTGTGTGTGTGTGCCTGTGTGTGCGTGGGGGTGTGTGTGTGTGCGTGTGTGAAGTTGGATAGAGAGATATGAGGGTGTGTGTCTGTGTGTGAATAGGGGGGGGTGTATGTGCATAATCGCTTTATTATGTTATTGTTTTATATTTATATTGTACTAGTAAATGTGTTATTGGGTTAATTTTAAAGTTGTATTTTGTCTTATTAACCTGTTAGTATCGTCTCTCCTCATCTCACGTTCCACCAGACTGAAATTACAATTCGCTATTATTCATTTTTGAGGTGTAACCACCTGCCCTGAGATGTTGGGTCAGCGAGCCTGCGAAATGCCGATTTGTAAAGATCCATTGAGCCCCTCTCTCTGGCTCTGGGTCCATGTGTGGCTGGCTCATGCCTGCTGTCAGCTCCCATTACCTAATTGGAATTGAGATGCATCTGGCCTGCATTTTTGTCTCTGCTGCACTCTGTCGGAGATACCATCACCTCCCCCACTCGCACTGTTTTCCATGCCATCCCACTAGGAACGGCTTTCCCTTCTACTCGCATGTGTGGTCAAACGGCCATTTACATTACTTTGAAAAAAAAAAAAAGAGCGAAGGCACTGAGCAAATCACAGGCGAGTACAGAGAGGTAACTTCTGTGGTTCACTTTAGTTAATAAGAGCATTGTTTAATTCATGAGATCTGTCACGCTACAGTGGTTTCATCTTCACTCTTAGTCAAATTTACAGGAGCTCCCACTTCAAAGTCTTTATCTGTCAGGATCAGTGACCTCGCGTCTCAAGTTCAAAGATCCCGAGTGACATCTCTGCAGCTACACTTCCATCCACACGGCTTCGAGCATTATATGGATGTGCTTTATAGACACGAACCACAGACTCACATTATTCACAGTCATTTTCTTGCCACGGCCCTGAGAGAATCAGCCCTCTCTACCCGCAGAAAGTCTGATCAGTCAGTCATACCAAATGGATTCTGGTTCATTAATATCCATTAATTTGGCAGAGAAACTATGAGGAAATGACTAACGTCTTAACTTATATCAGGACATTAAAACTGGAGCATTGGAAACAAAAGAGGAAGCCTTCTGTCTCAGTTTCTTTTCTCCCGTTTAATTCAAATGAAACTGGTGATAACTAAAAAAATATATTAATTAACAACGTAAAGGAACTAAAGTATTAGCTGAGCTGGATTACTCCTTCAAGTTCCTTTAGAAATAATGGAGTTATGTTAAGTGGGACATTTTATCAGAGGTTTCAAGGTTCATTCTCTTCTAGTCCTTTTCATTACGCACACTTCTTTCTGAAGTTAATCTTTTCCGTCCGGTCCAAGACTGCTCAAACACACACACACAATTTGAGTTCGATTTTTCCACATCCCTGAGATTGTGGGTTCAGCTGCTTCTTTTAGCATAAATGAGCCTGAAATAGCTCTACAATGAGCAAGCGTAATACAGCACGAGACTTAGAGCCTCATCTTGAATACAGAATGGTCCTCGGTCCTTGGTGTGATACGCCACAGGAACACAGACTATCAGACTTGCAATTTCACTGAGAACAAATGCCAGTGGACTAAAAGCCCATTGTCATTTATCCGACATAAAAGACTTAATCAGTCAGGTCATGGGAAAAGTTGAACATTTGATATTTTTCAAATCAGCAGTGTTGCTTTTGGACTAGACATCAAAAGCGGAGGCGCCATATGAAAAGCTTACTCTGCAAACTAGCAAAAGCAGATCCTTTAAAAAATGAGTATTTTTCCTGTTCAAATCGATTCCTTACTGGTGTAATTGTCCTTTCCTAGAAATAGATTACACAGCTGGTTTAGCATGCAGCCACAAAAAAGGAAAATTTACACCAATAAACACCCAGGGAAGAAACCCTTTCTGGCTGAAACCCAAACGGATTATGTTGTGTGTTAGATCAACTGAAAGTCTGTGGAAATGAATGAATAACCTAGAGAATTTTTTTTAATAGCATTGAGTTATTAAAGTAGTATTTTTTTATGGGTATCATTGCTGGCGTCATTAACACCACTGCACTTCAAATGTAGTGATGCAAGACCAAAGTGAGCTTCCACAAGCCACTTAAACCTCCACGATATTTTTGGGACATAGGAATCCATTCACTTTCTTTCTCTGATTATCAGCACAGTGTTGATTGATAGAGGCTGTGCACAGCAACTCAGCACAGTGTTGATTGATAGAGGCTGTGCACAGCAACAACACCTTGCACTCAACTCTGGGGTCTGTAGATTTACAAGCCTATCATTTTTTTTTTTTTTAGCACCATAAACATTTGAACCTCCAGTCAGACACGATCCATTCCATGACACTGGACAACTTCCAGTTTGTTCCAATTTTCATGTTTAATTGGTTTTAAGTGATCTTCTGCATTTGACTGACCACCCGTCCTGCAGGGATTAGGCTCCAGCTCACTCCACCATTATGACGACAAGCACTATAGAAAATGGATGGATAGATAATCCGTTGTCGAATTAAAACTGCCAGCATCTTAAATTCTTTATGAATTGTCAATGATATAATTAGCATTTGAACATTCTTGACTGTCATACAGGTTCAAGCAGAAGTTAATCACATTAAGACCTTAAAACAACAGTGTAACTATAATGAAAAGTCCTAAACATTGCATCACATCTCATTTGTTGACATTTAGAATGTCAAGCATGTATCAACTAGCTTGTTGAGTTCTTGATGAAATAATTATTGCTTATATGTCAGCTAATGTTTTTTTGTTTGTTTCGGTTTTATAAATAAAGGGGCAGTTTTTTCCCCGTAAATTCTGGTCAGACCCCAAATTTTAGTCTTTTTTTTTTTTTTTAACAGTTAAATAAATATGAGAAAAAGGGGCCTGCTGTTAGTTAGTGGCAGTGCTTAGCAGCCCATCGCCATTTCTCATATTAATTACATGCATTGATGTGTAGTGCATTTCCCATCCCTGCGTTATGGACTATTTTCACAGTTGTATTTTACAATGAAGACAATCTAATGATTACCGATTCGGTAGTTAATTATCATCCAAATAAGATGTCATTCCAAATGTTTTAATCCCTCCACAATTAAACTTCTTTCAGCGGCATTTGTATGCAGTGGAGAAGGGAAATTGTGATTGGCTGGCTGCCAGTCTAGTGTTTACCCCGCCCTTCGCCCAAAGCAAGCTGGGAAAGTTTGCAGCTCCCCAGCAATCCTAAAGTGGACAAGCCATAGAGAAAAAGGATGGATGGAATGGGAAAATCTGTAAAATTGAAAGAAAAGCAACGTAAGGGTTTGCTGTCGTCACAACCAAGTCTAATCTAATGCAATTAGGCGCAATACGGTTCAATGTGAATATCTGTCAAAAGAAAACAACATTTCTGAAAAATGGACAGTAGAATACTTGATTCTCCGTGACAATAACTTGACTTGTCTGAGGGTCTCCACGCATGGATGACATAAGCACACCAATGGGGCTTCAACCTCTTCATCCTTGTTGACCACCTCCCACAGTGCCATCTGGCATCCCTTTTCAGAGGCGACTACGGCTCTGTGTCAGCTTACATGTTTATTTGTGCGTGCGTGTACATGTGTGTGTCTGTGTGTAAGAGAGAGAGAGAGAGAGAGAGAGAGAGGGAGAGAGAGAGAGAGAGACCCTGCCCCTTTGTGTGGACTGAACCATACAGCAGCTCTCCTGTACTATACCTGTAAACAAAACTGTGGCCTGATTTATTATTCTCACCTTAGATCACACAACACAACCTTGATGACCCGCTGAGTCACGGTGCACACTTTTCACCCGCCACTGTATTCATTTGTTGATTTGTTTTGATCTGTATACTAACATAGGTAACTCCCCTGTGGAACCAGTGTTTATATTTGTTCACGGTGTAATCAAATCATGCATTTAGGGAATCTTTCATAGGGATATAAATAGTCACCATTGATAATCTGGGATTACTGCTTCACTTCCAAAACTGACTGAAAAAACAGATACCCGGTATATTAGGGCCACGTGGCGGAACTCCACAGCACACTTACGCAGTGTGCGGGGATCTGCCACAAGAATGCGGCAATTCAAAATATGAATCGTAGTTGTGCCATGTGGTAGTTGTGTGTCACAAATTATAGCCAATCTAAATGCACAGAAGCTTTCATAAAAAATCAGTCAGTATCCCCATTGTTTTGTGTTTATTATCACCCACTCCTTCTTTCTATGACTACCTGTGCCTTCAATCCTTTTCTGGATTAAAAAAAGTGACATTATATAATGAGCCTCACAACGCGATATAGGTTTGAACAGTCCGGGCTTCGCATGCTGTCTTGACATAAATACGTAGTGACGTTGTCGTATAAGCACTTTAAAATGGCAGCATCTTACCACTCATCTGCGACGGGAGAACTTGTGTTAAAGTACAGTACTTATAACCTGTTTGTTGCTTTCACAAAAATGTTAAATTTAAAGCTAAATAGACAAATGAGCTCTATCTTGATAAATCACATCATGTTTACATCTATCTCCGCATGCCACACGGCTGTAACACGGCTGATCTGATTAACGTAGTGGAGCATGTAAACGAAAAGAACATGACACAAACAGTTGACCAGAGATCTTCATTCAGAATGATTTAAATCAGAATGACAAAAAAAAAACGAGGCGGGCATTTTACTAAAATTTACCGGTCCGTTTATTCGTCTATCCGCCTTTTTGTCAGGCCGGATCAAATAGTAATCGCCTATCGGTCAGTCTGTCTATCATTTTAAACACGATTCTGTTAGCGTTTCCGTCGACCAACTCCTACCTCCGCAAGCGCGCTTCTATGTTCACTCTTCAACCTCTTCCGGTTCATGATGTGATGTCACGCGGTTGAAAAATAGCAGAAGTTGCGGCACGCTAATAGGACCCATTAGCTAACCTAAAACATGCTTGATGTAAAATACACGAATCAGGCAGTAAACTGACCTGCATCAAACGAAACAATAATCATCAAGGTAAGGTTTGAGACGATTACATAAACGGGTGAAAATCTACTTCCGCTTATGCTTGATCTGTCTTTTTTTTTTTTAAGTTTCCCATTTATAGTTTATCACCTGCAAAATGGGCGTCCGCCCGTCATAGGTGGATAGACGGACCGGTTCGTCAGCTAGCCAGAATGCCCCGCTCTGACAAAAAAGTCCAAATGCAATTTATACTAAGAAGCACAATAAAGAGATCATTTTGAGAGTATCGCAACTTTATTCTTACACTATTTTGACCATGTTCTTGTAATATATCATTTTATTCCAACAGTCATATTTTTTTCTTTGCAGTGTACTCCCCATCTATAAATGTTTTCCCCCTTCAGGATCAATACTGTCCCTTGAGGAGGTGATGGTTGAATAAATAATACAATAGTACATAAATACAGTCGCATTTGTGATCCTTCCATGACAAATTTACTGAGCTTGAGAAATGATTGCTTGTGACATACTGTGTGACCTATTTATTTTCATCTGAATGTATTCCTTATTTTGCATTTATTTCCCATGCCTTTTGATTCCTTCATCCTCCACATTATAGCCCTGAGTCGGAATTACTTAGAGTAGAAAAATAGACTTTTAAGTAATCCAAATATTGCCGTGATGCGGAAGATTATTCTACTTTTTTTAGTTTGAAGGGGCAGGGGCATGAAACAAGAGAATTGATGGTGTGGAGAATTTTGTGTGACAGAAGCTTTCAGTTTCAAAGACGTGAGACATGAGGAGTATACTCTAAATAACCTGCCTACATACTTTCCTTCCTTCTCTAAATCCTCTCCCTGTCAGTCACGGGGCACATACAGACAAACAACCAATCACAGTCACATTCACAACCATGGACAATTTAGTGTTAACGTAACTTACATATTTTGGGGGTGTGCAACTCGGGGAGAACTCCACACAGGAAGGTCTAAAGTGAGATTCAAACCTGAGTCAGAACCTCCCTACTGTGAGGTACTCATTTTAACTACTAGCCCACCGTACTGTCTTGTAAATAAATAAATGAAGTGACGGCACAAGATGCGGATCTTTTACGGCCTTGCAATGTCCAAAAACTCACCATTTTTGCATGGTCGTGTATTCTGGTGAAAATGTATTGATGTGTGCTTAATGTTGTTTTGACTTGAATTTGGGGTTGATGTAGTTGTTGTTGTTGTTGTTGTGCTTAATCTTGTATTTACATGAATTCTTAAACCGAGAGGGGAGAAGGGCACAAAGCAAGTCGAGGATGCAAAGCAGCCAGCATTTTTAATTATGGCCACTTCTACAGACAGTTACAACCAAATTTGGGATTGTTGAATTTCATCTTCTGGTTCTGAAATGGAAAGAAAGTGGCAGAAAAAAAAGTCCCAATACCAACATTAAAGGGCCGTATTATGGAAAACTGATATTCTAATCTTTTATATTATTGTTTGTATACATTCTATGCAAGGCCACTAGTTGAAACAAGGCATTCTGATAAATATTGCAAATAAGAGTTAATCCACCTATTTTTAGCCACCTCTGGGGGCAACCATTTTGTCACTTCTGTCGACTGAAAATGACATCACAACTGCTCTGGGCTCAGGTAACGATCTGTTTTCTGAATCTGAATCGTCATTGGTCGTTAACTAGGCCCTGAGCAGTTGTGATGTCATTTTCAGTCAACGGAAGTGACAAAATGGCTGCCCCTGAGATGGCTAAAACGGGTGGATTTTGCTGCTTAACTCATATTCCACAAATGCAATATTAATCAGAATGCCGTGTTTCAACTTCTGAGCCTGTTGGGAACATATTCTTGAAAAAAATGGGCACTTAAATTGTATTATGGATTCTTTTAAAACTGGTGACTAAGCACACATTTCACCAAAACGTTGGGAACACCTGTTCTCAACAGAGTGATTGGCTGTTAATGACTAAAAATGAGTTCACAAAAGCTTCCAGCAGTTGCACGCAAGTGATGGGAGTAATGGCTTAACTTTTTCCAGTAACACTTTTTCAATCGTGATGACGCCTTTACCGTTACGGTCAATAAAATGATTTCATCATTGAAGCTGTTATCATCCGACTGGTAAGATTTCCATTTGTTGTTTTTATTCTGCTTCTTTGAGTGTGGGCATAAGGCAACTACATAAATGATGATGATTAGCTGAGGTAGGGTTAAATTAAATATAATTCTTTGTCGAGTTGGGAGGGTGTTGACAACAAAAGCTAGGATACACAGACACACAACGCGTCGACACAAATATGAAGTGTGAGGACCCTGGAAATGACAAACAACAGGAATGGCAAGGCCGGTCAAATAGACAATACTTTTTACGTATTTAAAGAAAAATGCACATTGTGCCAATGCCCAAAGTGCTTCTCCACATCGATGCCCAGCAATTCAAACCTGATAAAACATTTTTCACCAGCACATGCCTCTCTACGAAATGAATGGCAATTCATTCCAAGCTGAATAAGATGAAGGTAGTGAGTGCCATGCAACCAAATCATTCATTCATTATCCATACCGCTCATCCTCACAAGGGTCGGGGGCGTGCTGGAGCCTATCCCAGCTGTCTTCGGGCAGTAGGTGGGTGACACCCTGAATTAGTTGCCAGCCAATTGCAGGGCACACAGAGACAAACAACCGCACTCACAACCACCCCTCGGGGCAATTTAGAGTGTCCAATCAACTTACCATGCATGTTTTTGGAATGTGGGAGGAAACCGGAGTACCCGGAGAAAGCCCACGCAGGCACGGGGAGAACATGCAAACTCCACACTGGGAGGCCGGAGCCGGGATCGAACCCACGACCTCTGAACTGTGAGGCGGACTAGCTAACAGTTAACTATTTTACAGTGATGTTAATGTAAATCTAATCTACCTTTTTAATATAACATTACCCTGTGGAGGGCTTCATCTCTCTTAAGGACTACTGTTGATTTGCATCTTATGACCATGGTGACAAGTACGCTAAATCGTTATGCCCGTAACACTTACAGCTCCAGGTATTTAACTAAAAAAAGTCTTGGGTTTAATTGCTCAAATACAGTGAAACAAATGAATAGTTGTATAATTGCAATGTGTTTGACGTTTGACAACACATCAATTGGAGACTCTGCGTTGACAATCCACCGTTCACACTGTCCACTCGTCATCTCCCTAATCCCCTCATAACCGATCTGGGAAAAGATGCTGAGTGAGAATATATCTGTACAATTGAAGCAGAAGCATATTACCGCGACATACGGATGAACTGTCGATGTCGTGCAATTCACAGGAGTTCTTGCAGCTTCCTCATATCATCATTGCATGAGCCATAAATGACGACATGTTAGCTGGCCTAGTCCAGGGCTGTAGCTAGTCATTTGGAGGCCCAGGGCAAATATTGTCAGAGCCCCAAGCATATACACCAACATTTCTTTTTGTACATTTTTGAATTGTGAATTTTGTTGCTTTTTGATGATGTATAGGTTGGCTGAGTGCACCCTGAGTGTCCAGAGTTCAGTCGTATCGGATACATATACGTACATACTGTATTTATATCTACATACAAAAGAGGCCTGGGTCAGATTTGACAAAAATTGAATTTCACGGTTCACATTGCATGAAAAACAATTGATACATGTCCCATATGGGCAAAAAAAATCCAAATTAACCTGCAGTGTCAACATGGCCAAGTGAATGTCAAAATAAAAGCATGAAGTGTACTTTCCAAAAAGAAGGGCAGAACAGGAGGGTTCTTTGACACATGGACACATCAAAATGATTGAAAGGGCAGCTGGTTGCTTTTATCTTTGTGATCATGCCAAATGCTTGGAAATTCTGACCTTTGCTTCAAAAATATTGTGCAATCCTGAATGATTTCCATCCATTCTACTGACAGCGAGCTCCAGTGTAAGCCAATCTTTTGAGATTGTGTTTGTTTTTGTTACTCAGTCAATGAATTGGATGGCTTGTTTGTTGAATTGGCATGCTGGTCCCTTTAATTGCAAAATTAATTTGAAATGTTTTATCGAGTACAATTGACAAGGATACAAAAAAGTGATCTTAATAGATGGTGTGATTGCTGGCAGAAGTGACAAGATGATATCGATCTATAATTTGCTCACATTCAGTTATATGCAACTACATGTCATAAAACTGATAGGACAGCACCAAGTCAGAAAACGGATTTTTCCCTTGAGGAATTAAAATGTGTAAAGTAAATAACTTTCCAATGCAGACTGTTAACAACCCCAACATAAGACAGGACATTTTGAAGGCAGAAGAGTGGAATCTTCCATAGTGGCCAAGACAGAGGCCTGATTTCAACCTAATAGAAAACGCTTTTCTCTTACTGAAGGCAGAGAGACACAAACAAGCAGCAACTGAAGGTACCCGCAAAGATGACCTGGCAGATCATCTCAAGGAAGAACAAATTTAGTGATCCCCATAGCCTCCACTTCAGGCAGTCATTGACAGCGAAGTATTTTTACTTTGTCAATTTGTCCAGATATTATTGAGCTGCTGAAAGCGAAGGTACTATCGTTAATCAAATAATGCTGTGATAATAAATTGTTAGTAAAAAGTGTAGTAGACATCAGCAAAGCCTAACTTGTCTTGCTGATCCGACCCCTCACGCAAGCTTTGCGAATGATTCTGCAACGTTGTGATTCGGTATCATGTTAACTCAGGCTGACACACGTAAGTCACACTCCAGCTGTCACAGCCTCGGAGATGTTATGCATGTGATGGCTTGCTTCATTTTCCATGTTTGATTTAACGTCATCATTTCAGAAGTGGGGAGACCAATTGTTCAGGAGTGAGCTAATTTTTGAGAGAAAATAATCATCCTCTTGCATTCACCTGCTCCTCTCGATAGTGTCCAAAGAACTAACTGACCAAACTGTAAAACTCTGAAGACTGTAATATGTCCATAGGTGTGAATGTAAGTGTAGGGTTGCTTGTCCATTTCTGCCCTGTGATTTGCTGGCGATCAGTACAGAGTGTACACTGCCTCACGCCCAAAGTCAGTTGAGATGGGCTCCGGCACAACCGTGACTCTCGTGAGGATAAGCAGTACAGAGAAGTTGAATTGGGGAAGTTGAATGGAGGGCTGGAGATGAAGAGAACGAGGCCTTTGTAATCTATATCGTTCATTCTTTACATTTTCATAACGATCCATTGAATACACTACAGTATAAGTCACATTATAACATGGACAATTATGTGTAGCTTTGATGGTTAAAATGGTTTTCAATTATTTTTTACATCAAGTACTATATGAAAAAAAATACTTGGCACTCCAGGTACACCAAAATTAAAATACAGTTGTGCAGTAGGCCTGAGTATTCATCACAAACTAGGTTTTATTCTAAAAAGTTAATCTAATATTATCATAAACCACTGAACATTATGCACAGTTTGAACACTATCACCATTTTTTTAAATATAAGAAGCCGGTACTTGACCTGGTTAGGGATGATTAGAGGGATGAACGAAAACCTACCTCCATCCTTGCTTAGTCCGTCCTTTTTAAAAGAGTTCTCGTCCTCTGAAAATGGGCGTCCGGACCGTACCGTCCCAGGGAAGGAATGCCCACCTCATTTACAGTATATACCTATAGTTAACAGTGGAAAGCTTAAAATAGCATGATACTGACCCTTTAAAGGAATAAATTAAATTCTGCACCTACTAAGAACTTTATATGCTGCACAAGTGGTGAGTATGTCAACATTACATTAAGTTTAATGCTAATAGTGCCTGCAACCATTTGTAATTCAACAGCCATGTATGCACCTTCAGGAAATGAAACATTTTGCATTCAAATAAATATTTATTTGGCGTGATGCTCTCGTTTGCAAACACAGAATAAAAAGACGGATCTGTGAAATCAGTGGGGGAGACAGATGCGGGAGCAAATCAGTAATATAATCAGTGTCAGCATGGCATACTTAAATGTATTTTTAGCATTGCAACCAAAGCTGTGACTAAATTCATTTTTTTATTTGAAATGTCCTCATAAATGGCTCCTTTCTGTACCAACTGTTCTGTTTTGCTTGGACAGCTCTGTCATCCCATAAGGCTAATAAGCGTCTTGGTCTTGGCTGCAGGGATGTGCATCGTCCTCCTTTTATAGTTCTACCATGATTAGTATTGTTGACATATATAGAGAATAGTAGGCATGTAGTCATTAAAAGGCCAAAATGCATTGTAACCCGTGTTGCTGAGACACATTTTACAGAAATGTTGTTAGAAGTGCAAACCAGAAATAGTGACAATTGCTGTGACTGTCTTAGTTTTGTAACACACTGCTACTAACAATGATAGTATTGTGAGAAAACTACTATGGATTCGAAGTTAATCCAAACCAAGATACAGGCTGGTATTATAATAAAGAACGGTGTATTTTTAAGTGTAGCGATTCAACTCGGTTCGGTTAAGTTAAAATAGATTTTCTGATTCAAATTGGTTATCGCTCCACCGCTAGCTAATACCTTTAATCATACATTTGTTTTTTGTTTTTTTCATCTTGAGTTAAGATGCCTCCCTAGAGAATCAATTGTATTACCAGGTCCCTTGTCATAAAAGTCTTATTTTCTGTGTGCTGATTGCTGCTGTTTTATGAATATCCTTATAATCTAATATCAATCAATTCAGAGACCCTGCAAAAATGCCAGTCGGTTCATCTGGTATTTGGTAAGACACATATCATGTTGTGGTTACAGTAACAATACTGCAATATGTGTTTGATTACTATGGGGACAATTACAAGTGGTAAGTGGAGATGTATGCTAGTGTGGGAGGAATGACAAATGGCTTGCCCGGAGAGAATGCAGCAGAAGGCTTTGCTCATATGTGCAGTCTGGTGGCACACATGCCTTGGTTTTACGGTAATGAGGACACCACTGTGCCACAGTTCACATTGTTTACAGTGGCGGGTGCCCCTCAAGGTCATACATAAGATCCCTTGCAAATGACTTGGAACACTTAGTTCAAATACATCACTTTTGCTATAAAGTGAAAAGATGAATATGAAAAAGAGATCATCAATCAGTTCAGATTTTATCTCCAAGTATTTACATCTGGATCTGATGAGGAAATTAAACATTTTTTCGAGTGAGCAAATGCATTTTTTTTATTCTGTTGTGACTGACAGGTGTGTTGAGTTGCGCAAGTGTGTAACAATAATTACGCAAACAATTTATAGTGCTGAATGATTTCTCTGACTTTCAGATTAAGGTTTTGCCAACATTTAAAGCAGCCAGACGTTTATGGGTGTAAAAAACTAGCGATTGGCCAGTACAAACCTTTGGAATGTCTTAAAGAAGAAAGAAACTATTGGTGTACATTGGTCCCTCGTTTATTGCAGGGGTTATGTTCCAAAATTATTATTATATTCTAATTATTAAACTGTATGTTTTAAGGCTGTAAACCTCACCATTAACATTTTCTCACATTTCTCTCATGGTTATCAAACCTTAGTAAGAAAAATATGTACAGATATACATGATTATTATTATTGTTATTATTTGGACTAATTATTAATATTGTTACTATTATTTATAACGAAACAAAGATTAAAACCTTTTTTAACCCTCATGTGAGTTAAAATTGACCCATTAAGAGGAAAGGAAAAAAAGGATTTAACATTGTCAACTGGTCGTTTTTTATTTATTTTTTTTATTTTTGTTTCTTAAGATATTTGTTTCTTGTGTTATGTGAGAAAGTTGTGAGAGATGTAAAGGCCCCCAAGAACTGTTAGTGACATTGGCAACAACCTGAGTTAATATAATACAATCTATTTAAAAGTGCAATATTCCAGAAGATCCCAACCACTCATGAGCAAGAAGAGCAGAAAGACTGGGGTGGAGTTTGAGCTCTCTCCATTTTCTGGATCTTTCTCAGAGTCTGGCCATTGGAATGGGGATGGAACCCGGAAGATGGACTGACGGTGGATCCAACGAGGCTCGAAAAGTCTCTGATGACAAAACTGATGTGAAGTGTGATCCCTCGTCAGGGACCACATGAGTGGGCAGACCTTGGAGGCAGAAGAGGTGCTACAGATCTAGCTGCAGTGTCACCTTGGCCAAAGGGGAGCTTAGGCAGAGGCACAAAGTGACCCCGCTTGCTAAAACAGCCAACAAATGTGGGGACAGTTTTGTTGCTGTCGGATGGTGGAAGACTCATAACAAAGTCAAGCCAGCATGGGCTAAGTACCACAGCTTGTGTTGCTTGCAGATGGGCATGTATTTTCATGTAATTGTCATGTGTTCTCTTCTAGAGCGGGCCAACCGAGGAGAAAGATCACAGTTTCTCTTGGTCTGCGTCTGACAGGTGAGCACCCCGGAGCACATCTGACTGTAGAGCTGGAGGCGCAAACAGGTCTTCGGGAGGTAGGTTAATGTGGCAACCACACAAGTGGCAGGAACAATTGCATTGTGCCTGGTGGCAGAATCCTCTTCCCTCTGGAATTGGAGGAACAAGGCGTCAGGATGACGTTGCGGGACCCGGGGCAGTAGGAGAGGGAGAAATGGAAAACAGGGAATAGCAGTCCTGACGGGTGTTCAGTCTCTTTGTTGTCCTGATATACTCAAGGTTCTTGTGATACGTCCACATCAAAAACTGTTGCTTGACTCCCCTAGAGCCAGTGCGGTCAATCTTGCAACATCAATTTGTGGGCCTGCAGCTCCATGGTACCAGTGTTGCAGTTTCTCTAAGCAGGTGACCTGCCCCGTGTGTGTTGTTAATAATCACTGTTGAGGACCTATTCAAGACTATTTCTATGGCTAAAATTCACTTGATGTAGTCGATGGAAATAACTGGTAATCCTCAAAGTTTGAATTAGAGTCCATGTCATGATGACAATACAGCGGAATTCTAAAAATATAACACTGAAGTCATATGATTTGGAATTTGACTTTTTCATGGAAAAACTTGCCTGCATACTCAAAGCAAAACTTCAGCGTTCGAACCGCCATCATGCCTCAAAGGATTACCTGATGACGTGTCTTGCGTTTTCTTTGACTTTTTAAAGCTTTTTACGACACGTTCCAAAAAAAAAAGATCAAAACCGAAAAATGACAACAAAAGAGGACGAATATACTCCAGAAGTTATGCAAAGTAAAGCAACCCCTGTTCAAATAAAAAAAAACTCTTTAACTTGTTGTCACGTGAGAGTGGTTTATTGTAATTGGATGTTACTCTACGTGTGTGTGTGCATGCGTGCGTGCGTGCGTGGGTGTGTGCATGTGTGCTTCTGGATGAAACAATTAACATGTGATATTTTGTTACTTAAAACACCGCACACATTTCAACAATTTCAACATGGTGAGTCAGCGACTTTGGTGGATTACTGCCTACCTAAGCACAATCAGAAGTACTGGCCTACAATTACAATTTACATGAAAGTGTTTTCTTATATTCATATACATTCATTTTAAAGTCTGTCTCTTGGCTGCCCAGCTTCTAGCAGTGTGTATGTTACATTTTCTTCTGTCCAATCAGATTTCATATTCCATGGGTTACCATGTCAGAGTAATCTCTTCAGAATCCAGAGTGCTGGTATAACGAAGGTCATCCGGCGGAGTCCTTGCCCAAGGCTCATACTCGTGCAACCAACGTACCCCAGGTTGAATGTCGAGTGCACTAGCCGCTGAGCTAAAAGCCAGACTCACTAACTCAGCAGTCAACACCCTCTCTGAGCATTCTAATACAGTAGTGTGGTGTTTGTCTAACATACGTACACATTCTATGAGTAATGCAGTCTTTTTTTTTTTCAGTCTATTAAACAAATTGCTTCATTTGGATAATAACTTTTGATACCCTGTATCAACTGATCAAGGAACCAAGGTATGGATATACCGGGTATGTGTTGAGTACATAGAGTTCATATATATATATATATATATATATATATATATATATATATATATTAAGGGTTTAACGGTTCACAAAAGTCACGGTACATACCTCGTTATGCTCCCCTGAAACTCCAGGTGATGGGCCACTGTGCTCCTAGTTAAAAAAAAAGTTATTAGTTAAAAAAAAAAGTTAGTCTGAAGGACAGAATGGTGTTGACCCCTTTGGTTTTCTTCTTGCCAAGCTAAATTCTGTTAATTTCACGTCGAGTGCTACTCATGGCAGTCACCTGCGCTATACGACAATTTAGAGCTAGTACTTTGCAGTGCTGCGATTACATTGGGATTGCAATTTTGTGCACGTTTAGCCTTTTGCATAACTCAAATAAAGAATCTGAAGTCAATGCACACACACCATAATTACTACCGAGTGCACCTGTGAACGGCACGTACGTTAGCGTTAGCCGTTTGTTGGTCAGCTAAGAAATGTTTTAACCAACACAGGGGACCAGCGTACACGTGTTGACTATTGTTGTACTATAACCGCAGTAGTTCACAGCGGTAGATGCAATTCTATCACTGCATGGCATCAAAATAACCGGTAAGAGAGTAAGAGAGAGAGAGAGCGTACGTACCCGGAAGCATCAAACAGAAGGTCGCCAAGTGGTGGTCAGGGTGTTCCAGCGTGCGCGCTCCCGCTGGGTGACCAAGGTTAACCAATGAGGTTGAGCTTCAGCCGCCCAAATCCGTCGCACTTGATTGGTCGAGATGGCGCATATCACCTAGCCCCGCCCCCAGCACCCACGTGCCTACAAAGTACAAATCGTGAATCTTACAAGCACAAATCTGCTTTGCACCACACGGTAGTGGTAAATTAGGTGCAAAAGTCACGTGTGCGTACAGCAGCAGGAAAACCACTCGTGACTCCTAGTGGCGACTTCTTCAACTAGAAATTGCCATCCATACAGGTACAAATCAGTATTTATTTGTATTAAGTACAAATTAAATTTTGCACTTCAAGTACAATTTCTTTTTTCCACAACAACAAGTTGTTTTTCTTACCAAGGAGAATTTTGTTTTTCACACATACAAGTTGTCGTTTCTACAGGTACAAATTTTCAAGTACAAGTACAATTTTTTTTTTTTTTTTCAGGTACAATTTTGTTTTTTTTACGGATACAAACGCCTTCAAATTGTTTTCTCTACGAATAGAATTTTTTACCATTTCCTTGTTACAAGTACAAATTTCCTTGGTACAAGTACAAGTTACTTTTGCACCAAATTTAGCTCCATAGGTTTCCTCCCACATTCCAAAAACATGCATGGTAAGTTGATTGGACACTCTAAATTGCCCCTAGACTGTGAGTGTGGATGTTTGTTTGTCTCTGTGTGCCCTGCAATTGGCTGGCGACCTATTTAGGGTGTCCCCCGCCTACTGCCCAAAGACAGCTGGGATAGGCTCCACCCCTTGTGAGGATAAGCGGTATGGATAATGGATGTATATATATATATGTATATATGGTATTCTACATATGTACTTCTGATTGCTGAGTCACACTAAAGGAGGGGAGGTATGCAAAGAAACATTTTCAAATACAATTTAGGCTAGAGGCAGACTACTTTTTTTTTATGTTGTTTTTAGTGCTGGAAGTAAATCTGAGAATTCAATACATCTCAAGTCACTTCTATTATTCAAAAGACACAAGGAACACAATGAAAACAAGAGGCAGTGTGTGTGCGTGTGTGGGTGTGTGTGTGTTGCAAAGTTCTATTTCTTTCCATCAACCTCACGAAGTAGAAAGCTTGATGCATTTGGTGCATAATTTAGCTGTGTTGTATCTGTCTATGCTCTGGGGGACGTAACATCATTGTTCCATGGAAATAACTGAACTGCATAAAGTACATGTCCAGAGTAGATGTCTCATAGTGTACCTGTTCACTCAACTACACTCAAAATAGAGCTCGCCCATGCTTACACCCTTCTGTTTTTCATATACTGTAACTAATGTAAAAATATGGCGAGTATATCGACCAAATTCAATGCAGCAGTCATGTCACATATTCGGAATACAGTGAAATCTCCAAAGTGACTCTAATGACCATCTGAAAGTCAATGTTCACAATGTTTGGGAAAATATTGTTTTAAAGTCCATAAAGGATTAACATCCCAAATGTATATTGGGTCAAAATGGTAACAGTGTTGTCAAAGGGGATAAATAAGATGGCACCCAAGGAAATGGTAACAGACGCACAACATGGTAAAGCAGTACACACGTCTCCCTCCTGCCTGCTGCCCAGTACAATAATAGAAACAATATAAAACTCAGCACCAAAAAATGAACTATTTAATCTTTTTGGCAACCAGCTATTTTTGACATATCCCAAAACCTCAAGATCGAGGACAGATTGCCAGTGTCCGCGTTGAAAAGGAGTTAGCGCGGTCTCCTTTCAAAATTATTCACATGCTTGGTAGTTTGGTGAATGCATCACAATACAGCTAACTCAAGTGAACACTAATAATAAAAGAAGAATGGAATGTGCACGGCTAAGTGAGCCGTGTGTATGTGACGCGACCCGTCCTCCCTCCCTCCACATCACTGCATTTGATGCACATCATTACAGTTATGGATGTGTACAAGTAGTATTGTTTTATACTGTACTATATTGGTTGTATTATTTGCCTGACATGTATCGACATATATATTATTACATTTACACTTGTACAAGTTGGAAGTGTTCTAATTTATTTGAAAACATTGTGTAGAACTGGTAAAATACTTCTATAATGCAAATGTATATATTTGCGTTTTTGATGCAAAGATCTTGTGAAAATAATATGATAGGTGTATGTGCTTAGAAATGTAGGTAATCTGCAGTTTATTACAGATCAATTTGACTATCACACAAACAACGTTGGAGACGTCAGATTGCCTGTCGCAGCCAGGGTGTCCTGGCACACTACTCTGCAGCAGGAAATTTTGGTTGGTTGATTGGTTGGTTGGTTGGTTGGTTGGTTGGTTATTCTATTCAATCAACATAAATTAAAAAAAAAAAAAAAAGAACAGTCAACACAGTTTTTCAAGGAAACAATCCAATCGAAAAGGCGTAGAATGAATCTTCATCTTATCAAGCCTACGCCTTTATTACATGACGTGAAATGTTCCCATTTTAAATAATTTGTCCAAAAATTGTTATTTGTTGATTACAAATAGAGTATACCCTTGTTAATCTACCTATGCCAGCAATGTATCGTGGCGAGCAGAACAATTAAATTCTCCGCCATTTGACAACAGAGAGTATAACAAAACTGCAGCCGTTCATACAGCAGATAAGGCATGGCTTGATAGAATGAAGGGACTGTTTGAAGCCCAGTTTAAATTTGAAAAGGCAAAATAGGGATGTCACGATATCCAAATGGCACGATACGATAATATCACAATATGAACCTCACGATACGATACTTATCACGATATTGTGGAGAGGTTGGCAATATATAAAAAGCTCACAATATTGTAAAAAAAATAACAAAAGAAGCTGTAAGAGTAATAATGTATTTTATTATTCATGTGTTGGATTCTTGTGGACAAGGCCTGTTAGCTTTATTAGCTTGTGGGTTTAGCTTTAGCTTTTTCCAAATCTACGCCCAACTTGCTTGATGTGCTTTGCTTGCACATATGTATGCTAATGGCTCACACACACACAAACACACCCACACCCACACACACACACACACACACACACACACACACACACATAGACAAAACAAGTTCATAGTGTTCCAGCTGCTTTCGCTCCCCTTTCCCTTAGAGCTGGAACACCTTTGTAATCAGGGAGTCTGAAGAAAATTAAAAGAGAGGAGGCGCGGGAGCCGGGCAGAGGGTTTTAGGAACTGTAATCGTACACTTCCCTGCGCTCTCCTTGCAAGTAAAAAGACAATATTGTTGTCGAGTGTCTTCTCTCCTCATTGTGTGCATTGTTTATTAATGTCTCACTTGGTGTGAACCTGACAGAAGCTCATATTTTTTAAAAATACATCACATAATAGCATTTACGAAGGAATAAGCTTAGCCAGTCATGCGCTCCTATTGGCGGTTAGCGTGGGTCTTAAAATACAGTAGGTGGCATCAAATTAAACTGCACTGCATAAACTAACCACCAGACTGTATTGGAACTGCACAAATGGAAAACAACTTGGGATTTTAAACAGATTTGCTGCTATTAATATCATGGCATGATGACGACGATATATTGTGGCAATTTTAATCTCGCGATATCGCCGATATTGTGACATCCCGAAGGCAAAACCAAGCAACACGTGCGTGCAGTTTTATAGTGATCTTACTGAAATTGTGAAACATTGCATATTATCATCATTAGAAGGTCTTCATTATTTTACTGTGTGATTGTCTGATTTATTGCTCTAAATCTGCATTCATTGCATGTATGCTTTCATGTTGAGAAATATACTGTAATTGGTCCAGCCGATAGCAATGATGCCTGCATTCAAGTCTCTGACCTTTAGCTGACTTCCATTTTGCACGACAATTACCTGAGGCCGTTCATGCTTCACGCCATTGTATGATGCATGATTTTAAATCCAACAAATGATTGGCGCATGATTAACACAAGAAAAAAGGTATGTGGATTACGAGATTACCGGTACGTATTTTATCATGCACTTTGTAAATATAAATTGTTCTAGTTGTAGTTTGGTGCTGGTGAGGGATTATCTTGGCATGAGAGCAATAACAGACAAAGCTGGAATTTCAGGTCCATTGGGATGCCATCACCTATTGCCATCTGGCTGCTTGATCCATGGATGACTCGTGGATAAAGACTTTCCATACATCAAACATTCAAGCTCTAATAACAAACGTCCGTCTATAGTAGCCTGCATGCTCACTGCATATAATTAAATCAGATAGCAAAAACTAAATGTATCTGTTGTTTAGTCTAACATTGTCAGTACAGATGGAATGCTGATATTTTAATTAAAAAAAAGAATTAAGCACCATTACAAAAAGCTCAACTGATCATGAGCACAGACATATTTTAACTTACATACAGCACATTTATGTGCTTAGTCTAAAGCCATTGTGCAAATTGTCAACTGTAAGCGACAACAAACAGATGAAATTAAAGTTTACCAAAGAGCAATCATGTTCTTATTGACTCTGCCCTGAAATCCTTTATAATAATTTTACACACGCACACACACACGCACACGCGGACAAACATTTTCAATTGTACAACTCTACCCCACGGCCCACGGGAGCAGAGTACATGAAAGCCCTTCGGTGTAATTCTATTTCCCTTCGACATGACGAAAAACTATTTGTGTGCTAACACAGAAGAGTAGTAAAGGCAGATTATGTCCCAAAGACAAAACTCTATAGGTTTATACACTGAATAAGTTTTAACATACTCAGAGTCCAAATAAGTACAATGCTACACCAAGATTTAGACAATTGGCCATAACATGCTGTTGCAGGGTTAAGAAAGGCCCGGAATTACCTTTTTAATTACTATGAAGGAGAATGTGTGAGGGATGACACCAGAATAATTTGAATTGATGCTTGGTAAAGCTTTATCATCTGACAGTTGTTGTATCATTGACTTTTTTTTATTAAAAAAAAAATACACCAATGAAAATCCATTAATCGTCTTGTTTCCTATTTAGAACTATGCTTCAACAAAACGAGAACAAGAAATAAATCATGTCCAAGAGGAAATACTAGGACAATGTATGTTACTATAATGCTTGTAATGCTATTTATAAGCATGTTAATGCATCACAGATATCATAGTAATCTCCAGAGAACATTTAAATGTTTCCCATTGGGCCTGTAAGCAGCAGAAGATTGCATAGGAATTGTCATACCTAATAGCAGGTGTGTGTTTTGATTAGCATTTTAAAACATGATAAGAAATTAATATGCTATATGTTATACAAAGTCTCATATAATGTTTGTTATTTGTCAAACTCATATCAATATTTGATTGAACTATTTCAACTATACAGTATTTTCTAATTATTGCCATTTCTGTGGGTTACCTTGTGTAATATCTAAACAGACTACAGTATATTTAAAAAGGCTGTCGTCACTGACTCTTAATGCAAACCTAGATAGCAGAGCCTTAAGGGAAAAGTGATGTTAAAATCACTGCACCTGATTCATTTCAGGGTCTTACTTGAATAACAGATGTATTATGCAGTACAGTTCATATGCATGTGAGCATAATTAGAGATAGATCTATTTTTAAACTTACAATTTTCACAGTATCAAAGTGTGCGGTGGACATTGCAACCATCTCAGATGTCAGTGAGAATATTGACAAACTGACAGATGGATGCATTTCTGCATTACATGCATGGGTGGAGATAATGATGCCGTATGTCCCACAGGGATTTGGTGTCAACAAACTGTTCGGTGGAAGAGTTTATTAGGATCTGTGAGTAAAATCTTTGTATTTAGATGTCAGTGGAATGGGAATCTTATCAGGCAGACTTCCACAATGATTACATTATTGAGGAAGGACTCAATAATATTTTACTGTACTTTGAATGCTGTCTTTGAGAATGAGGCAAGGAGAACTCCGGGAAGAATCAGATATAGTGCCTGTCAGAGGAGTCCAATATGAGTGGGCCCACAGTCCTCAACAGCACTATAAATCACAGCCATGAAAAATGGTTAAGCGACCATTTCATGGAGAGCCTAGAATGCACTATTGGAGCCCATAATAAGAGAGGCCATTCAATTTGGAAGTTCAAATACATCTATCCATCTATCTATATATCCATCCATTATCTGTACCATATATATATATATATATATATATATATATATATATATATTTTTTTTTTTTTTTTTTTTTTTTTTTTTTCAGTTCAGAGGTTGTGGGTTCGATCTCAGGTGACCTGGCCTCCCTGTGTGGGGGTTGCATGGGTACTCCGGTTTCCTCCCAGATTCCAAAAACATGCTTGGTAGGTTAATTGGACACTCTAAATTGCCCCTCGGTGTGACTGTGAGTGCGGATGTTTGTTTGTCTCTGTGTGCCCTGCGATTGGCTGGCAACCAATTCAGGGTGTCCCCCGCCTACTGCCCGAAGACTGCTGGGATAGGCTCCAGCACTCCCCGTGACCCTTGTGAGGATATGCGGTATAGATAATGGATGGATATATATATCCAGCGAGTCTATTTTCTTTTCTACAGCTTGATTTGCAAAATGTAGCAAATATCAAATTAAAGAAAACTCCACCCATGCACACATTTAGACTGTTCTTTGCACTAGATTTGTGCTTGACACGAAAATAGGGCCCTATGTGCCAGATAGCAGCCCCAGAACAAAACAGATCCTCCTCCATGTTTCATGATAATGACAGTGCTCTTTTCTTGCTATGCCTCATTTTTGCATCAGTGAACATAGAGCTGATGTGTCTCGCCAAGAAGTTCCAGTTTTGTCTCATTTGTCCAAAGGACATTCTCTCAGAAGCTTTATGGCTTGTCAACATGCAATTTGGCAATATTTTAACACTAAGACTCCGGGAGCAGTCATTTTGACTGTTTTCAAATTTTGATGTGTTATTACTCTGCATTTATTGTTATGCGCCTGGCCTCTTGACTTTTTCTAATTCTGTGTATACGAGGTGCCTTCAATAAGTTTTGAGACTTTTTTCATAGGGACATTTTTTTCCTCGGACAAGCACTAAACTCTAGTCCCCTTCAAAGCACTCCCCTCCAGCTGCAATGCACTTCTTTTAATATCATTCCAACAATTTTTGGAAGGCCCCTTGGAAGTCCTCCCATGTGAACGTGAAGCAATCTGAAGCAGTTCATAAGTCAGCATCGCGTTCTTTCCACGCTTAACGAAAAATGTTATAGCGTATCGCACTTCCAAAGTGTCCTCCCATCTCGACTGCATTCTGCAAAAAGTCAGCTGTGACGAGCATGGTTTAGTAGGGTTCACTTAAGGTCCACGTACAGCTGTCTCTTTCAACCTGGAATAACAAAAAATAGTATGTTATATCCAGAGCTGGGCACTTGACCATTTTTTGCCGGTCCGGCCGCGACCCTCCACCCTTGACCTTCCGGCAACGACCCTCCGGCATATTCATAAACATTGTTGGCCCCCGCCCCATTCCGCCCCCCGACTCAAAAAAAAAAAAAAAGCGTGATTGACGTCTTTTTAAAGATCATTAGCTGGCTAATTTACTATTCGAACCCGCTGTGGACACACTTCGAATGCGCCAGTAGTACTTACCCAACTGCGTGCTTACTTGCATTGCAAGCCCCGGGGTTGGATTTGTCGTATTGTATAATTATTTGGGTCGAACAGACGGCCAGAAGTTGCAGTCAAGTTACTTATTTATTTTGCACACTTCCCCTCATTAAGACATATATCATGATTCAGGTCTGTTGCAGGCAGCGGCGGGACTGGAGGGTGTGCTTTCTGATGCCGCACCTGTTGTGAATGAGTAATCAAGGACTTTAAAAGGACTGCCTCCACGACTGCCCGCTGTCGGATTATTCACCTTGCTTACCCTAGTTGTTCCAAGGGACTGAATTTTCCTAGACACCATAGCTCTTGTTTCTGGTCCGTTCTGATCGTTTGAGTTTTTCCGTGTTGAGTGTTTGTTTGATTATTCTGACGTGTTTTGTTTGTTTGAAATTGGAGTTTCCTTGTCCCTCGTTTGACAAGTGATTTTGCGTTGTTTAGTCTTTTTCGCAAGCGCTTTTTGTTGATCGTTTTTCTCCTCGCAGATTACGCCAGCAACCTTTGTTATACTTTTACGGAAGTGAAATTTATTTTTCTGTAAATACATTTTGTTAAATATATTTTTTCTTCTCCTTGTCTGCGTTTATCGACGCCCTTCCAGTTCCCACTGTAAAGCGTGACAACATATAGTAATAATGACATCTCAAAATTTCAAGAGTGTGGGATGATTATAACTAGCCCTACGAAAAAAATCTCAAAGCTAACTGAAGGCACCTCGTATTTCATTACCATGGTGCAATTTTGTGGTTTTAAAGAATATAAAAATAGTTACGGGTCATTTTTTCTTTAACGACGGATTGCCAGTCAATTTAACGGCTCTACTTAATCTTACGCACGTTGCGGTGAGACAGAGCCAACAGGTTTCTACAGCAACCAACATTGAGAGACCCTGCTGTTCACCATGATCTATAAAAAAAAATCTTATGGAGTAACATCTGCTTCAAAATATTGATGAGTCTGAGGATGAATTGCTTGACTTACACACAGAGAGTCCGAGTAAAAAGTGCCCCTGGCGAGGAGGAGGAGGAGTCGTGTCATGTGGTAAAATAGGGTGTTAGATGTGATAGTCATGGGAGTTGTTGGTAGTACACGCCAGACAGTCGAAATAAATAAAATAATGAACTTATATGGTGCTTGTTGACATAATTCCCCCATGGAAAATAAGTGTTCCGGGGTGGGTGGGAGTTGGGTGGTTGGGAGTTGAAAGTTTAGTCGGAATCACAGGCGGAAGCCCGTTTAAAATTAGAGGCAGACCGGCCTATAGACGGGTACTATTTTTTCCCCCCCGGAAAAAAAAGGTGAATGACGGACAACAGAAAGATACCCACGCTGCAGACGGATGACGAATGACGGACGCTTAATTTTTTGTAAAAATGCCCAGCTCTGCTAGGTATAGGCTAGCAATAAATTAGGTAGTGTAAGGTAACAATTAACAAAGTATTTTTATTAGGGGTGTCAGTTTAGCACGTTATTTTCTGCGTTAATCCAACCCCCTTTTGACGCCATAAATTTTTGGGATCGTGTAATTAAGGTTTCCATAGCAACCAGCGGCTGCATTGATAAAGGCTGCTGGTCACCATGATCTATACATGTATATTAAAACAAAAACCTTTAGAGTAGAGGAGGCGTTACATCTGCTTCAAAATATTGGCAAAGAGGATGAATTGCTCGGCTGAATTGTCCCCCTGCCCCGGTGATAGTCGTGACGTAGGTGTTGGTAGTGTAACACTTAAAAGTTGTTGTTACTTATCTTTGGAGGCCGTGGTATGGCGGGTTACAATATAGGATTGACTTTATGTATTTCTTCTGGCGTCTTCCTTGCTAAAGACCGACACGGCAGGACAGTGTTTTGTTGCGTCTTTATTCAGACGTGAACAGCCTCGCTCTAATTCACCTCTCTCTCTCCTTTCTTCTTCGCTCAGGAAATGCGCCGTACCAAACCAAATCAAAAAGGAAGAAATACTTAAGCACAATATACATAAATAAATATATACTCATGAAACAATATTGCATCATTTTAGAAAAATAATAAATACAAAATCATATTCCGTTTGCTCCAAAGCAGCTGTATTTTATAACATCACGACCAGTGTTGCGGGAAACGCGTTACAAAAGTAACGCAGTACAGTAATGCATTACATTTAGGCGGTAACGACGTAATGTAACTTGTTATTCCGATTTTTTTGTAATATTATTACAGTTACTGAGACTGGTAACGCGTTACAAATTTCAGGACCATAATACATATGTTGACATCACTTAGCAAGTAGAGCAGTTCACAGCATCACTTGGTTGTAAGCTATTACTTCCAGCGATACTCAAATAAAATGTTCTTTTCGCACTTGGAGCTTTACGCAACAATGTAAGTGTGCGAATTAGGTCTTTGCCAAATAATACAATTGTCATTACACCATTGACAACAATTAAAAGGGCTGAGAACGTATTGTTTGTGACAATAATCACTGTCACGGTTTTTAAAATAAAATGCAAATCATAGACACAAAATACAAGCAGGAACAAACCTAAGTAAAACGAAGCGAATAAACTGCAAAAAAATAAGCCACTGTGCTTTTTAGATATGATTTATAGAACTTAGTGCCATCAATTGCCATATGTAAAACGTAGTGATTCTGATTGGCTGTTTGCAATCAAAATGCAAATCATCTCCCGGTGACAAATGACGTCATGCTACTGCACCATCAATCAGACGAACTACAATAGACGCCATTATTAGAGTCTGATGCGCTCGTTTCTTAATTACCTTTTTTTTTTTTTTTTAAATCGTCCTCGAAACTTTGTCTCCATGTACTAAAAGAATATTAGAACTCACTGAACTTTCAATTATTATAAATAGAAAAAATAATAATGAAAAAGGGCGGCACGGTGGTCGACTGGTTAGCATGTCCGCCTCACAGTTCAGAGGTCATGGGTTCGATCCCGGCTCCGGCCTCCCTGTGTGGAGTTTGCATGTTCTCCCCATGCCTGCGTGGGTTTCCTCCGGGTACTCCGGTTTCCTCCCACATTCCAAAAACATGCATGGTAAGTTGATTGGATACTCTAAATTGTCCCTAGGTGTGATTGAGAGTGCGGATGTTTGTCTCTGTGTGCCCTGCGATTGGCTGGCAACCAATTCAGGGTGTCCCCCGCCTACTGCCCAAAGACAGCTGGGATAGGCTCCAGCACGCCCCGCGACTCTTGTGAGGATAAGCGGTACAGACAATGGATGGATGGATAATGAAAAAGGGGCGGCACGGTGATCGACTGTTTAGCACATCCGCCTCACAGTTCAGAGGTTGTGGGTTCGATCCCGGCTCCGGCCTCCCTGTGTGCATGTTCTCCCCGTGCCTGTGTGTGTTTTCTCCGGGTACTCCGGTTTCCTCTCACATTCCAAAAACATGCATAGTAAGTTGATGGGGCTGTCTAAATTGACCTTAGGTGTGATTGTGAGTGCGGATGTTTGTCTTTGTGTGCCCTGCGATTGGCTGGCAACCAGTTCAGGGTGTCCCCGGCCTACTGCCCAAAGACAGCTGGGATAGGCTCCAGCACGCCCCGCGACCCTTGTGAGGATAAGCGGTATAGATAATGGATGGATGAATAATAAAAAAGGAAAAAACTTTTAGTCAAGTCAGTTTTGACTTGATCAATATATATTTTTTCTTTTATTACACATGCCCTACACATCCGTAAAAATGACGTATATCCAGGTAGTCCAATTTTAAGCACAGTCCAGAAAACCAAGCGCCGCTTGACCAACAAGTCGCCCTCAAGAGGCATTAAATATATTTGTCAGAACAACACCAATGTAAATGGCTGTGTGTGGGCGTGCGCGGACGCGCGTGTATGTGAGTGTGCGTGTGTGTTTGAAAATGCTGAGGGGCTGTTTGTGTGACTTGAATCCAATGCTTGCTTTTTCAATTGAAGTGGAAGTCAACCCAAACATTTTTTTTCAAGAATATGTTCTATGCAGGCCCCCTAGTTGAAACAATGCATTCTGATTAATATTGTTTTTGTGGAATATGAGTCAAGCAGCAAAATCTAGCCATCTCAGGGGTCGGCCATTTTATCACTTCTGTCAACTGAAAATGACATCACAGATGCCCTGAGGGCTCAAATAACGACGAATCGTGGCTCAGTTTCAGAAAACAGGTGAGCTGTGATTGGTCGTTAACTGAGTCCTGAGCAACTGTGATGTCATTTTCAGTCGACAAACATTACAAAATGGCTGCCCCTGTGATGACTAAAAGCAGGTGGATTAACTCTTATTGCACAAACACAATATTTATCAGAATGCCTTGTTTTAACAAGTGGGCATGCATAGAGCATATTCTTGAAAAAGAATATGTTTGGGTTGACTTCCCTTTAATAAAGTATTTGCATGAGAAAATCAATCCTCTTATTCATGTTAAGGGTATTAAAATTCAAGAAAATAATGGGACAGAAAAATCAAGGGATTTTTTTACAATAAATAAAATGTGCGATTAATTACGAGTTAACTATGAAAAAATGAGATTAATTACGATTAAATATTTGAATCGATTGACAGCACAAATTTCTACTTCATTACTTGACACCTCTGAAAGCACATTATGTTGCAAAGGGATATAGCTAAAAGATAGGTGTAGATTATGAGAAATTTTCAGCCACTGCAAACATGGCTAGCATCAGAGTGAGAATGCAAAAAGCAGTACAAGATAGCATATGTGAATGCACTAGTTAACTGTGAAATTTACATTGAGCAGCCTGAGGGCTATAAAGTCAAATCAAGCACAGTAGACAAATTGGTGCAAGTTACAAAGGTCACACGCACCAAAACAGTCCGTCAGAAATTCACACCTGTCAAGTTGTATGCTTTCGGCATAATTTGTACAGGTGGAAAAACCTTTTCAAACATGTAAACCATATATCGTGAATCTGTACGGCCAATGTCAATTTTATCAGTGTTATCCGTTCCTGTTTTTGTCACCTAACCGCAGTCGAGAGACGCAGGGGAGCGCTTTCTCCAAAGCCGGAGTTGCCAACCAGATCACGGTCGTCGCACGTTGTCGAAAAGGGGGAGCCCAGTAGCGTCACAACACACGTCAGAGGGAGACAAGGGTCTTCCGCACTCTTCCTCACGCATGCGCACAACACACTAACACAAGCTCACATGACAGCAGCCATTCGAAAATAATAATGTGTAATGTGTAAGATCATATGCAGATATGTACGGGCAAATTACAACTTTTGTAAGATTCGGTACACCCCGGAGTTGACAGATATGGAAATTGGAAGAAAATTCTGCATGAATATCTGGACCAAAAATATTTTGTGCAAAACGCTGCTGATCATTGTGTATACACAAAAGTAAACAATGGTGAAAGTGATCATAATAATAGCCTATGGGTTGATGTCTCGGTTATTGCTGAAAGCAATGCAAAATTATTGACGGGAGTGAACGAAATTATGACAGCAAAATTCATTGTAAAAAATGTGAGTGAAGTGTATAGATCAATTTTGGACTATGTGGGATTAAACAAGCGGGTGTGTTATGTGCTATCAAATGCTTCTGTATTGCATGCACGTTTCTTGCAGTGTTCCTTTGATTCTTTGTTGCTTTGTGATAAAGTTATTCATTCTTCCACACTGTCAGACAAGGAAGTTTGTGTGTAGTTATTCCTTCGTAATTTCCTCCAGCAATATGTCATTGCATTGGTTTGTTGGTCCTGAAAAATTGCCCGACATGCTGCGTAGTACCACTCTGCCAATAGCCTATAGTGATTCAGAAGGTTTGATAATTGGTGTTAACATACATTACTCACAAAAAGCTAGTGATATTTGGCTTCTAGGTGAAACGAGACTAAAATGTATTCAAACCTTTACAGGTGAACTTAATGTGACCTTCTATGAATGCACATGGCCAACTATTAAATGTTTCAGCACTTTTTGTACAAGTTGTTCAATGGCAAAATTTACAACAGGTGTTTGGTCCTTCAATCGAACAATAAATGTCCTGGTTCAATTAGAGCTGATGTTTAAACAGTTGTCCTCATCATGCTGTTCACATTTGGACATCATGAGACCAAGATGACACCTAATAATGGATCAACAGTACCTGATGCCTCAAACAGGACTTTCTCAGACGGGAGTGGGCTTAGAGAGCCACAGAATGTCATCAGCAGCAACAACAGAGATACCGAGAGACTGGAAGAGTCACAGAAAGATGTAGAGGTGGATGTCCTTTGGCTACATCCCATGCTGATGACCGCTATATTATGAACAATGTCCTGAGAAACCGGATGATGAATGCCACTCAACTCCAGGCATGTTTAAGGGAGGTGAGAGGCACCCAAGTGCCAGGTCGTCGGTTTCCCACTATTTTGGTCAAATCCTCAAGGAATTGTAGGTAATATGAGCCCGCATCCATGGCCCCTCAGCCGAAGTGGAGAACAAGGGTGCAAAGGGGGCGGGGCGACAAAGCACTTTGCAGAATTGGGACACCCTACACCAGGGGTGTCCAAACCTTTGCTTCTGAGGGCCACATTAGTGAAAATGCAAGGATGCAAAGGGCCACTTTAAAATTCTTCAACTTTAATTTGTTAAACACACTAAAATCAGTAAAACAAGAAATTAGATATTGTTTACATTTTCTATTTATAGTTTATATTTTGAAACCTGTTACATAACAGCTTTCTGTTAAAGGTGATAAGGCAATTATTTAGGATTTTTAAAAAAAATTTTAAGGTGGCCAGCGGCCCTATATCCCACCAGTCTAGATCCACTCCTGTACTGCCGAATCTCATCTTCACATTAAGAACCAAACCAAGATCAAACTGATGTAAGATGACCATTTTTAAAACAGTTACTTGAGGATGTTTAATATAATATGTTCATAAATTGGATCTTGACACAGCAGAATGCAGAAGAAACTATTTTTGTTTCTAAAACAACATTTTCTTTATTCTTCAGTATTTTGAAGGGAAAATGGTTGTTATTTTAGTCGTAAATAGTTTATTTGAATCTTTGCATATCTAGAAAAGCTGTACAGTATGTTAACCAATTTATTAATAGCCTAAAACTAGCGTTGTGGGCCATGACAAATGTCATTTTTAGTATATGCCGTGGGCCACTAAAAATGGATGTCGAGCACAAATGGCCCCCGGGCCGTAGTTTGGATAGCCATGCTCTGCACACTCATAACCTAGGCGGGAACGCGCAAGTGAGTGGCACAAGGGTGCAAGTGTGGGTATTGGGATTGGGCCTAGCAATCATGGGTAGCGAGCCATGCACTTTAGGAAAATGAAGATCCAGAGACATTTGCGCCACAGCGAAGGTGCGCTCGCTACGAAAATTGAGCCCAAGATCTCAAGTTGGCACTCGCAAGTCAAAGAAAAAATAAAATAAAATCGTCTGACTAAATAAATAGATAAAGAAGGAAATAAAAATAATTGTATTATATATGATGAAAAGACAAATGAATACAGTACTGTATATTAATAAATTTCATTATACGATTGTATTGTGTTTGTGTAACTTGGCTGTACTGTTTTTCTTGCATTTACATTCCACTTTATTTTCGTCTCTTTGGATAGATAGCAGACACTCTTCTGCGTCAGGGGTTGCGCGGGTTGGAAATCCCAGTCAGGAATCAGGATAGGTTCCAGTTGCTTGTTTCCCCCCACCGGGCTCTGCTTACTCCCTGGCGCAACAGCAACGCAGCACAAGGCCACAGTAGTAAAACAAAACAAAAGCCTCCCACGTCGTCGTATCAACTATAAATTCTTGGCAACTTCAATGATGCTTTCCGGTAGCTATGGAAACCTACTAGAATACCTCCCCCTGCTCATGCTCAGTCCCCCCCCTCCCCCCCTCTCTTTCTCTCTCTCTCTCTCTCTCTCTCTCTCTCTCTCTCTCTCTCTCTCTCTCTCTCTCTCTCTCCCTCTCTCTGTCTCTCTCTCTCTCCGTCAATCCAATGCCAAATCTGTTTAGGCTACTTTGCGCATGCATGTACTGCCGGGCAAAGCGAGCATAGCATCGACTCCAAGATGGCGAAAGCACGTCTGGCTTGCCTCCTGACTCTCCTCTCAACTCACTGTAAGTACAAAAATCAAAACAGTCGACTCACATTTGTCCCTTTTTCTTACCGAGAAGCACGTCAGTTAAGTACAGTTTACTTCTGCCCCTGTTTGGTCGTGATTTCGGTTCAGTTGGACATAACAGAGATCCCGTCTCAGAAGGTTCGTAAACACTCAAACTCATACCAGACGGACGAGAAGCTCTCTATCTACGAAAAGAGACGGGCTGACTTGTGTGTGTGTTTTTAGCAAATATGTGACAAATATAATCGCCGTTTTCGGTCAAATTTACTAAGAGAATACCAAATAAGTAGGGCGAGTGGTTATCATCGTTTTACTCGCAGTTGCCGTTTCGTCGTATTCACCGCATACCCGCGTTCGCATCGCACGAACATAAACGCTGTCATCACTTCTAGCGTGTGCACCCATCGCGTTTTGCTTACTTTTGGGGAAAAGTTTCAGTCTTTTAAGTTCAAAGGACGCCTCGGTGATTATGAATTAAACATGATTTGTGGACGTGCCGTTAAGTATTTAGCGTGGCTGTGGGGCCGTGGCGATGTTCGAAGTAGTGATGCGAGATAACGGTTTTTCCTGCCGGCTGAATAAAGCAGGCTGTCCGCGGGAGGAGTCAGGCCAGTGTCCTCTGCCCCCTCCCTTTACCCGCTCTCCTATGTGAACTCTTTCAAAGCGCAACACAACTGAACGGCTGAGCAGAACTGGTTCTGTTATCGCCGTTTTATCAGTTTACAGCTGGAAGTGAAGAACACACACCTGTGGAGGCGAGCGCTGAGTTTATACAGCTGTTCGGACCATATGTATCATCGAGCAGTTTCGAAAAAAAACATGACAGGAAACTAATATTCTCAGTAGCCTCGTGGTTTTTAATGACTCATCGTTAAATGAGCCACTTGTTGCTGTGGTAAGTGCGCAGCCATTCTGGGAATCAGGGTTGTTTACGTGACCTTTTTTTCAAAGAGTCTGATTTAGTTGTGACCAAGCAAGGAAATCACTAAATCAGCAACAAGTGAATGTGTTTTTGTCCTTATGCAATTATCAAACTACTTTTGCTGAGCAATTTTGCACCCTGAATAAAACAATCCCAAAAGTTGTTTTACTTAACTATTTTAAATATTGCTCTTCACCGAGGTTTCCTTTAAAGTGAATACAAAGCAGTGCAAACTTAACCACAGTTTGGCATGAATTGTATTTCTCTGCCTTACCCTTGGACACAGGTTTAGAGGCACGAGTGAGACGAAAATAGCAATCAAAGTACAGACATGAGAACCTCTAGAGATGGTGACGTGTATGAATGTTTTAATCCTAATAACAGTGCATCATTTATTTAAAAAAAAACGTTGTTCAACTCTACATACTGTTTTGTTGCTAACCACAAGGGAGATAACATTTACCAGGAACCTGTACTTTTAAGGGAGGGAGTCGATGTTTCTGGGTTCAGGGAGATGACAGACATGAAAGGGTTGAAAGTGAGTAGCTTGCCGCTTGGTGTATAAACTGACAGCTTTGCGTGGAGAATACAAAAAACATGACTTCCAAAAAATAAAAAATAAAAAAGCGACCCGCAATTAACAGTGTACTTATTGTTTGGGGCTATGAGGGTTTTAGTCAGTACATGTGATAGTGTTTCCCCCAAATAAATCAGTGACAAGGCATGGCAGTAGTACAATTGACATTTTCAGAGGGAGCAATGAGCTTGTGAAGATTTAAGAATTTCTTTTGTCTTGCTTGGACAGGGGCTTAGCCATGTGGTCGACTGGCTCTCAGCCAGCATTGCCCGTGTCTTTAGAAGCGGCATTAATCTGGCTAGATTGAAGATGTCTAAAGGCTGTGTTGTGAAATACTAATAGCCACTCATTGGCCATGACAATACCACTAATTGAAATACATTTAGTTTTTGAGTCACACTGCTTCAAATCTTGTTTTCATGTGGATGTCTTTCTTCTTCAGGTTACACAAACTTGTTTTATATTCCTTTGTTGTCAGATGTGCCTTTTAGTTCTAAATTGCAATTGTATTCTATGAGTCTGCTCTCCTCTTAATGGCTGCACAACCTCAGCTATTCCAAGTGAAGGCTAAAACCAACGTGACTGAACATAGCTGCAAATATCATCCTAGTCATCTGTCAACAGAGCAGAAGACACAGGCCATTGTTATTTTAAGTGCACATGCTTACAGCAGACTTTCCAATCTGACCTAATGGAATGCATTGACATTTTACATTGTTGGCTTCATCTGAGCAGTTTCACTTCTATTCTTCTAAAGAAAAGCATCGGATCTAGCTGTCATTGCCAGGAGTGGCGCAAAAATGTGTGACCCTTGAAGATGCTCAAAGTGGATTAGTAGTGATCAAATACAAACTTTCAGCACACTACTTTGAATCTATCGGAAACACTTGTATGCATCAGGTCTTAGGTTCGGTCTTGACACTGATTTGCCATATTTGACTCAAGTTGTGAAGAGCATGGCAATAATAATTCGACCAAAAATTTGCATTTGATTTGATTGTGTGGCTCCGCTTTATCTTTGTTTTCACTCATGCATGACAACACAATCCAATTGGAGCCATTTCTTTATCTGAGTGATAAGATAAGTAAAGAAGCTGTCCATTAGATGGTTGTTTGTATGTACTCCCCTGATAAGCCATTTCATCACTCAACAGAGCTTCCCTCTCAAACCTATACTTCAGTGCGGTTCTCATCGTATGCCGCTACCCAACAAACTCTTAAAACATTTGTCCGAAATAAAGCCAAGGCTTGACGCTTCTCTCATTGTTTGGCATGTGTGGTGCAGCCGTTTGGCGAGACAGGAGTCAATAGCCCCGAAGATAACTGCTGATAGTCGCTCCCTTAGGAGCCGTATGTTGTCAGATGTTTCCTGACCCACCCAAAGCTTGTGAGCAAATGTTTGGAGGACACTCGGAATGGCACGTAATGTCCGCTATGGGTAAGTCACATAGTCTGACATTTAACTGTAAGGGAGTAAATGGACAAGCAGAAAGCAGTCCCTTGATGCTCTGCATTTGTTTGTTACAAGTCAGGAGTTATTCATATCAGAAATCGCTGAGTGAGAGTCAGCTCTGGCATATTGACATTTTGCCCTCGGCTCAGATGTCACCGCGAGAAAGGAATGGTTTTTTGGGGACTTATCATTTCAGAGTACTGCTCACTCCAATTTTTACAAAGTTGCTGATTGATGATTTGTGACTGATCACATAAATCCCTTACAGGCCGCCATAAGTATTCTTCTACTGTGGCCCCGACACAGTATAAAGTCAATGTGGCACATGGCTGCTTACTCTGGAATTGCCTGAAACAGCTGAGCAGGAGTGGGTGGAGGTGTTTCAAGCAGTGGCGCAGGCAGGCGTCACCAGAAATATCTACAGCGTCCCTCCCAATACTGAGTGTCCATGTAAGCAAATGTAACATTCCAAATAGAAAACACATGGAGCCTGAAAACCTCCTCCATTCTTTGTAACAATCTTAGCCACCTGTTTGCCTGCAAGATAAAAGGCAGTCCTGTTGATGAGCTTGCTTATATAGCAGAAGGGAGCGGTAGCTGTGAAGAAAGCTCAGCCGTGTTGCCAGATGAAGGCATTTATAAAACATGCTTGGTGTGATCATGTACATCCTGAGGCAGAAATCAATGTTAACTTGACACGGACAAGAATTCAGCACAGTGTTCCGCTTTTATTACATTATGTAATTCATGGTGACATACAGCACATGTTAATGTTGAAAAGCAACAGTTGAAATAGAAAGTGTTTCAAAAAGTGTTTCATTACTCTTTTTTTTTACTTTAGATCCTCTACAATGATCTGTTGGGAGACAGTGGTCTGTCTTTTTTCCCCTCCCCTTTTTTTTTTGTCTTTGACAGACCAAATCACAGCATTTGCAAATCTGAAATGTGTCTGTTACTTTTCCAGTTGCAGTGTGCTCTTAATTAATCATGTCAGTTGTTTTTGTAGTTAAGGGGGTATGTTGCTGTGGATTCTTAATGTAATCTGACATATTTATATTAGTTATTCATACTCACATATTCACCTTGGTCTAAATGCGGTCATGTTACCAAAATGTCGCGAGCCGGTACCTGCTTCAAATTTCAAGAAGACCAGCATGTCAAAAAACAAACAAACAGTAACAAATGACATAGTTTAACAGCATCAAAAAGAGCAGGATGTGTTAAAAAGAGCACGATGGCATTGAACAGTAGTGTTTTCTCATGATGCACTGAACTGATAAATAATATCAGTGGTTATGACGAAAGAAAAGCTTACAGTTGTCCTGTTTAGTATAAGGATTTGGAATCATTGCTCTTGCCCAATAAGCAGGCTGGTGCTTGCCATTTAGTTTCAACAAATTGTTCAATATTTAGCCCACTGGATCATCATGACAATATACAGCACACAAACAACTTCCTGTTTGATAATATTTATCGGGGGTCACATGCTCCCTTGAGGGGGGAAGCAGAGTCAATCCTGCTTGTGTGTTTACTAGACACCAACAATACATCAATAGGTCAAACGAGGCCAACATTGATCAAACATTGGCATGCTGTCGGTTAGTAAAGTAATTAGCTGTTTCATTAACGACAAGGCAAAGGCAATGAAGTACATGGAGGTTAGCCAGTGTTGCCCTGAACGACTTTCACACTAACAGTCATAACCAGATAATGGCTCTGGAGTCATCTTTTGTTTACCAGGCTGTAAAGAAAGGGGTAATTACTGTCTAAAAATAGCTGCAAAGTAGACCTCTGTCAAGCTCAGGTGTTCATCACAAGTTCATTCCAAACCATTGGGCCCACCTGGAAATGGGGTCTTTGATAATACTTCTGAAAAATGATTTCTCTCAAACAACATCCATCCATTCATTTTCTATGTCGCTTATTCTCATTAGGATCATCGGTGTGCTGGAGTCTATCCAAACCGACTTCGGCCGAGAGGCAGGGTAAATTCGGCTCAGGGCGCAAGCAAGTTGTAGAGCACATAGACAAACGTAGCCAAACAACCATTCACACACATTTTCCTGTAAACATTTAAAAAATATTAATGGCAAAACCAGCATTCAGAAGACAAACAACACAGACAGTATTGGCCCGGTAAACACATTAAAAATGGTAATGCCAAAAGTAGAAATGCAAAGAAACACAACACCAAACACCAATAGTCAGATATCATTTGTCTTTGTAATGGTCTTTGATCGTAACAATCGGACATCTCGTGCATGCCGTGACAACCATAAATGTAATTTCCGGCAACTCATTTAGAATATATCACTTCTTTGCAACATCATCAAGCTACATATTTCAGAATAGTATTGCGAGAGAGATCCTGAGGGGCAGAAATTATATGTTCATAGCATCATCGCTGACTTCATTGCACAAATGAATGACTCAGTACATCCACACTTGGCAATGACGGTGTAGTTCAGTGCTTGGGGTTAGGCATGATGCAGAAATCTTGGTGCCCATTTAAATGAGTTATTAGCGATGTGTGTGTGTTTGCGTGCGTGTGTGTCCAAGAGTATAACAAGGCCAACACTTTGTACTACGTACTTTGCAACACTAACTCAAGTTCAGGTTGTGAGCAGAGTAGGTCAATGGGTTTAAACTACAGTTCACAGTTGAGCAGAGTTGTATTAAAACATATCTACACCAATAATTAGAATTTGGTTCTTGTTGGGAGTACGAAACGTGTTTGACAGTGTTTCCAACGTGATAGAAACCAGATGCCAACTTCTATTTTTGGTAAAAGATGTACTGTAGAGCACATGATCCCATATGATGGAAGGAATGAACAACGGACGCTAGGTTGCTATAAACCAGTATTCTCAGACTGCAAGGCACTGGACAGTGACTGGGGAGGTGTGTGACCTGTTTTTTTAGGGAGCAGGACAAACACATGTTTTGATGTTGGATGGCCCTGACCCATTTTGGTGTGTGAGTCACAACAACAAATCACTGACACCAGGCAATCTGCGCCATGCTTGGGCACGCTTGAAACCTAAAGTCCGGTTCGTTAAGGGAGTCGTGTCAACCCTTCAGGGGAATGTGCCCACGCCTTTGTGGGATATGCCCGCTACTGGGTTGTTGGGTTTGTTAGAGTCCATTCACAATAGTATTAACGGCACCGCCTATTCACATTTACAAGTTCTGTTGACTGTTGTTTTGAAGCACATCATATAGAGATGTTGAAACTGGTGCACTAACAAGCTCTCTAATACTGTCAGTACACATAACAGTGTTGTTCTTTAAAAAAATCCGCTCATCATGGACATTTTAGTGTTAGTCCACTCAAATATAAATGATAAAGTATATGTCAATGAAATGCATACAACCTAAAGCATAATATTTTTCAACATTACGACCACTTGCATAATATTGTTTTGTCTGAAGAATCCTGGAGAGGCCATTTGAATGCTGCAAGAAGTTGATTTTGTACTTTTTTCCACTGATATTAAGTTTTGCATGAGTCCATTTCAAATTTTTTATATATATATATATATCGTCATTGTCATGTGAAAAACACTTATCTCCATTTTTTTCATTTTCTCATTTTTACATGAATGGTGTTTCAGCGTTGCAGACATCGTATTAATGTGAAAATTAAAAAACTTGCCAAAATTGGAGATAAGTGTTTTTCACAGGACAGCGTATGTAAAATAACATGGAGTACCATGGCCAGATCTTGCACACAGTCCCTAAGTTTAACACCTGTGATCTAAATGAATATGCCTGTGAGGATGTGTAATGATACATTTGGACAGGTGTTGGACTGAATTTGGTAGCAGATTTCCACCATATTAATTGCTTAAAGAGACACTTGAATGAGCTTAACATTGGCACTTATGTAATAGGTTTGCATGTAAAAATTACATCAGTACTAAAATGCTCCCCCCAAAAGACTCTGTAGTGATTTAAGGGTGTTACGACCCCTCCTTGCCATGTCGAGGAGGAGCGGTCTAACATAGGTGTGAGAGTTGGAAGGGGTAAATGAAAAGTGCACTAACAAAAAAAAAAACTGGCCAGTATAACACCACACTAAACTAAACTACAACAACAAAGAAATTGGGTGATCACCCCAAAAACGAATGGTTAGTGTGGCTACTGAAAAGGATAAATGAAGGCTATTGCGAATTTGCTGCTCTAAAAAAAGACAGTGGTTACAAACACAAAATATCAGGGACTGACTGCATCACCCACAGCCAGCCCCAAACACCAGCAACCCAGTCCTTCTTCACTAGTGCAGGTCAACACACCTGAAAGTAATTAACCAAATTCGTTACTCTCCTCTGCTTTGATTGGATGGCTAAACTGGTGACGAAGGCCACCAATCAGGGCAGAGCAGGGGAGAGCACACACACACACACACACCCCCACACACCCCCACACACACATACACACACACACACACACACACACACAACTTAAAACGGCCACGACACAACGTGGACCGTAAAAAAGGGCTTTATTTGTGATTAGATTGACGACAAATTGGCCCGCACCCTTATGGAGCTCGGCTTGTTGTTTTTTCAGTCTCAGCAGTCTACGTCACAGGAGGGAGGCAAGCGTGGTAATTTTGCTCGCTTTGTCAGTTCTGTTGTCTAAAACGGCGACCAATCACCACCAAAATGCAAATGCACATTACTACTCTTGTCCACTTCAACCTGTGAAAGTATAAAAGTGTTCTGCACAATAGTTTGGATTGATTGACATAAAACGTGATTTCATCATCACCTCCACAAAATCAAAAATACCGTGGCGATCGCTTCTCCACTTACACAGGCTGAAGCAGACAAAAGCATGAATGTGCACACAAACCCCTACTGGTTATATTTCGGACATTTAGCTACGCTGAACTCGTGTCAACTCTAAGGAGGCAGACGGCGACTGGCAGCGGGCAAGCATTCTCATTAAAAAGAGACGATATTCATGGAGTCACTTATTTCCTAATTTCTCCCAAATTTATTGATAAAATAGAAAATGACATCTCTTTTCAGTTTCCCGATCAAAAAATATATAAAATGAACTTGTTAGTGAAAACATGGCCATCCCGGCCCAACCATCCCTTTAATAGTGAAGAAAACTGCTCTGACTGACACTGTATTGTATCTTTCCCTTGTACAGTTGGCTTTTTGGTCAAATGATTCAAATATTCAAGAAAATTAGACCACTTATCCCCTCAAGCTGTTGTTATCTTCACACATCTTTTAAACCATGGCAATGTTCTGGAAAAACAAAACTTTTCATGGAGAGACTTGTTGAATAGAACTGGAATAAATACCTAAAGACAGATGAAATTGTTGATAGCTAGCAGCATTAATGGACTTTCTTGATTCTGTCAGAAAACATCAGATCTATCCTGAATGGTCTGTGCATTTTAGGCTGTGCTGGGGCTCATGCATGAGTAGAAGCTCAGATGTAGCTCACACACACACCGGGCCGTTGTCACGTGTGTGTGTGTGTGTGTGGGTGTGTGTGTGTGTGTGTGTGTGAGCGCATACTTCGGGGTAAGTAAGTGCCTCAAATAGTTGTCAGGATGCCAGACATAGGCAATGCGTTTGTAGCATGGTGGCTGGCCTCTGTCTGAGCTCCAATAGAATGAGGGGCTTTGCATGTGGGTCTGCTTGCTTTCTGTGTCATAGAAACCAAAAGTGAAAAGGGGAAACTATTTGGGTGGGTTTCACCAGCCTATGTTTATCAGTTCATCGTGTGTCATAACAGTAATTAATAACTCTGAGTTGACTAGGTTTCAGACCTAGATAGACCTTAACTGGAAAAACAGGAAGAAGAAACTGAAAATGAAATAGTGGCCATTCTACAGACATCTCTGTGAAGAGATTTCCTGATTTTATTACATTTGTTATGTTTGCTGCAAAGGTTATAATTGTTGTTGTCACAAAACAATTCCAAACGTTAAACTTCATGTCTTGTTATCCTGTAATTGCCCAAATGACCACGTTATCGCGCATGCCATTTCCTCTGTCAGACTTTAATTGAGAGATCAACTTGACATCAATTCCACGGTCATTAGCAAAGCGTAAACATATGACCTTAAAAAACTGGTCTACAGCAGGGAAATGCTTCCTCTGAGAGCCATAATTATCACAGCACATTATTATCATGGACCTCCCATGATTTGAAATATTCATTACTTGGGATACAACTTCAAATTTAATTAACTAGCGACCATACTCACGACACAAATGTTTTGATGCTATTTTAATCTTTGCTCAACTACGAATCGAATTTCTTGTGAAATAAGAGTTATTTTGGTGGCTTTTTTCAGAGGTGGGCACTCTGTCAGTGACGGACGCCCGTTTTGCTGACGATTGACAGGACACTTTTTTACAATGGTGTAATAATGTGGAGCCTTACGTCCTCGTGTAATAATGTGGAGCTTTACGTCCTCGATCCAGAGTCAAGTGCCAATCTTTACACGGCATTGATGTACTATTCATCCATGCACATGGTGATGTGTGCTAACAAGTAAGGTTATTTTTTATGCAACAAATTACATCTGACATATCGTGCTTGACAACAAAGCTAACGTTAGTGCATCAATGCTAATAGTACTCATTTTATAAACAAGTTCCAGTCCTACATTGGCGAGGTAACCTGAATTTCGGCGAATGTCGGATTTCAGCGAGAAAGTCGAATTTACGTCAAAATACTTTGTATGAAAAAAATATAAAATGATGCTGTACTTAGCATTACTGCTGAGAAGTGGATGGAGAACGACGAGAGGAAGGCGAAAAAGGCAAAGATACAGACACGATTGAGACACTTTGCGTATGCACAACCGCAAGGAATACTGGTCTTTGTAGTACAGGAAGTGCTCGTATGCGGAAGTGCAGTGATTGGCGTGCAACCACCGCAAATACCCAAGCAGAGGTAAACAAGCTCAGAGACGCAGCACAAAAGCACACTTTTGCAGCGAGGAGGAAACCGGTTGCTTCATTCATGTGGTGAGTGACATGAATATCAAGTGTTTTATTGACGGTTGAAAGTAAAAAAATGGGAATGCCGTCCATTTGAGTCATGACGCCATGTGTCGCCGTACACAGTGGGTTATTCAAATGCCGGAGCAACTATGTCCGCTCAATCATGTAAACAGGATATTCAGAATGTTTCAGAAATCTGAATTTTTATTTTAACCCCCAATATTGACTGCATGTAAACGTAGTCAGTATGGTGCTGGGGACAAAATGGAGGAGAAGGAACGGGCGTCGTAAAATCGAAACCTCTTAGGTACGTCGTAATACGATGACTGCCTGTATGTCATCATTTAGCTAGCGGTTCAATTTACTTACAACTCTGCTTCTCCAGCAGGTTTGATAGAGGTAGTAATTGCTCAAGTTTTAAAATGTAATATCCTGACCAATCCACTTTTGTATTGGCCAGGGTGCACCCAGCAGTCCTCTGAGAAACGACTAACAGCTGGTGAATGTTCTGTTGCTAGGGAGGCGGGCGCCTAGGCTGAGGTGGCTACTTATGCCGCGCTCACCAGCGACGTTTGTCATTCGTCCCACTTGTTGCTTGAGAAAATGGCCATGTGTTTAGTCTGCAGGGGCAGTACAGGAGTGGCTCCTCACTTCGTGATGTAGAAAAGTGAGGACCCATAAGTTTTCTTGGATTAGAAGGGGCTGTTGCAGGAATGAGCAGGAATGCTCCCAGATGGGTGAATGGAGAAAAACACCACTTTGGGGGTGTTTTGGGTGAGGAATTAGCATTTCAACATGGCTAAAAGTATTTCGTAGACCCCTTGAAATGTTTCACTTTCTGTGTCATTGTAGCCATTTGCCAAAATAGAAAAAGTTCATTTTATTTTTCATTAACGTACGTGTTTTAACGTAACGTCACTTGTATTATTTCAATGTACAAGTATTTGAATTTGAATTTACATTGCAGTTTTACAGATTGTATTCTGCTATGATTTTACCTCAGAAACAAGAACACAAATATCTAGTAACTCATTTCTATCCATACTTTTCTTCAGTTTTGTTAATGAGTAATGTAAAACATAACATATTATTTATTGTTTTACTTAATTGTTAAAGACACTTTCCTAAGCAAATTGAAACAATTTTAATTATTAGCACCCATCACACCGCCTGTCGTGTCTCATCTTAAATGAACTATCTGTGAAAACTTGTTTGTACCTTAGAAGTAGGACTGTATCATTAGTTAGAAATGTGTTTTTACCTTGTCACTTGATCGAATGGGGATTTTGCTGACAAGCTTTTGAGACGCTGGCGATTCAACTGTAGAGAGAGGCACCGTGTCCTCCACGACATATTCAGCCACCAGCCTTCTTACTTCTCCTGCGTCAAGAATTTTCACCTCTGGTCTGAAAAAATCCAACTTTAATTGTTTTTGTTTGCTCGTGTCATCATCTTCCACCTGTTTGCTGGCCAGAGGTGCTTTAGTCTCTAGCTTAAGGTTGCAGTGCACTCTATCCAAGTGTTTCTTGAGGTTACTAGTGCTATCCTTAGCCGTAGACAGTTTCTTTGGCCTCCCACCATTGCATAAAGTGCACCGTACAGTTAGATTATTGTCTTTTTCGGCGAGAAATTCAAAATAATGCGAATAAACCCACTTAGAAAACGTTGAATGACACACTTCATCCATGTCGCGATCTCCAAACCAACGTATCTTCGACTGTTTTAAAGCCGTCTTCTATTGTTTTAAAGTGGTCTTCTTCTCGTACATCTGACGCGCTTGCAGTATTTGTTCGACATCCACGCCATCGTGACAGCCCGCAGATTGTAACGCATTCTTGGACTTAGTAACTGTAATATTATTACAAAAATATACTGAGTAACGCGCTACATTACCCAATCGCCGCCAAAACGTAATATATTACCGTAACGCGCTACTTTTGTGAATTCTAATTTTGTAGCGCGTTACCCCCAACACTGATCATGAGATCGAAGGAACTGCCCAAGGAGATCAGCGACTGATACTGTGGCAAAGCACAGATTTGGCCATGGTTACAAAAGAATTTTCGGCAGCACTCAAGGTTCCTAAGAGCACAGTGGACTCCATCATCCTCAAATGGAAGAAGTTTGGGATGACCAAAACTCTTCATAGACCTGGCTGTCCAGCCAAATTGAACAATCGTGGGAGAAGAGTCTTGAGAGGTAAAGAATGTAAGAATCTGCTCAGTGCAAGACACATGGAAGCCTGCATAGAGTTAGCCAAAACACACCTGGAGTCAGAAGGAGCCAAATACTTATTTATTTAATTTTTTGGCATTAATTCTTAGCGGTATGTGTAGACAAAACCAAACCAGGCACTACTCATCACCTGCCAAATACAATGTGGTGGGAGTGCAGCATCATGTTGTGGGAGCGTTTATCAGCTGCAGGGACAGGACGACTGGTTTCAATTGAAGGAAAGATGAATGCGCCCAAGTACACAGATATCCTGGAGGAGAACCTCTTCCAGAGTGCTCAGGACCTCAGATTGGGTCAAAGGTTCATCGTTCAACAGGACGATGACCCGAAGCACACCGCTAAAATAACAAAGGAGTGGCTTCAGAACCAGGTCCGCTGATAGTGTAGTGGTACACACGCCTGAGTTGTGTGCGGGCAGCGTGGGATCGATTCCCGCTCAGTGACAGTGTCTATGTGTGCCCTGCGACTGGCTGGCGACCAGTTCGGGGTGTAATCTGCCTTCGCCCATTGACGGCTGGGATAGGCTCCAGCAACTCCCCGCGACCCTATATAGGATAAGCGGTTTAGAAGATGACATGACATGACATGGCTTCAGAACCGTGTGCTGTGACCGTTCTTGACTGGCCCAGCTAGAGTCCTGACAAAAACGATTGAACATCTCTGGAGAGACCTGAAAATGGCTGTTCACCAACGTTCACCATCCAACCTGACAGAACTGGAGAGGATCTGCAAGGAAGAATGGCAGGGTATCCCCAAATCCAGGTGTGAAAAACTTGCATCGTTCCCAAGAAGACTCATGGCTGTACTAGCTCAAAACGGTGTGACGACTGAATGAAACGTGTCAGGGTGAATACTTACGACCATATGATTTTACAATTTTTCTTTTTTCATAAATTTGCAAAAAAAGTCTACATTTCTGTTATTTTCTGTCAAGATGGGGTGCTGAGTGTCCATTAATGAAAGATAAAATAAAGTTTTTTTGATTTTGGCAAATGACTGCAATGACACATAAAGTGAAAAATTTCAAGGGGTCTGAATACGGCGACACATGGCGTCATGACTGAAATGGACGTCATTTCCTCTTGTTAAATTCAACCGTCAATAAAATGCTTGATATTCATGTCACTCACCACATGAATGAAGCAGCCAGTTTCCTCCTCGCTCCAAAAGTGTGCTTTTGTGCTGCATCTCTGAGCTTGTTTACCTCTGCTTGGGTATTTGCGGTGGTTGCGCGCCAATCACCGCACTTCCGCATACAAGCACTTCCTGTACTACAAAGACCAGTATTCCTTGCGGTTGAGTGTTTCGAACGTGTCTGTGCACGCCGGCAGTGTCTTTGCCTTTTTCGCCCTCCTCTCGTCCTTCTCCATCCACTTCTCAGCAGTAATGCTAAGTACAACATCTTATGTTTTTATTTTAATGTATTTTCGTTTTTTTATACAAAGTATTTTGACGTAAATTTAGACTTTCAGTCAGTTTTCGGTGAAATCCGACATACGCCGAAATTCAGGTTACATCGCCAGTGTAGGAACGGAACTAGTTTGTAAAATGAGGACTCCCTGTACAAGGTTTTGGCCTGATGCCAGTGTTATAAAAAAAAAACAGCAATCAATCAGTCGACATCAGATCAGTCTACTGGCTTTTCTCAGAAATATAATTACTGGAACATCAGTAAAAAAAAAAAAATGAAATCATAGCTGACAGCTAAACAACTTCAGATTTGTTTTATTTGTGTTAATTAAAAAAAATACTAAAATGAATTAGAATACATTTTGTAAAATAAAATTTTAAACACTTTAGAATAAATGAACACAAGTCATTAACATCATTATACATAACATACTACTGATATATTTATATACAAGTGAAAAAAAAAGAAAAAAAAACGGTCCCCCGAAAGAAGATTTGGATTTGGAAATTTGAAATGGATTTCTGAAGAAGAAAAGGCCAAGTTTTAATATGCTGTTCTAAACACAATAAACTAATTATACCTCAAGTTGCATTTGATTCCATAATTTTTTTTTTATTTAAGAAATTATGTCTATTGAAAGTTGGGCCACCCTGTATATCCAGTACTGTACAAAGGTTGAAGTATTGGGCCGCCAAAGAATTTTTTGTTTATTATTTGAGCCTTCAGGCAGTATAAACTTACTGAATATTTAACATTTGACATCCCAATCACTGTGGGAAAACTTCCAGAATGGAGAGTCAAAGCTCAGTAATTTGATGATGAATTGTAACACAAGTGACTACTCAACTCAAATTTATTTACAATCGCTGCAGCTGTAACAAAGCACTTTTCAGAATACATGAGATAATACATTAACTAGATGTTTGGTGTTGTTCTTTATCTTCGTTTTCTTCATCTTTTTTTATTAGATGCTGTCAGCTTCTCAAATATTTTATATATATTTTATTAATAATTTAAAACCTCCATGCAGCCATTGCAATGAATCCCCAACCATCCGCCCCCCCTTCAGCAACCCACCCTTCTCTCCCCAAGGCTTACTCACACGGAACTGAGCAACTTTACAGATTTATCTCTGATTCTGATTCTCAACACATAGATCATTAGCGTCTACATCTGTGGGCAACTTCCTGTGGCTGAGCATCATTGTGGTAATGTTCCACTCTAACAGAAGAGACGCCATGATCTTCTGGGATCCAAACTAAAGGTCCAACTCACAACTGAGTCAGTGATGCTTCTAAGAAGATTGAGATCATCTTTTAGCATTTTAGCATTCGTCATGGCTTACTAGGGCTGGGCGTTTTGAGCACACGCTCAAAGAATTCTATGCAGGCAGAATATTCCTTGCAGGCCCTTCCCACTGAATCGTGACGCATTACTAATATTCCACACGCTGTAATGAATGTGCTCTCATGTTAACTGTGTATTCACCTCATTCAGATTGTTTCTTTACTCTATGGTTTAAGTGGCATAATGTATCTTGTGGGACAAGCCCAATTTGAGAAAAAAAAACAAATTAGAACACATTGTCAATGTCAGCAAACTACCATATTTGAGAGTCCACAAAAGCATTTGTACAGATGGGCCCCCCGCTTCAAATAAGCACATGGTGCTGGATGCAGTTGAGAAAATAAACACACCACTCAGTTGTTTGATGAAACATGGAATATGCCATAACTTCTTCTTTCTTCTTCTTTAACAACTACTGTGTCTGTCGCGTTCATGTGCGAAGGCTTCAAGTTTGTCCTCATTAATTAACTTCAAATTCAACATGGCAAGTTGGCAACACATGTCATACTCTATAAGTTATGTTTGGCACAAGTAAAGACAGCAGTTGACTAAGGTTGCCAGCTGCCCTCTATTCTAGCATGACATGTCAGGCAAGTGTCCATTGTTTACCGCACAGTTTGTTTGTACACCGTACCTTTGTTTCCTATGAAAGTGTACACATGGTAGCATAAGCTTCAAAGTACGGCTGAAAACTGACAGCGCGGCAAGAAATGGCACTTTCAATTATTTAGTTTGGTATTTCCGAGGGAAACCCATCAAAGCTTCCACTCCGAGCAGGTGATTGAAGCGCGGCTCCAGGAGGGGTTGGTTCTGGGGGGTTGGTGCGCAGCAGCAGAAGCCTCAGATGGTTACCCTCCCCAGCTGTTGGTAAAGTTACATTCCCTATGCCACAACTCAGCAAGCCTTCACAAACTATTTACTATTTAAGTCTTTGTATGCACATTTGTTGTCTAAGGGGGCCGTGTTTTGAAAGGAGTAACAGCTCTGATTTAGTCTCAGAGTTGTGTCTTTCAACACTGGCATCGGTTGGCATCCTCTGTTTCTTACAAACGTACTACAACAGAGTTACGCTAAAGACCACTTGCATCATTTATATTCATCATTTGACAAAGTTTGAGCTTTATAGAGCATGCCCGCCTGTCAAAGCTCACGTCACCTGTGGCCAGTCATCCTATGGAGACTAAGACTGCTTAGTCAGGAACAATGAGGCATTGAGTTTCCCACTGCATTATACTGTGAATGAAATTGGTTTTGTTAATGCCAGCATTTTAAAATAACTGTAATTAATAAATGTTCATAATGATTTATCTCTACATTATACAAGCAGGCCAGCTGCCATAGCTTGTGAATGGTCGCTTTAATGTCATCTCTACTGCATCATGCGTTTGACCCTTTCAACTCTTTTACCAACCGTGCTGATCAACAAAACAATTTCCCACAAAGTCAGCACATATAAACCGAACCTCGCATACAGTAGCTCTGTATTTGATGGCTACAAATAGACATTAAGTAATCAAATGAGAACTGTCGTTATTCTTTAATAAACAAATGATCCACACCGTATGTTACTTTCAGATCATCATCTGCATGAAAAGCTCAGATGGCAATCTGAATTAGTGTGCGAAGAAACATAAATTGACATAAAACGTTATTTGGATACACCAGCATCATATATCCTTGTGGTAGAAATCTAAAGACACCTCACATGATCTGATTCAATTATAATTCAGAGGTATAGGGTTCAATTACTAGTAATTAATGCATAATTATTATCATTAATACATCACTCATGAGCACAGTTAGACTACGCTCTATGTTTTGAGCTGAAAATATAGGCATTTTTTGGGCTAAAATGTTACGTTGTTGAACCGCGCAAAGGTATTAGAGTTTTTTAAAGTCAAAATCTTGTGTTCTTTGTGAGATTTGGTGCCCTGTTTTACATTACTGTTGACATGCATGCATTAAGTTTAAATGAGATGACATGCGAAAATGGCCCATGTAGGCAAATTAAATCAAAGAACATAAGTGACAGCCCATTAACCATTTACTGAATCTGATGGATCCTGAATGCACAACAAATGAAAACAGAGTTCAAATTCAGCAGAGTTGTGTGAACAGTTGTTGTGTTGCTTGACAAAACGCTCCCTTTCAGTTCAGCCCTCAACGGGCATCCTTAACCCACGCAGGAAGTGAAGCAGATTAAGCATTTTGAACCCGCTAAGTCAACATGTCTCTGTTGTGTGACTTTGTGTGTGTATTGTTTAGTTGTCAGTTGAGCATTAGCTCATTGTGGCTGTCTGCACTCACAGTCCATGCTGATGTCTGCAAAATGGCACTGCTGCCTCCAATGAATATGTCAATTTGCTGCCCAAATAGGCAATTTTTAAGTCAGAAAACTACTTGGCTAAACAACCCACTTACTTACTCACCCGTTTAGCTTGTTGTCTGCGTTGTTTTCGCAGATCTTAATGATGCTGGACTGCAATTCTTGGTGAATTCACAGCGACATGCCGATTCTAAGCTTTAGGAAAGGGTTACCATTTCGATGAAAGTGTGTGTTAGTAAGTACATGTGAGATTTTGAAGGAAGAAGCAGCAGAATGTTATCCAGGGATTCCACTACATTCTATGACCAACGTTTCATGCCATACAAATATCAGCGAAATTTTGGAGTGATGCAATGTTACCCATAATCCAATGCTGCAGTCATACAAATTTATTTTCATCATGCTGGAAAGAGGCCTGCGTGTAAATTGCATTCCTAATTAGGATTAAGAAAGGGGTCGGGCAGCCCGGACGAGAATGTGAAGCATTTGTAATGAGCGCGAGTGATGCCATCTGTGCGGTGTGGTGAGGAGCTAATTCTGGCACCGAGTATGGTGTGATTGAGCACAAATTTTCATGATAGCAGCCCTGATTCAAGCGTGGCATTTGACTACAGTGGAAAAAACTGTTGCTGTGAGTTTAATTATCCAACATGCAACCCCACCCATGGGTTTAAGATCTTCTTGAAAGTGATGCGACGGAGCTTCCCAATTCATGTGGACATCCAACATGTGTGGCATGTCAGATTGTTCGCATAACTGAATTGCTGCGCCAGGGGAGGCCTGCTCACACGGTTGGCCTTGTGCCCGAAACTGTTTTGACAAGGCTTTCACTGTCTCCTTCAAGTGTCAGACCTGGGCTCAAAATGAGCAGCCAATTATTTCATCGTTAGATTTGTCAGAAATGCTGTGAAAGGCTTAAACTTTGTGCTTCCTATGGATGCCAATTAGCAGGCTGCAAGGGTGCACTCTGGTGCTGATAGTCTATTTATAGAGCTGACCTGCTCTCATAAGGGTTCTTTAGTTATCCTTATCAGCAATAATAACTGGCCTTGCATAGACTGGACTGACAGAGAAGAAATTGTGTAATCAATTATGGCTTTATTTCTCCTTTCACATAAAAATAATAACAATAATAACGATAGCGCAACACTCTGCCGAAGGACAGTGTTAAGTGAGTGCAATCCGTCACAATGCCCAGCAACCGTTGTTCTGTTTAATTAAGCACATATCCACTCTTATAGTCTAAAACTGTCACAAAACAAAGGTCTGTATTGGCCCTCTCGGCTGCTGGGACCATGTGAAGCGGCAGTGTGACAACACTGCTATTCTTACACAGCATCCAGGATCTGATAAGCTCTGCACCAGGATGCTTCACATGACTTGATGAATGAGTAATTTTGGCATTTAAGATCATTCTGTGAAAATCGATTATACCAAAATACTTGATTTCACAAAACAACTTTGGCAAAAGTGTTCTTGGGCCATTGGAAGCCTTGTCTTTAAAGGGTGCAGTGCAAAATCTTCCAAGTTTATCTGATGTTCTTGATGAGTACAGCATGTTTTTATATATATATATATATATATATATATATGGCGGCACGGTGGTCGACTGGTTAGCACGTCCGCCTCACAGTTCAGAGGTCATGGGTTCGATTCTGGCCTCCCTGTGTGGAGTTTGCATGTTCTCCCCGTGCCTGCGTGGGTTTTCTCCGGGTACTCCGGTTTCCTCCCACATTCCAAAAACATGCATGGTAGGTTAATTCGGCGCTCTAAATTGCCCCTAGGTGTGATTGTGAGTGCGGATGTTTGTCTCTGTGTGCCCTGCAATTGGCTGCTATATATATGACAGTGTACTGTAAAGCTGTTGGTTATCTTAAAGGGGAACTAGTGGGTTTATTTCCCCCTTTAAAATAACCATCAGCTTTACAGTTATACTGTCAGGAACACAGACATTACAGTCACTGCTATGGTTGTTATCAATGTGCACTGATTGTCAAAGACTGTAATATTGTGATGGGGAATCTTCTCTGACAGACCAAATTAAGAACAGAAAAGCCTTTAAATGTCTGCCTGGGAGGCTTGCTGACGGCAAGTCAGCCTTTTGGACTGCAAGTCAGTTTGAATAAAACTATTCATGGAGTACAAATACCACGGTCTATTCGGGCTGGACAATTATGGAAAAAATAATAGGCACGCATATGTTCATTGAGATTTAAATTACGATTATTTAAACCATTATTGGTTGATTTCCAAACTTTGTATATACTCAACTGCAGAGCTGGGCACTTGACCCTTTTTTTCCGGTCCGGCCGCGACCCTCCACCCTTGACCTGGGTACCCTTCCGGCCGCGACCCCCGCCCTTATTTATAAAAATTATCACCCCCAAACCCCCACCCCCCCAAAAAGTGTCCGTGATTGACGCCGCCGCGGGAGAGATGTGAACGGCAGAGGCTTTGTAAGGATCATTAGCTGCCTAAATAACAAACCCGCCGTGGACACGCTTAAAACACGCTTCAAAATGCGACACTAGTACTTTACTACTTACCCAACTATGTGTGACTACTTCCATTGCGAGCCCCGGGGTTGGTTTTGTCGTATTGTATGATTACCATATTTTCCGGACTATACGTTTTTTCATAGTTTGGCCGGGGGTGCGACTTATATTTTGGAGCAACTTATGTGTGAAATTATTAACACATTACTGTCATGGATTGTTAGTGCTAACTTGTGACTTATGTTTTGCCGCCCTCTGCAGGCGCTTTAGCGCTAAAGCGCCTGCAGAGGGAGACAAAACATCATAAATACAAGTCAGCACTAACAATCCATGACAATTACTTCTATATCATTTCACATGTTTCTCATGTATTATAACCAATATAAAGAAACATCATGTCATCTTCCAAACCGCTTATCCTATACAGGGTCGCGGGGAGTTGCTGGAGCCTATCCCAGCCGTCAACGGGCGAAGGCAGACTACACCCCGAACTGGTCGCCAGCCAGTCGCAGGGCACACACAGACACCGTCACTGAGCGGGAATCGATCCCACGCTGCCCGCACACAACTCGGGCCTGTGTACCACTACACTATCAGTGGACCTCATATAAAAATGTTGCATGGTCATTACCGGTACACACAATTGTCTAAGTTACAGACAATGGTTGAATAAGAACGAACTACAAACAGGCAGTTGCCTGCTTCGGGCTGGGGTATTGCATCATGCAGCCACACACGTAAGGAGGAGCACACTCAGCAGAGAGGAGAGGAAGACATAATTACGACCGAATACATAAATAATTTTGGAGACTTGGAAACATTCTACATGGTCGGCGATGAATAAAAGACTTAGATTTATGCGATCTACAATCATTTTGGTGAGTTTAAAGTTATTTTACCGTAACTTTCTTGTATGCTACATGTAGCATCGTAGCTCGGTGGAAATGATGTGTACTAAGCGCACAATTTCCTCCCAAGATGCGACTTATACTCCACTGCGAATTATATATGTTTTTTTCCTCTTTATTATGCATTTTATGGCTGGTGCGACTTGTACTCTGGAGCGACATATAGTCTGGAAAATACGGTATTTGGGTCTGACAGACGGCCAGAAGTCGCAGTCAACAAGTTACTTATTTATTTTACACACTTCCCCTCCTTCACGGCCTTCAAAATAAAAGCATACCAGCAAACCACTATACACAGCAAGTTTGCTACGGCGTATTTCCGGAAGTAGGGAAGACGCCAGAGGAAGTCCACGAACTCCACCTTGATGTGCCAGTGTCACACTTGAGTGCTGCGCGCAGCTTAATATACTCCCGGACACAAGTTGTTTTGAAACAAGCCGGGGGGGCGTTGCTTCAAAAAGACAGCGACAACAATGGATATCGTGTCTGCTACAACCATAAAGGAAACGAGATGACGAGACGATGCATTTAATTTCATTTCCAAACAATCAAGCATCAACGAGCTGTGTGCTACATTCTCTCCTCTCTGTGTGGGAAACTGTATGTCATCGCAACATGTGACATAATGGACCGATCAGAGCAGCAACAATTCCTGATGTGGGCGTGGCATGTGTTGCAGACCTGTCGCCAACAGCACAATGCGTCGGTCATGTGAATCAACGTGGCAGTTGTCGCTCACGCCAACGCGGGAGTAGAAAGAAGCCTAAAAAGAAGCCTTTCACTGAGTAGGTTGAGATTCACACATTTCAGAAAAGCTCTCTCAAAGATTCATTTTCAGAACTAGGCAGTTAACAAAATATTTACTTGGTATTTAATTTCACATTTGATGGGTTGCATGCATTCGAGAGACCCACCTATTTTTTGTGTACAAATGATAGAGGCATTTTCCACTTTAATTAATTGCATGGCTCATTTCCCAGGTCATGCGTTCGCCTTTCTTAACATTGCAGCAATTTTTGGTTCTATCATTAAAATCAAACTTTTCCTCCAAACTAGTACCCTTTTTGGTGGCATTGCAAAAAGCCATAAACTAAACATAAAATCCCCCCAAAAAAGGAACACGTCTCCTGACATTTTTGGGTTGAATTTAAAAACTGCAACTTCAGGGTTTCTTGACTTTGGACGTTTCACTGTATTCAGCAGAGCTGGGCATTCCGTCTATGTGACAGACCGGTCCGTCTATCCGCCTATTACGGACGCCCTTTTGCTGACGGTTGACGAACGACGGGAAAAAAATTTAAATAGACGGACTAAGCATAGTCGGAAGCCCATGTATTAAATCCGTCTTTTGTCTGTAGTCCGTCTTTAGTCTATTTTTCGCGACGAGGCTTCGATGGCCGCGGCAAGGAGAAATAGTGAGTTGTTGTTGCTTGGGCAACAGATTTGAATGAGGGAGCAGGCTGTGAACAGGCTTCAATGACGCAGAGATTCACTGTGAGTCACCCTTTCTGTTCAAATATCGGCTATTGAAGTTTGCCGTCGGAATCGCTGACTGAAGCCCATTTAAAATCAGCGGCGGACCGGCCTATAGGCGGGTACTATTTTTTTCGCCCCGGAAAAAAGGCGAATGACAGATGACAGACGGGTACCCATAACGGATGCTTTTTTAAGTCAAATGCCCAGCAATGGTATTCAGAGTATATACTGTACATATTTCTTTAGGAGCACAGTGTTAATTATTAAGTAAAAGGCACGTTGCGAAAGGTGGAATAGTAGTACAAGTTGCCTCCCCTTAATCCACCCCTGTGAACTTGTAATTGTGGGAAATCAAAGCGGGAGCAGGCCACATGCAGATTCTAACACTGACACAAAGTGACAGGTTCCGAGGCATTCAGTGACACCATCGCCTCCCCCCAACTCCCCTCATTGGCCTTGGCGGACTATTTGACCCTGCCGTGATCAGAGGGCTCACCAGCAGTAAGGCCTGGCCCAAATCGGCTCTCAGATAAGGGCCTCCAGTAACATATGCAAATGAGGCATAAATGAATACACAAAGAGGCCCGGTGGCAGAAAACTGCACCTTGTTAGTCGACACCTGGATAACATGAAAGAAATTTGAGTTACCTGTTGGTACTAGTATCCATCTGTTACTAAGACATGTCTGGTTCAGTTGTGAGTCACTTGTGAATCAGTTAATATACTATATTAAGATGAGTGCTGACAGTACAACCTCTTTTCAATTATGTCTTTATGTCTGTAATTAAAACAGTTTCAAGCGGAAGGGAAGAAAAGACTGATTGATTGATTGATTGTTTGATTGATTGATTGATTCATGGATTGATTGGAAATTAAAACATTTCAGCAGTAATGATAAAAATAGCGGATTGTAAATCTATGTACGTACTTATATCTACATGATTTTTTGTGTGGGGTGGGGCTGGGCAATCTGGACCAAATTTCATCATCTATCTAATAAATCTCAAAAACGATATTAACATGGTTTGGTGAAAATCAAGCTTTTTTTTTAACAAAAAGCAAAATGAATCCAAAAGGATGTAATAAATAGGAATGGGTGTGGGCCGATAGCAGCCTTATTTTCAAGTACTCACAACGGCGGCCGATACAAATGTTTTTTTCAAGTGAACTGCATCCATGTCAATTCTCTTATATGACTATTAAGATGCAATTTCTGTATGTACATATATGTTCATATATAAAGTTTATTGTCAGGTTTTGAATGCATTATTAGTGTGTTTTACCAAAATGTTTATTTGCTGTAACTAAATTTCCGCATGGCTAAGAGTGCTTGTCTCTTTTGAATTCCATCCATGTCCTCTCATGTTCTCATTAATATGCAGTCTTTGTAAGTATATGTATATTCAGGGGTGCACATCATTTTTTTCATGCGGTCCTCGCATGAGTACCAAGACATAGTGGTCCAACGGATCACATAAGTCACGGTTTGGATCGGTCACGGATTTTGAGTCACGGATCGGATTGTTTTTTGTATGAGCAAACAAAAAAAAAAGCTAAACTTTGTCTTCATTTATTTTATAAAACGCTTTTGCCCATAAAATAATTAATAATAATCAACTCCTAATGTCTAATATGGCCGTTTAGGATTCAAGAACACAAGTTTACGCAATTTGGTAAGTGCTGCAGTGCATACATTTCAAAGTATCCTGCCAGACATTTTGAGCTGAATGTTATTAGGCAAAAATGTTGTTATAAATTAAATGAAGACAATGTTTTATTTTATTTTTGTTTTCATACTGAAAACTTGAAGTGCACTTTAAGGCACCTGGACAGCACATTACAAAGTAATCTGGGTCCACAATAGAAAAAGTTTAACAAAAAAAAAGCAGCAGCTGTTGAACTACCAGCCAATGATAACAGCTGCCATATAATGACAGCGTAATTAACCAGCGGTTTGTTCGTGTCCTAAATTAGCGACTGAATACGATTTCAAGAGAGCATTGTGTTGGTGTTTGTAGCAAGCGTTAGAACTGCAGCATGCCGATACGTAGAAAACGGAAGTCAAGTTAGCCGTTACCCCACCACGCGGGCCAAATTCAAAGTAAAAGTTTACGAAGGCTATTGTGTTGGCATTAATGACTCAATGTATTATTTGGTAAGCTTTATTTTGAAGTTAGCCTTTGTGGAGGCGGTCTGTTTGTTGAGTATGTTTGCAAAACGCTCTTGTACATGCAACTAACGTGATCTTGAGGGTACCTGCATTCAATTTCCTCTGCTGAATGCGAACTAATCACGTTGCCTTAATGTGAACGCGCAGTTTTTTCACCAACCATTCTGCGGATCGTGCCCATCCTGAACCGATGCTTGATCCCTACCAATCAAAGATGATTCGTTGGACTGCACCATTAGTGTGTACAGGTACGCATCAGTAATTTCTGTTGCGCATGCGTACCTGCATACCAATTGTGCACCCCTGCGTATACTCATCAGAGGTGGGCATTTTACAAAATTTAGTCACTCGCAGTGATCTGTGATCTGAGCACCATTATATCATCCACTTCTGGAGGTTTGCGTGCAGGTCTTTATAAATGTACTTTGCACACTTTGAATCATCTGTATGGACGCCAGTGAGTCCATTTGCAATTCCGCAATGTCAAAGATTGTGTGACTGTTGCATGCTGATTTTAAAGGGAATAAGGGGGGCCGCTTCCAATTGGCCGGGAAGCTACTCAGCTGTGTTCACACCCACAATGGCACAAACTAGGACTGAATAATTATGGAAAATAATCTAATTGCAATGTTTATCCCCCAAATTGCGATTGCAACATGAGATGCGATTTTTTTTCTTCAAGGTCCTTTTCTAATGTATGTATGTATGTAATTATTTGATATACTGATATTTTCCGGACTATACGTCGCTCCGGAATACAAGTCGCACCAGCCATAAAATGCATAATACGGAAGAAAAAAACATATATAAGTTGCACTGGAGTATAAATCGTCCCCCCCCCTCCACCCCGCCTCCGAATCCAAGTTGTCTCTGTCGCGTAACGCAAATATAAATGTGTCCATATAAATCAAATTAATAAAATTGTGCGCTTAGTACACATCATTTCCACCGAGCTACGATGGTAACATTTAGCTAACATCCACACATGTAGCATTACAAGAAAGTTACGGTAAGATAACTTTAAACTCACCAAAACAGTCGTAGATCGATTAGATAAGTCTTTTATTTATCGCCGACAATGTAGAATGTTTCCAAGTCTCCAAAAGTATTTTTTTATTCAGTCATAATTATCTGTTCTCTCCTCCGCTCTCGTGCGTGCGTGTGTGTGTGGCTGGCTGATGATGCAAGACCGTGCACTGCCAGGCACGGTGCCTTTTAAAGGAACAGTACACTATTTTGTACAGATGTATTGATAGACAGTCAAATTGTCTTTTTATCATACTATTTTAATTACTTATTTAACACAATATTAGATTTTAACCGTTTAAATTGTTCATGCATTTTAATAACTTTTAGGATTTATCTTTATTTTCTTTATGTGGGTTAAAATAACATGTGAAATGATAATAATGTGTTAATACTTTCACACATAAGACGCTCCGGAGTATAAGTCACACCCCCGGCCAAACTATGAAAAAAACGTGACTTATAGTCCTGATAATACGGTATTGAAAAGGAACATAATGAAGTAAACATTGGCAAGATTTTGACTTTTTTTTTTACATATACACCGTCAGGAAGAAGTAGACAAGCGAACCGCAGCAACAATTGTTCATGCTGTGCATGACAGTAGCGTGCCGCCAATGCAGTGGTAAGGCCAACTGCAAAATAAACCTTACATTACCAAATAATATAAGGACATTAATGCTATGGTACGCTTTTAACTCATTCACTGCCATTGACAAATTTGCTTATCTTTTCACAGTCGAGCCATTTAATCCCAGGAATTTATTTATATATATTTTTTTCTATTTTTTTCAAACATCAGTCTAAAAGAGGGTCTGAAAATGTCCGGTAGTGAATGGGTTCATTTGAAGTTGTTCTCGGCAGCGTGTCGGGATGTAATGGTTGACTTGACTCGTCTTCCTGTGTTTGGGGCGGCAAAAACTGTTGCTACCGACGTCAACAACACAACGTCGTCCTGAAATAACATTCAATCACTAATTAAAAAAGAACTTAATTGCGTATTGTATGTATTGTTATGTGTTTAGAGGCGGCTCATATTGCCCCATATTGGCTGGCGACTGGCGAGTGCCGTCGGATTACTTTTCGAGGCAGTTTAACAGATGGAAATGACTGCACTTTATACTGACAGCCTGACAGTTGTCGTTCTTACTGATAACTTTTGAACAAAACAAGTGTGTTGTTTTAGCTGGCAAAATTGCTACTGTGCTTCTGACGTCACTTTGTCTCATAGACAAAAATCTATGGGGAGAGTTTTGTTGAAAATGTCACTGTTTCTAGAGAGGAAAAGAGTATGCTGCTATGCATGTAAAAATGACATCAGTACTAAAGTGCCCCCCCCAAAAGACTCTGTAGTGATTTAAGGGCTTTTTTGTGATTAGATTTACGACAAATTGTCCTGCCCCCTTTTGGGGCGTGCCTCATGTTATGTTTTCAGTCTCATCGGTCTACGTCACGGGAGGGAGGCAAGCGTGGTAATATTTCTCGCTTTGTCAGTTCTGTTGTCTAAAACGGCGACCGATCGCCATCAAAATGCAAATGCACATTACTACTCTTGTCCACTTCAACCTGTGAAAGTCTTAAAGTGTTTTGCACAATAGTTTCGATTTATTGACATAAAACGTGATCTCACCTGATTACCTCCACAAAATCAAAAATACCGTGGCGATCGCTTCTCCACTTACACAGGCTGAAGCGGACAAGAGCATGAATGCGCACACGAACCCCGACTGGTTTCATTTCGGACATTTAGCTAAGCTAAATTTGTGTCAACTCTCAGGAGGGAGACGGCGGCTTGCAGCGAGCAGCAGGCAGATTGGATTTTTATATCCCCCCTCTTCCCTCTAGTGAATACCAGTAATTCGTCCACTTCTTTCCCAACAGTAGGATAACGGCACGGCTAACAGCAACAACTAGCTTCAGGCCGTTAAAACAAAAGGCTTTAGCACAACAACATTAGCTCCTTACTGTCCGCGCAGCGTGTGGAGGTGATCATGAGCCTGCGTCTTCATGTCGCGGGGTTACCTCCCAAGCAGTCACGTGCGGTGTCCGACACTGCTTGCAGCCGCCACCTTCTGCCCAAGTGAAGCGGCGTGAGAGTGAGGTAAGCCCTCATCAAACAAGCGCCAATGTTCAGGGAACAAAAAGTTCTAGCGAGGCTGACTGCACAGCCGAGTGTGGCCGCATTGGAACGTACCGTTTCGGCTGGTACGTTCCAAATTGGACGGCGTGTTGTAGGTCGAAAAACTGGGGCCATTCCTCATCCAAATAAATGTGCACATCTACTCATTTCCACACTCATTTCCACTTCAGTCGCTGTAAAAATCCGGACTGGTGTTTAATGCCTCGCCCGTCCTAACCGTGATCAGCAAAGAAGCTGTGTTTTTTTGGGGTTTTTTTTTTAAGCAAAGAAGCAGTGTGCGCTCGTTCCAGCATAAATAAAATGTAGCTCTGCTCACTTCCACATTTCCTCATTCTCATATAAATCATCGCCGTTGTTTTGGACGTTATAAGCAATGAAAGTACAATGATTTCCAATGGAGAGTTTGTAATTGGCCCCTCCTGTGACACCGACCGAACAAGGATAGAACGGCCATTCTCCTCATTAACAAGAGGCGTTATTCATGGAGTTACTTATTTCCTAATTTCTCCAAAATTAATGGATAAAATAAAAAATGGCAACTCTTTTCATTTTCCTCATCAAAAAATATATAAAATGAACGTGTTAGTGAAAACATGGCCATCCCGGCCGGCCGCACCGTCCCTTTAAGTATAAAATGTTGATTATCTAAAATGAAAACTAGTTGCTCGTTTATTATTAAAGTGGAAATCAAATGGAAATCAACCCATGTGATAGAACATATTTTTTGCAAAAATATGTTCCCAGCAGGCCCACTAGTTGAAACACGGCATTCTGATTAATATTGCATTTGTGGAATATGAGTTAAGCAGCAAAATCCACCCGTTTTTAGCCATCTCAGCTACACAAAACAGGTTAGCTGTGATTGGCCGTTACCTGAGCCCTGAGCAACTGTGATGTAATTTTCAGTCAACAGAAGTGACAAAATGGCCGCCCCCGGAGATGGCTAAAAATGGGTGGAATAACTCATATTTTCAATTTAGTGCCATCTAGTGGTGAACTAATACTACAGAATGTAATGACCTAAGTTTGAAGCGCGTGCAGTTTGTGCCTCAGAGAGACCACACGCGCAATATAAAATCAACGCTGTTACTCAAAACAACTTTGCAGCTTTATGGACAATTGTCAATCTCCCTCCCAAGCATTTCCCCCTGCCCCTGCCATATTGAGCTTTTGATGACGTATATCCCGGGTACATGCGACCTGGCCATTCAGACGGCGTTCACATTGCAAAAAATCTGATATAGGCCATTATGACTGTCATAAAAAAATTGATACAGGTCACAAATGGGCAAAAAAATCCGATTTGGGTCGCATTTGCCAACAGTCTGAATGTAGCCAAAGTCACGCTGGGATGTGTCAGTTGTGTCGTGTCTGCTGGACGTTTTCTGCATGCAAAGAGTTAAAAAAAACATGTTTACATTAAATTATGTTCCATTTTAGTTCTATGGTCCATACTTTCCATTGATTTTCTTTTTCAATTCAAAAGTGATCAATGATTTCATCATTAAAATATCTTAATGTGCATATATCCTATTCACTTCAATAGGCAGGAAATTAAGTGAAGCACTGCACACTTCGTGATTCCAACACGTACACATTCAATGCTGGCTGGCAGTTAGCGCATGCAATCACACAAGAGATGTTGCTGTTTGTTTTTCTATCGCCAGTAAACATGTTTTATCACACGCATATTGCACCTGCTGATGTTCAACAGTCTGTCTAATATATTTAAATAGATAGTGTGTAGAATTTAGTGCCATCTAGTGGTGAACTAATACTACAGAATGTAACGACCTAAGTTTGAAGCGCGTGCATTTTGTGCCTCAGAGAAACCACACGTCGCAGGCCTACCACCAATTTCTTCAGCATAGGTACAAGCAAAATAAGAATTAAATGTTATCACAAATGACTTCTAGTATTCCCTCAAGTGACAAATTGTAAGTGCATTACATTTGTTACAGGAAGAAAAACGTTGTGCAGGAAATACGTTGGCTAAGTTTGTCTCCTTCGGATACGAGTAGCAGAAAGATGGTGGCGAGACATGGCAGCCTCCTGTAGGGGAGGCACACCCTATGTAATATAATTAGAGATTACGTCACTTTTGATTATTTGATTTGATTTTTTTTTTAAAAAGTACATTGATGTGATAGAACATAGTTTTTGCATATTACTAAAATTACTAGTGGGTTGTCAAAATGACTGGACTTTGAAAAATCAAAACATTCTATATGCTGTCACTTTAATGAATAATTCGTCCACTTCTTTCCCAATTTTGATACGGATTGGTTTATTAGAAACATCAGACCTGCACTTATACCAGACAGATTTATAATTTTATAATTAGGACTTTCATAACATATTTAATACAAAGGTAAGACCAAATGCTTATTTAATTTGAAAAAACAGAGTTCAGAAAAACAACAATCCAACAACAAAGAACGTGACTAACTCATTCAGTAGCAGACATTTTTAGTCCCTCTTTTACCCTCACGTTTGAAAAAATTTGAAAAAAAATATGAATAAATTATTGGGATTGAATGGCTGGACTGTGAAAAGACACGTAAATATGTCTTTGGGATTGAATGAATTAAACATTATTTTCTTTTTCTTGCTATCACATTGATGAACAATTGATTCAAACAAAGCTTTCAAAAATTCCATACATGAAACACATTTCAATGAAGGTCAAAATTTAAATATTGCCTAATCTTGTATTTGGGATTCGTATTTTTATATCTGACTCCAGAGGAGTAGTGCCTTACCAGTCATGGACCTAATTTAATGCATTTTAAGGGTATAAAGGGCCCTTGTTTAGATGGGGGTGCCGGCATGTCATGAACCGGAAGTAGTCGTTGCGGCTATTATTCATCGCTTAAAATACATTCACCTGTAAACAACAGCACAAATCTCAGTAACGATGTTCATTTCATCTTGGTACAAGTATTTTATAGGAAACTGTCAAATCTGGTGATTTAGTTTAAAGGGGAAAAAAATATTGACTCTCAAACTGGGTCACAATCCTGTGCCCGGGGGCAGACCACCATTTCTGCGAACAACCCATACTGTATATATGTTATACAAATTTCCCCTCATTTGTACTGATTAAGGATGTCACGATATCCAAATGTCACGATACGATACTATCACGACATGAATCTCACGATACGATAATTAGCACACTATTTTGGGGAGGTTGGCGATATATAAAAAGCTCACGAGATACTGTATAAAAGCTCATGATATTGTAAAAAAAAAAAAAAAAGACCTCACAAAAAAATATTCTGTTTTTGTACATAATAACAGCATTCGCAAAGAAATAGGCTTGGCCAGTCATGCGCTCCTATTGGCGATTAGCGTAGGTCTTGAACATAGTTGGCATCAAATTAAACTGCACTAATAAACTAACCACTAGATGGTGGTGTAACTGCACATTTGGAAAACAAATAGGCTTTTAAACAATTTGCTGCCCTTAATATTGTGACATGACGACGACGATATATTGTGGCAGTTTTAATATCACGATATTGCCGATATTGTGTACTGATTAAAGTTGTCTTTCCTCCTTTGTTCTCTCCTGTTTACTCTCTGTTAATGGAGGAATCTAGTTACCGGGAAATCCACGTTTTCCTTGACAATCACGCAGTTGTTTGTGGTTCAACAAAATAATATAGTTGGCGCTTCAAAATGTTTGCCGATAAGAACACCAAAGTAGGAATGTGCGCAAGGTTTCAATTGCAGATTGTAATTGGTTTGTGATCATCCAGTTCTGGCTAGCTCAGCCATGTCACATGTGCCGCTGCACAGTGTTTGTTTTCCGGTGTTTTGCTTACTAGTGAATACCTAACACGAAACATTGAAAAATGGATTAAAATGAAAACTTGTTCATTATGTTGAATAGACTAGGCCCAGAAATGTGCCTGTGGTCTGCATCCCCGTTTGCCTGTTTAGCTATGTTTAAATTGGGAGTGTAGCACTGAATAAATCAGGTATGCAGGACATGTGCTGTCTGTACGCATACAGCACTGTACATGCACCTGGCCTGAAACGTGTTGCTGAATGCACATGCTCGCTTTACCTCTCATGTGAAAAGGTGGTAAAACCTCTGCTGGCCTTTGATAAGTTCAAACAAGGTCAGACATTTTTAGACACACGCAGTATGTCATGTTGTCATTTTTATAAACTGTTGCAAAATATATCAGTTGGAGGACACAGCCTTGGAGATGTGAGTGCTTCTTCTGACAGGGTGATCCGGAAACAGCAGCAGTGTTCATTTGGAATGAACACTGATTTTTGTGAGACTAGTAGAGAAAATTAATCTTCTGTGTACATTTATTGAACTGACTGTACTCAGCTGGATGAATAATATGGTGGATTAAAACATAAAATCCCAAACTGCTCCATATTTGGTCATAACAAGAGCTCGTTTCATTGTAGATGAGCAGTGCCCGCGTTGAAAACAGCAACTGGTTGATATTAGTGGAAGTGTGTGTATACACTTTGATGTTGATGCTTTGAAAGGGCGTGGGAATAGTCTTTGCATGCACGAGGCAGAGATGCTTCACAGGGAATATCACTAGGTTGCTTAATTGAACCTTTCTATTTATGATACCCACCACACCTCTCTGGATTCAACACATAATACCATAGCGAACGAGTGCATTATTCCCAAGGCGACCAACAGAACAAGGAGGGATTTATTACACAGTGCAGGAATCAAGAAATCCCTAGCTCATTGTATTATTCAGTGATGTAAAACCTGAAGGAGGGGGAGTTTAGAACAGAATTAGACAAGAAGATTACAGAGAAAACCCTGTGCCCATGGTGGGGTCAGCAAGAAGGATTAAAAAAAATAACTTTGATATACATTTGTTGACTGCCAGATCTCACTCAGGAGAGAAAAAGTTATCCCGAATATAGGTCACTGAAGACCGGCATTGCTACCAAGCTGACAATGTATGTCGATCATCTGCAAAACAAATACCTGATCACATAATGTTTAGCTCTAGTCAGTTCAAAAAGTAATACTATAAACCCAGAAGATGAAAATATGGAGTTTGTATACCATTTGCAGTGTATCTTTGTAACTCTATTGTGGGGAGACGTCTGTGGGAATTTTGTCCATTCATCCAGAAGAGTATTTTTGAGTTCAAACATTGATGTTGGATTAGAGCGCCTGACTCACAAGCACTTGCAGTTCATCCAAAAGGTGTTTGATGGGGTTGGAGTCCGGATTGTGTGCTCGCTTGACAAGTTCCTTCACACCTAGCATATCCATCCATGCATTACGTGGTGCATTTCGACTGCAGTAAGAACTGTCTTATGTGTTTTAACCACAGTAGCCATGGTCTAAATTTAGTTCTACCCTACGATCTGATTGGACATTGATTGGATACTTTAACGTCTTCATGAAAATTCCATACCGTCGCTGTTTTGTGAAAAATATGTATGTCCAATTTCGTTTTTTAAATTTTTATTTGCACGTTAATTGGACGATTGTAACGCGGAACCCCATTCATGTAAAAATTAGTGCTGTCAAACAATTATAATTTTTAATCGTAGTTAATTGCATTTTTTCATAGTTAACTCGTAGTTGATTGCATATTTTATTTATTTTTTTAAAAATCCCTTGATTTTTCTGTTCCATTATTTTCTTGAATTTCAATACCCTTAAAATTACTCTTAATACTCTTAAGATTGATTTTCTTATGCATATACTTTAAAGTGAAGTCAACTCATTATTTTATAAGAATATGCTCCATGCAAGGAGTCACTGATAGTGTAGTGGTACACACGCCCGAGTTGTGTGCGGGCAGCGTGGGATCAATTCCCGCTCAGTGGTGGTGTCTGTGTGTGCCCTGCGACTGGCTGGCGACCAGTTCGGGGTGTAGTCTGCCTTCGTCCGTTGTCGGCTGGGATAGGCTCCAGCACCTCCCCACCATCCTGAGCGGTTTGGAAGATGACACATGCTCCATGCAAGCCCACTAGTTGAAACAAGGCATTCTGATAAATATTGTGTTTGTGGAATAAGAGTTAATCCACCTGTTTTTCGTCATCACTGGGGGCGGCCATTTTGTCACGTCTTTCAACTGAAAATGATATCACAGTTGCTCAGGGCTCACGTAACGACCAATCACAGCTCACCTGTTTTCTGAAACTGAGCCATGATTGGTCGTTGGTCATCTGTGATGTCATTTTCAGTCCACAGAAGTAATAAAATGACTGAGATGGTAAAAAATTGATGGATTTTACAATTTAACTCAGGCCCCTCAGCCCTTTTCAAACACACACACATACACTCACACACACTCGCACGCGTGCGTCTTTCAGCTGTTAGTAAAAGCATGCTACTGAACACCAATTGATTGGCTAAAGTTGTCTTGCTTTAGAGAGAAAATATACATGACAAACACAACGCTGCATTTTAAGGGCAAACAAGGAAAGTCTTATCTAATCTAAGCAGTCTATGCAACCATAGCATATATCTGTATGTACAGTATTTATGTATATGCTGCAGCTACCTAAGATCTAAGCTAAATGTTAGCTGGAAATGTGCATTTGTGTGTTGAACCTGTTGGTTCAATGTTGCAATTAGACGTACTTAGCCGATTCTGACTTTGGGTCATGAGCCGCATCGCGTCATTCTATGGCTAGGCGTCAGCCGAATGAGCCAGGATGACCGACCCCGTGAAGGGCGACTGCTGGCACCACGGTGTCCCAGCTGCCGCGTAGCTGTGGAGATCTGTACTAATTGGCCCGCCCAAAGTCGCCGCTGCCCGGCCGGGACGAAGCGAGCCGAGGAACTGAGCGCGAGTGGGGGCGAACTAACATGCTATTGCTACGCAGCTTCGGCAGCAGGAGCCCGAGGTGGCGCGGGTGCGAGCACACTTTTTTTTTTAATCGGTCGTACTTTGTTTGTAGCTCTTCCGCGCGGAAGGAATCGAAACTTAGCACCGACATTCTAAAATCTGAACGGTTCCTGGTGAACCGGAATGATGGAACTGATTCCACTCGAATCCGGGGTTTCTGTGCCCAACCCTAAGCAAGTGACAGCCGTGCATGTGTCTGCCGAGCAATTCATTCTCATCGTCAATATTTTGAAGCAGATGTAATGCCTCCTCTACTCTAAAGTTGTTTTTTTTCAAGATACATGTATAGATCATGGTGACCAGCAGCCTTTATCAATGCAGCCGCTGGTTGCTATGGAAACCTTAATTACACGATCCAAAAAATTGACGGCGTCAAAAGGGGGTTGGATTAACTTCGAAAATAACGCGCTAAATTGACAGCTCTAGTAAAAATTAAAAAAAATAAAATAAATAGCCATAAGTGTTTTTCACAGGACATATGTGAAGATTGCCTGAAAATAAATAAGACTAAAACAACTGCAGAGGTCACAAGAGCAGAATCAGCAAATGCTTTACGATCTTGTCGTTTGAATGGTATCATTGTTACTGGATAGTTTCTGTATGCTTGCTGCTGCCACCGTTTGGATTGGAGGTGTAGTGCTGTTACTTCTGTTGCTCTCCCCCAAAAGTCATAGGTTGATTTCCCTAAAGTTTTCAGGGCCTCAGGCTGAGGCAAAAATTAAGAAATCTAAGGATCTTTCTTTTTTTTTTATTACTCTAAGTTACCTGAAACAAGATTATTTTGTTGCAAATGCACCTCGAGATCAAAAAGAGCCTTCCCCAAACCGCTTGACCTTATGTGTTTGGTAAGTCAGCAACTCAGTAGGATGTAGGCGGAGAACTGTGTTGGGCCCTATTGACCTATCTTTGGCCCTGTTAGTATGGAAAAATAGAGTGTTACATTTCCTTCCAAGGAGACAAGACAGGATGAGTGTGGCGTGATCAGCGAAGTATGTGTCACACACTCTAGAAAGATGGAAAACACTTCTCCCATAAAAAAAAAGTGTCAGAACTTTTTGAGCCCTCATCAAGTTTCTTGGGAGTCATTGAAGCCCAGCCGAGTAATTGTCTTTCGTGGATCTATCAAAACACCACATGTCTATAAATTAGAACGTTTTTAGACTCCTCTAGACCCCTACTGTGTGATGATTGAATCGCATGTTGCTTTTTAAAATGGAATGCCTTCTGAAATGTGTGTCATCTCTGTTATGGAAAGGAGCTGCACTCAGTGACAAGTTCTTTAATTTAGCTCAACTCAGTCAACTCTAGTTTTAATATAGTGGCTGAAGGAATAGTACAAAGATACAGGAGTCTGAAACTTATGCTTTAACATTTTAGAGAAGATACAGAAGTCTGAAACTACATCTTAAGACAGCCCAAAGTTTAAGGTTAAGAGTTTGTAGACTACAGTAAATCAAGACTAAATGTAATGAGGACCGCAAATCATTAAAGCAGTAGCCCAGTATGTGCTAATTTTACCTTAAAATAACCTCTTTGAAATCATTGGGATGGTACATGGCTGGTAATAAAGAGAGTAGTGTCTCCCTCGATTACCTTCTTTAGTGATCAAAAAGATTTTGGTCTCACATAGAACACTCATCATGAGGCAGTTGTCACTTCTCAGAATTCTTTGCAGTGCTTGCACAGATTTGGCTGCATCTGTTATTTGTGTTTGTGCTTTATTACTGCATGCAGTTGTTTGTTCATGTCCTATTGTGTTTGGTGCTGGATGGCTGGTACATTATTTGTCATGAATAAAATAATCCTTTTCAAAGTGAAATTGTTTAATTGCCTGCAGGACACATGGTGATCCCTCACGCCATATCTGTTCTAATCACCAGATTCTGGATTTTTCCATCGTGGCAGAAGACTGTGTTCTACTGAGTGCCATTTTTAGGAGTTGTTTTTGTATTCCAACAGGGAAGCATTAGAATCTTGGACAAATTTGTAGCAGTTTGTAACAGTGCTTGAAACCTCAGTATGGGTAAAAAATGATACAGCATATAATTATTTTTAGGGTTGTCCCGATCACATTTTTTTTGACCCCAAGTCCCAGTCGAAGTTACTTGATTTTGAGAATCTGCCGTTATGAGTCTTGGTCCAATACCTCTGTGATGCAATGAAGAAGAAAAAAAAGACTACGTCCAAGTTGTATCAATTATCTTAATTCTTTTAAATGTATCTTTGTAAATGACCGAAAATCAAAGAAGTAAGCTATTTTATTCTTGAGTGTAGAAATTAAGAACATTTAAAAAACAGCATTAGCCGATTCCGATCAACTGGAAATTTCGTGATTGGCCCCGATTTCCGATCATGTTTATCAGATACGGACAACCCTAGTTATTTTTACCATTTTGCATGCTAGTCAGAGGAGTTACAGCCTTATGTAATGCAGTATCTTAAATAATTGGAGAATTCCCCATCGGTGAACACTTTATGGTTCACCGACGCCATTCGTCCTCAACCTTTTTTTCCAGCATGGACCGGTTCGCGGTATTTCCGATTTTTCACAGGCTAGCAACCATTTGTGGACAAGGGTTCACCTGGCTGATTGACAAGTGTGGGTGGGGATGCCATCGAGATGTATATTCACCACTACAATAAAAAAGACAATAACGACATTTATTTTTTGGTTTGTAATTTCTGGTTTTGTACACAAGTGCCAGGAATTATATAATTATTTATATATATATATATATATATATATATATATATATATATATATTTGTATATATATATATATATATATATATATACATATATATATATACATATATATACATATATATATATATATATATATATATATATATATATATATATATATATATATATATATATATATATAGCCCTTGAAACATCATGCTTATCAGCCTGAAATAGTTGTTTAAAGTCACATTCATGACTGGTACGTATATTTGTCCTTTTTATTGGCTCGATATATATATCGATAGGTTCAGTGACCTTATCCTTTTGTGCAGGGCTTTCATGTGTTTTCCTGGACAGCTGTTTCCACGGCATAGCTCTCAAGCTTTTTATCTCCGCGTCAAGCTCACTTAGGCACCTAATCTGTACTAATACCCGCCGAATTAGTGATGAGGACAGGGGGGTAAACTGCCCACACTTTTTCAGTCCAAAGCGGAAACCAAAATTCTAGATTTAACAGAAACTTATTGTACTAAATTAATCACGCGGAATAATTTAGTGTCATCTTTGATTTCTATTTCGGCAGCATATACTGATATTTTGGACTCATAAGCATGCCTGGCCTAGTTAGATGTGGTATTAAGTTACACAGTACATGTAGAACATTTGATACTCAATGTCAGAATAATGTGCAGTCATGCGTCACTTGCACACACAGGCTTTTGTCAATAGGCTAAAAGGGTATATTTTTTCAAAAATACAAATAAAGGCATATTTTCCAATTAAAAACAGCAGACCTCGATATATTTTGTGTAAAGAAATACAAATTCGTTTTCCATAAGTATTTAACTATAGCACGCGGACATATCCAGTGATGTTATTCTCTTTTGCTCTTTTTTGGGCATTGTACTTTGTTTCCCATTCGAGGTACTGTTCTGTGCCACCACCAGCTTTCGTGTTTACATTTCCTTTCCAAAGCATTAGAAAACATTTAAATAAACTACCACAAAACAAAAATATAATCAAGGCCTGTTGTTTTGTGGTAGTCGAGGCCTGCTGCTTGAAAACCAGATGATACTTGATTCAGACCTTTCTAATGAGCTTCTTGAAGATAGCTCTGAAATATTTTCAAATGGAAGTGTGACCTGCTTTTGTTATGTTGCTTCCATCTGTACTAAACAAGCTGTCGTCTTGTCATGATCTCCAAAAGGACAGTGATCTAATCAGCTTAGATTGCCTGCTTTAGCAGGTGACCCTAGACACTTGTGCATATCAAAGCGCCCAAAGGTCGAGGACAGGTTATCCTAACCTATCTTTTATGATCGAGACTGTATAGAATAGATGGCGTCTCTGCTGCTTGTCCTTCTTACCTTTACACAGTTGCTAAATTCAGTCTCCGGTCCCATACTGTAGATTTGCAGCGTTGATCTTGACGTTGGGATCTGAGAGAGTTCAGACCATCATCCTTGATAGTGTGATCGTGAGCTTTGAGTGTGTTCCTTGATTCCTATTATTGTGGAAGGGATTTTGCATGAATTTGCATGCGGACTAATGGCTGTCAGGACGATTCAACTGGCGCTCCCTGCCCAGGCCAGTGTTTTTTGAACCATCAGGCCCGCACAGGCAATAGCATCAGGCCCACAGAGAGGGGGGAGAAAGAGAAAAGGGCTCGGCAGCCAGTTGAACTACTGGCATGGTGAGCTTGCCCTAAAAGAGCACATGCCTCCGTGCACAATTATCCAGTGTATGGAAACAACTCCCCCACCCTCAACACACACAGACAATAGTTTGACCAACACAACTATAAATGGAAGATGAAAAACAAAAGTAGGACAAAGAGCGTCAGAATGTAAAATCAAGTCACTGATATGGGATTGACATTTATCTCCTCCAACTGAGTTTATGGTATTACAGATGAGCATATGCTCAAGTATCCCCAAGGAGAGTCTTAAAATGAACACAGCACATCGGCGCATGTCAGCTGGTATTGTGCAAATTAGCGTGATATCATCACTATCACAAAGATTAATGCAGCGGAAATTGTTATTCTGCATTGCCTCGTCTTTGTTTTGCAGGCTACTTCAGCGTCTTGGCAGTTGTACTGAGGACAGACAACAACTCGCCGTGGACAGATGAGTTTGACAGTAAGAACCATGACGAAAAATGAATTGTCCTGTATTCAACGCGTGCCGTGACATCACATCTTTTTGTCGACTGCAGGAATTGAGTTGTCGTGTTTGATCGACTCGATTTCCACGAACAATCCTAGAATTGAGTGGAAAAAGATTAAAGCGGAGGGACCAAGCTATGTGTACTTTAACAAGAAAGTTTCAGGTAAATTAATCAGACACAAACAAAAGTAGAAGACTGTGTCTCACTACTTATTCACTGACAAATGACATTGGTCTTTATGTCCTTCTTTGTGCAGGTGACTTGGAGAACCGAGCAGTGATCAGAGAACCTGCCACATTAGTGATAACCAACGCAACCCGATTGGACACGGCAAAATATCGTTGCGAGGTCACAGCTGCTGACGACATGAAGTCCTTTGACGAGATTGTGATTGACCTTGTTGTTCGAGGTACAGTATTCTAAAACAGTGGTTCCCAACCTTTTCTGACTTGTGTACCTCCAATTCTTTTTTGTCACACCATAAGCACCCCTTCAGTCATACGTAACACAACTGATTACACTGCACAAAAAATTGTACCTACATTTTTGATTCATGATTAATATTGCGTTTGTGGAATATAAGTTAAGCAAAATCCACCTGTTTTTGTCCATCCCAGGGGCCGGCCATTTTGTCACTTTTGTCGACTGAAAATGACATCGTAGTTGCTCAGGGCACAAGTAACGACCAATCACGGCTCAGCTTCAGAAAACAGGAGAGCCGTGAAATGGCCGCTCCCTGAGATGGCTAAAAACGGGTGGATTTTCCTATATTCCATAAACGCAATATCAATCAGAATGCCCTGATTCAACTAGTTGGCCCGCATAGAACATATTCTTGAAAAAAAATATGTTTGGGTTGACTTCCCCTCAACAAGAATAATATTCAGACCCACTATAGCAGTTCTACTTTCTTTTCATCAGTCATCTAAGCTTTAATGAGACACTTGAGCTAATGTGTGGCTCTTGTGATTTTGGCGCAGCTGTGCCACAGGTTATTGATCTTAGAAATAAACGATTAAATGTTTCCATCTACCCCCCTGGTTGAGAAACACCCCTCGAAATGACCTGTGCTTCTGATTTTCCTGTAAAGGTCTTTAAGGATGTAGACTTCAAGTGATATAAATATGACAGCACAGCAAGATTATTCCAAATTTAGGCTAATAATAACACGATTATTTTGCCCTTAAAAGAGAGACCTTGCCCGGTGAGTTCACACTTTGGATGCGGTAAGATGACACCGTGTTGTAGGTCGCACCAAGCCTTTGGCATACATGTGAGGATGTGTTGTGACCAGACTAGACCCAGCCAGCTGCAAAGGCATGTTCTGGGCTATAAGGGGAAACCTCTGAAACTGCATCTGCTCTGAATTGCAGTGCTAAAGAAAGCAAGCGCCACATGTTTTGGTGGCATTTTTTGGCATCACTCAAAAATCAAGTTCCCCATCTGAACCGTGAACGATAAGCATGCGCCATGTTGGGATCACTTTAAAGCATCCTAGTTGTGAATAAGGCCCAGCAGCATCACACTGCATCTACTTTTTGAAAGAACGTACCTCTTATCTCATTGGATGCTGCAATATTGTCACAATATTCCCTTTTTTTTTTTTTTTTCACTACAGTAAAGCCTGTTGTTCCAAAATGCAACGTCCCCAAATCTGTACCTTTTGGGAAGTCAGCCGAGCTGAGTTGTTTGGAGGAAGAAGGTTTCCCCAAGTCTCTCTACCAGTGGTTCAAGGACAAAGAGGAAATTCCTGATGACCCAAAGAGCAGCACAAAGTTCTTCAACTCGTCATACACGCTGAACTCGGAAACAGGAATTCTGGTTAGTATGTGTGTGCATGTGTTTGGACAAGGACACGCATGAGCGAGGAAGGTGGGGCAGGGACAGTGGCCGGACGCCCAGGGGTGGGCTGGATATTTTGGGTCGACAGTTGATGGTGCAGGAGGGCTCGAGCCACAAGGGGAATCTGCTGTCCTCGCTTGCACATTCCTCTATGGACTCGCTTTGGAGGACGCTGGTCAGTCCACAAACTATCCACCACCCAAGTCCTCGCTGGCCTCTAAGATGTGAAATATCACACCCTACTGCAGTCTCCTCCTTTGTGTGAAACGTCAGAGCAAGTCTTAACTTGGGACAGCATCTTAAAGTGCCAGCTGTAAACTAATGAGGTTTGGATGCTAGTTCTTCCGCACTTGTGCTATCACCATTGGACGGTTATTTTTTGATAGCTCTACTCGTGGGAAAACAATGCACACCAATGGATGGCTAACATGGAGCTAGCTAACTGGATGCTGGATTGATTTACATTATTATGAAGAAATTAACTTCCTGTGTTTTAATAATTTCATAATCATAAAAGAACAAAACATAATGTATAATATGACATAAAAATGTAATATATATACATATATATATATATATATATAAATAACCCTATATAATATAATATAGTAATCATAATATCACAAATATTTTTGAAATATTTCATTACATCCACCCATGTATTACTTACTTATTACTCAGTGAACATTTGTCCAAGTTTTTAAAAAGGCCAGTGTAATATTGCACCCCAAGGTTGGTATGTTGGTTTAAAGGTTGACTGCTTTCCAAATGGAGTACACTTTCATGGGCTGCACAGACAGTATTGAGTGTAAAACCTTGTCAAGACATCACAATCACGTCCACTGTTCGGAGTCAAACACAAATGCAGAGTTAAATTCAATTTTTTCTCTGTAAAGCGGTTTCCGTCAATGTCTTTGACATCTGAATGGGACAGAAAATTATCATCATTCAGTTTGATTAGTGAAATGGCTGTACTCGGCAAAACACTGACAGTCTCTTTTCTTCTTTTCCCAATGTAGAAGTTCATCTCAGTCAGAAAAGAAGATGCTGGCGAGTACTACTGCCGAGCAAAAAACGATGCAGGATATGCTGAGTGTGCGCCGCAAAAGATGGAAGTCTGTAAGTGCTGCCTCAATGTGTAGTTTGAATTTGAGAGTCCAATACAGGAAGTCCTCGATATACGAACGGGTTTTTGTAGTACAGGAAGTGCTAGTATGCGAAAGTGCGGTGTTTGGCGCGCAACCCACTGCAAATACACGAGCAGAGGTAAACAAGCTCAGAGACGCAGCTCAAAAGCACACTTCTGGAGGGAGGAGGAATCCGGCTGCTTCATTCCTGCGGTGAGGGACATGAATATCAAGTGTTTTATTGACAGTTGAAAGTAACAAGCGGAAATTAACGTCCATTTGAGTCACGACGCCGTGTGTCACCGTTTACAGTGGGTTATTCGACTGCCGGAGCAACTCTGTCCACTCATTCATGTAAATGGGTTATTCCCATTGTTTCAGAAATCGGAATTTTGACCTTAACCCGAATATTTGACTGAATGTAAACGCAGTCACTATGGTGCTGGTGACAAAAGAGAAGAGGAAGAGGCACACGCGTCGTAAAGTCCAAACGTCGTAGGTCGCGTACGTCGTAATTCGAGGACTTCCTGTAGTTCATCGGGGACCATAGACTATATACAATTAATTTCTGTACAGTACACACATGACAGAATTTTGAGTACCCCTCTGTTAATGAAAGAAAAATCCAAAGTGGTCACTGAAACAACTTGAATCTGACAAAAGTAATAATAGATAAAAATGTAACGAAAATCAACCAGTGAGAATCAGACAATGTTTTTGAACAAAAACAAAACAAACTCATGAAAATGGGGATGGCCGCGTACCGGGAGCTGAACATAATTTTTGGTTTTTCTAATTCTATTTAACAACAAATCAAAAGCAATGTCTGGTTTGCACTGGTTAATTTTCATAAAATTTGTACTTACGATTACTTTTGTCTGGTTAAAATTACTTTTTGTGATTACTGTGGGTTTTTCTTTCACTAACAGAGGGGTGTGTGTACAGTACCTGTACCAGTACTTGCCCTGTCTTTCTGAACCAATCGTCATTGTCGCATTACTGTGATTCATCTCCACAGATGATATTGATGTTGTGGGGATTGTACTGGGAGTGGTGGTGGTGGTCGTGGTACTTATATGTATATCGGCCGGCATCTGCTGCGCATATAAGCGAGGTTACTTCGCAAGTCAAAAGCAGGCAGGGAACAAGTAAGACATCGACCCATCCTCCCACACTGATGATCAAAGGCTACATGTTGTACACGTATTCACTTCCATGTGATCTCTGTGTTGTAGCTATAAAGTTCCAGCGAAAGGAGATGGGGTGGACTATGTCAGGACGGAGGATGAGGTATGTGTATTCCACCAAAATTGAAAATGATCGACCAAATAATGGAAAGAATTATGCTGAATATCATTACTTGTGAAAAATATTTTTGGGTGATATATTGTACATTATAATAATGCTTTTTAGTGTACATAGTAAATATGCAAACATTGGTGATTGTCTCATTTGTGAAATGAGTAGCATTGTAGCTTAGTGCATCTGCCTCACAGTTTTGCGATTCTGTGTTCAACTTTGGGCTCTTGCCTGAATTAAATGTATGCAAATGTAATTGTTAATGTTTCGTTTGTCTATATGTGCCCTGCAATTGACCGGCGACCAGACCTGTCTTTCGCCCAAAGTCATCTGGGATAGGCTGGATGGACAATCTGGATGCAATAAACATTTGTGGTTTAGCATTTTTGGGGGAACTTATCAAATTTGCCAGAAAGCGTACCTATCCTCTATTTTAAAGCCATGTCTGATATAAAATACTGCTTCTGCACCATTTACAGTTACATTTTTGGGTAGGCGTCAGTTACAGCTTTTCACTATTCGGCCCTTATTACGTTGGGGTACACACACATTGGACAAGAACTCTCTACAATATAAATGTTTTTGCTAGGCCTTATTTGCAAGGTATCATGAGTATTCGCCGACGGTTTAGAGCCTCAAAAACAGCATAATATCATTTCAAAGTAAAGACAAAACAGCGGACTTCCTGTTTGGTTTTAGCATATATCTCCAAAAGACTGACAGGTCCGTCACCGACGGATGCGGTTTGTCACGATTACTCTGACGGGCGAAAATCCACTTCCGTCAGTGCTTAGTCCATCATTTTTTAGTGTCCCGTCAGTCGTCAGCAAAACGGGCATCTGTCAATGACTGCCCACCTCTGATAATTTCTAAAGAAACACTTGGGATCTCGCAGCGGTGGCTGTTTGAGACCTAAGTCTTGAGCTATGTTTAACACAAGATGACCACAGAGGCTTTGATCAAAGGATTTAACCAATTTTTTTTTATCTCATTATCTTTTGATCTGACTTTCAAAGAAACTATTGTTACCACAAAGTACCTTATTTTCTGGACTATAACCCGCACCTTTCTATAAGGCGCATCCGTTCTATTTAAAAAAAATACTAATGAAAAAACGATATATAAGCCACATCGCCTTATAAGACGCACCTATCTAGGTTGAAATTTGATATTGATGTGCATTTACAGAACGATTTTGAACTGTAAATGTACATCAGCGCTGTTCTCTTCCTGGATAGCAAGATCGATGGCCTTCAACTTAAAACTTGCATCATACGAACTTCTTCGTGTGGCTTCCGTTGGATTTTGACTCACATTTAACTGAACTGAACACTTTTGTCAGTTAACGTCCACTTTTTATTGCTGTATTTCCCCATACCACCCAATGCAATGCTTAGTGCGTAGCGCCCTCGCCTGTTGAACTCCTCCACCTGCAGTCACATCCTGTTAATGGTGTCAACAGGTTCCATGATGACGGTCGGGGATTTGGAATTAATTAACTGTTTGTAATTTGTCATCCGTGGTCTATCTGCTAAAGAAAAAGTAGCGTATTCTTCTTTGCATTGATTTTTCTTTTAGTTTTGATTCTAATTCCGGTTAGAGCACTCCTTGCGGTGGAAGAAAAATCCTCAGAACAGCCGTACGCACCTTTATTTAAGCCGCATGGTTCAAAACCAAGGAAAAAAGTAGCGGCTTATAGCACGGAAAATATGGCATTTCTTTCATAAAGTAATAAAATCTTGCATATTTCTTCCAAATTTCCATGATGGACTATCTTTGCCAAAGCAATGACCTGTTGGATGGCCGCTTTTCTCAAGCGTCTGTTTTTCTTATCAGTGGACCATTTCAGCTCTACATGCACACTGCATGCAATAAATACAGTCAAGACAGGTTTTACCTGGATAAAACTTATGCTGTCTTTTATGCTCTTTGTAGGGAGACTTTCGACATAAGTCGTCATTTGTGATCTGAACGTGATGCAAGGATGACAGTGGGAAAGTGCCAAGTGAAACAAGTGACATGTGCGGCTGCAGTCCTCGCAGTCTCATCACGGAGCTGCCACAGTTCATGCTCTGAGCTCTCGGCATGACTGAAATCCAACGTTTTCAAGTTTGCCAAAGGTGACAAGATTTCGCAGGACAACAGTTTGCAAAAATCTTATCATATTCAGCACATAGGAACTGTTTTATTGAATTACTGTATTAAACCGTGGACTTGGAATTTATTTCCTGGTTCAAACTCAAATCCACTTGGATGAAATATTTCACAACACATAGTCCCACCAAACTCAGTCAAATATGACACATTTCTACATGACACTTCAAACTGTTTGTCATTTGTATAACATTTATTTTCTACTGTTGAAATTTGTCAGACTATTTTTGATGGGATATATTTTAAATGCCTATAGATAAAGGTTTACTTTTTTAAATATTTGTAAAATACTAACTGTGTTTTTTATTGTAATTATTCTTTGGTTGTGGGTTTCAATATGTTACTTTAACCACTTTGCATCAACCTGTAAGCATTTATACCTTTGCCACCGGAAAGAAAGAACGATGAATCAGGGCAGGCTTGCGTCAGCATATCAACATGTGGTTCATGATCAGCGGTCGTGCGTATTGAACTCTCTCCGCTGGGATCGCCCAGGTTCTGTTGTCAAAAAACAAACAAAAGCAAACCTCTGTTTTGTTTGTAGTCTTAGAAAGAGGTTTTGAAGAGTGCCAGTCAAATGCTGTGAAACACTGTACACAATCAGTGCTGCGTTTTCTTGATTTTTAAGTGTCCTTCTCAGCTTGCTGTTCATTTTGTATATATTGAATTCTCTGTCCTATTGCTGTCATTCATAATGTACGTTCAGTATTACTTTATCGGAATAAAGTTTGACAGGGTGTGTAAGTTAGCCTTCCAGACCCCTCGCCCATTAAAAACATGCTGTAATACTTGGTTTGGTTCTGCAACAGAAATGCAATGAATGTTCTGCGAGAGACTGCGACCTTTACAAGGTCTTTTAAATGATGGTTAAAGCCAGTCATCAACAAAGCCTTTAATGACAAAATGTACTGCACCCGCAACATCGGCAAATTGTATCAACTGCATTAACAAGTAGTGTAACCTGCAAAGTAATAGAATTATTAATAATAAATACAATATGATGTTGAGTCATTTTGTTCAAAAGGCCACCACAATTAAATCTGCCTAATGCTACAGTCAATGTTTAAAGTAACATTTTAATAGCTGCCATTTAAGTATAAAGAATAATTAACCCCTGCAAAATAAATCTACCCAACCTTTGAATAGTCTGGCACAAGGTATTTGCCCAGCGATACTGTGACCTTGTGGCATTTTATAGGTACTGCAGGAAGTAATAAAAGTATTGTTTGTGCTGGCCTGCGGGCACATAGCTTGAGCTTTGGCCTTGTCAGTATGTACTGTTTAAAATTGATAGCAGACACTGTTGTCATAAGACCCAATGTCAGCTCACTAAAACGTGTCACAACCTTCTCCGATCAATTTTACATTAGTTGTACTTGTTTGCATTATGTTTTCCCCGATTGGCTATTTAATTGTGTATTTCCTATGTCACTGTAAGTTTCTGTAATTATTGTTAACATCACACTTTTCCCCTTTGGCATAACTGGTGTTCTTTTGCTTCCCGTGGAACTCACTGCCTGTGGGAAGGGCCAAGGTGGTCGGGTGCATAAGGAACTGGGTGGCAGCTGAAGGTGGCGGAAGCTGGCTCTAAGGACATAAAATGTCATCCCTCTGACTGGGAAAGAGTCTGAGTTGATGTGTGAGGTCGAGAAGTTCTAGATATAACCAGGCTTGCTTCAATACACAGCTTGGACTCTTGTGCCAATCCTCTTGAGACCTCCTCCCTGGCCATAACAGTGTTCTGTTATCGGGCTTCTGTGCTCATCAAGAATTGATGATAACAAACATCATGTTCAAACAAAAGAGTATCCGTATGTGTACTTATGTTATGCACTGAGCACGAGGGTAGGACAGGGGCCGCAGTTTGCCGATCAACTTTGCAGTGCAGTTGTTGGACTTACGGCTGCGTGTCTTTGACACTCCGGTGAAAACATGGTCTGCGCTGTCAACCCATCACCACCTGGTGGTGTGTTGGTTTTGATGGTGGGGTAAGACACTGGTCTGACCTGGCAGACCCGAATATATTGTGAGGGTCTGCTGGGCACATCTGGCAAAGTACCCTGTCAGAAGGAGTTGCAACTCCACGCTCCCACAGACTTTGACCACGTCCTGGGGTTAGATATTCCCGGCCTCCATTGTTGAGGTGACTGAATAGCTGTGGTCATTGCCTCTCCTGGCAACAATCTCTGAAACCTTTGGTGGACATCGGCGGAGAGGGATGCTGTTATATTAAAGGAGGAATCCTTTCGATCCTTTTTGCCCTCTGCAATTTGGAGGCAAGTGATACAGCTTTGGTGGTCGCTCAGGCAAAAACTCAGGCATAGGAGGAGTTTGGTGAGGCCATGGAGAATGACCTCCAGACGACTTCTGAATTCTGGTCCATCATCTGGCATCTCATGAGGGGGAACAGTGATCCCAGAGGAATCAAAAGGTGTGCTCCAACTACAGGGGAAGCACACTCCTCAGCCTCCTTGTATGGTCTATTCAGGAGTTGTGGAAAGGAGGTTCAGTCGAGAAGTCGAATCTCAGACTCACCTCGGAACAGTGTGGTTTTCATCCTGGAACAACAACCAGGATCCTGGAGGGTGAACAGGGCATCGCCCAACGAATCTACATTGTACTTTGTGGACTTGGAGAAAGAATTAAACCGTGCTGTCGTGGATGCTCCGGGAGTAGGAGGTACTGGACCATGTTATGGTCTGTGCATCCCCAATATAACCGGTGTCGGAGTTCGGTTCGCATTGACGGCTGCCTTTTGTCACCAATTCTGCTCGTAACCTTTTTGTACAGAATTTCTAGACACAGTCGAGGTGTTGAGGGGTCCCAGTTTGGTGGCCTGAGAAATATGTCTTTGCTTTTTACAAGTGATGTGGTTCTCTTAGCTTCAACAAGCCACCGTCTTTATCTCTCCCTGTGGCATTTCACAGCTGTGTTTGAATCTTTGGATTTTGATGAGGATCATCACCTCCAAATCTAAGGCCATGCTCTTCCGTGACATCGGTAGAGTGCCCCTCCAATTTGGATATGAGGAGTTAAAATATCTTTGGGTCTTGTTCACACGTGAAGGAAAAAAGCAAAAGTGGATTGGTGCTATGCCTGCTGTGAAGCAAAATTTGCATTAGTCTGTCATATTGAAGAATATGCTGAGACAATAGCCGAAGCTCTCGATTTAAAGGTCAATACGCATTCCCACCCTGACCACAAGCTGCGTGTCGTGACAAAGGAAAAAGATAAAGATACGAGTGGCCAAAATGAGTTTCCGTCGCAGGGTGTCCGGGTTCCCCTTAGAGATAGGATGAGAAGCACTGTCAGTTGGGAGAGGCTCAGATTAATTAAAGCTACAACTCCTCCACAAAAAGAGGAGCCAGTTGAGGTGGCTCAGGCATCTAGGTAAGATACCTCCTGGACCTTTCTGGTGAGGTGGTCTGAGGATGTCGCACTGGCAGAGCTCCAGTGACGATCCAGGACATACTGGCCTGAGAAGTCCTCGAGATACCCCGGGAGAGCTGGATGAAGTGGCTAGGGAGAAGGAAACCAGGCTCTCCTGCTTAAGCTGCTATGCCATAGATTAATTTGCAAATGGCAAAAGGTGGGGTGGGGAATACCATTTTAGATGTTATATTTATTACTCGTAGGGCTCTGGAAGGTTAACAATTTTACTGATTGTACATAGGTACTTTGTGTTGTTTAATTCCTGTCAAGACAATGAAAAAAAAGATCCTATTAAAAGGCGATATGACGCTCTTGCCATTTATATGACTGATAAAAGGGTAACATCAAACCATTACATTTATAGCATGTTGGCAGTAAAATGTTACACCGCGTCTCCACACTGAGCCTTGTCACTGTTCTTTAACAGCTGAACAATTCACTTTCTTCATTTCATCGTTTTTCTTGTTCTACTTTGAACCATGTAAATTAATTCCATGCATCTTCTCTGATCACCTTGCCCATGAATGTGTGAGAAATGTTCACCAAATATCAATCATGGTACACAAGATCTGCCCAAGCATTTGCACATAGGAATCTGTTCATACTGCTTTCTTAAAATATTAAGACAGTCAACTTGCTAACCAAAATGAGTTTACACTACCGCAAACTCTTTTGAGATCACTAATGGATCCAAACTGAGGTGAAGGACTCACGCAGGCTCCCCTTTCATTTATACAAATTTCATTCCTCCCAAGTGCCTTCTGCCGTTAAAATAGATCTGTTTCCCTTGCGCACTTGTTATTCTGCCCGAGGTTTCATGTTGTTCGTTCAGTTGTCCATCAGCATGGCGTTTGAGAGGAATGATGTAACCACAAATTTTTGCTTTACGGCTTTAAATGTCTGCAAATGTGTATATATATTTTTTCCATAGATTACACTAGACATGCTGAAATCGACATAGAAATATATTACGATAGTGCCTAAATATAGTGGAAAATATTTTTGGTAAGGACACACTATTAGGCATACTGGCTTGTATTGACTGTGGTTTGTAAAAACAACTCAACTTGCTGCAACGTTGCAAATGGAGCTCTTTAATTCTGCATATCACAAACCATAAGTCATGTCACCGTGAAACGGAAAATCATGTACTACAGTTACATGTCGTTTCACACAGAAGGAAACAGTGTTAAAGCGAAAGTAAACCCAAATATATATTTTTTCAAGAAGTGTTCTATGCAGGCCCACTAGTTGAAACATGGCATTCTGATTAATATTGCGTTTGCGGAATATGATCTAGAAAAAATCTAGCCATCTCCGAGGTGGCCATTTTGTCACTTCTGTTGACTGAAAATGACATCGAAGTTGCTCAGGGCTCAGATAACAACCAATCATGGCTAAGCTTCAGAAAACATTTGAGTTGTGATTGGTCGTTACCTGAGAAACTATGATGTCATTTTCAGTCGACAGAAGTGACAAAATGGCCGTCCCCCAACGATGGCTAAAAATGGGTGGAATAACACTTATTCCACAAACGCAATATTTATCACAATGCCTGTTTCAACTATTGGGCCTGCATAGGACATATTCTTGAGAAAAAAATGTTTGGGTTTACTCCCACTTTAAAGGTTCTATCATCACGCTGTTACTGTTGGTTTTTTTTCTATATTCAAGGGCAATCTAAACTGAGCTGTCTTGCAGCGCTGTTATTTTTTTTCATTCACTCAACGCCATGAAAGAAGTGCTGTCATCTAAACTCACACATCTTCGAGGGCTTGCTAGGGGGGGATTTGTCCATTCTAGAACCACTCTATCTGTGATTAATAAAACTCACCTCTAACATTAAGAGTGATTCCTGTGTTTTTTGTTACGTGTATGCTGTATACTACAGACTTGTTTGGGTTTTTTTTAGTTTTGTATTTTCAGTATTTGTCTGTCTCGTCAATGATTGTGTCCACCTGTCTGCATTCCACCCCCTTGTGTTAGCCAATCATCTCCCTCCTACCTTGTGTGTCTCGTCCAGGTGTTTCTCGTCTTGTCAGTATGCTTGTATTTAAAGCGGAAGTCAACGCAAACATATTTTTTTCAACAATATGTTCCATGCAAGCCCACTAGTTGAAACAGGACATTCTGATAAATATTGCGTTTGTGGAATGAGTGTTAATCCACTCGTTTTTAGCCATCTCTGGGGGCGGCCATTTTGTCTTCTGTCGACTGAAAATGACATCACAACTGCTAACAACGACCAATCATGTGTCAGATTCAGAAAACAGGTCAGCCGTGATTGGTCGTTGTGAGCAGTTGTGATGTCATTATCAGTCGACAGAAGACAAAATGGCCACCCCCAGAGATGGCTAAAAATGAGTGAATTTTGTTACTTAACTTATATTCCACAAACGCAAAATTAATCAGAATGCCGTGTTTCAACTGGGGGGCCTGCTGGGAAGATATTCTTGGAAAAAATATGTTTGGGTTGACTTCCGCTTTAAGTTCCTAATTTTTGTTCTGTCCTTGTCGGATCATTGTCTCTGTCATATTCTTTGTTTTTCCTGTGTTTGGGTTCTCTAGTCTTTCTTTGCTTTGGGTTCCATAGTGTTTCTTGGCTACTTTGAGTTTTGGACTTTTCAAGATTTGTTCGTGCTGTTTTTTTTTGTTTTGTTAATATTTTCTCCAGTAGCCCCTGCTTCTCCTGCCTCCCTGCATTTGGGACCTCTATTACTCAGTACTCACAAAGATTATTTGGCTTTCAGGGGAAATTTATGGAAAAGGTAAAAAGTTGATGCTACAGTGATATCATTTGATAAAGTAGGATATTTAAGTCAAGGGTGCCCACACCTTTTCAGCCTGAGAGCTACTTATGACATGATGGAGTCAAAATGATCTACCACCTACTACAAAATGCAAAACACATTATTTACAAATATAATGAGAATTATTTTTATTTGTACCGTATATGCTGGTGTACCTTGCATGACTGCATCAACCTATATAGCACAATACAACAACAAAAAAGTTTTGTAATTAACAGAGCTGGGCAGTCCGTCCCTGGACCGGTCGGAACCTCCGGCCTGGCCGGATGCCCAATTTGGGGGCGGGGGGGTCGCTGTCTGACAAGATTTAAAAAATGGCTGGACTAAGCATGGCCGGAAGTGGATTTTAGTCCGGCCCACTAATCGGCCCTCATTCGTGTGACGTGGTCGCGAGGCGGCCAAATTTCATCTCAGCCTACTCAGTGAAAGGCTTCTTTTTAGGTTTCTCTCTACTCCTGCATCGGCGCGAACGACAACTGCTGCTATAGGGATTGTGTTTTTTTTTGTTTTTTGGGGGGGGTCGGGGGGCGGAACGGGGCAGGGGCCGACAATGTTTATGAATGTGGCCGGAGGGTCGCGGCCGGAAGGGTACCCAAGTCAAGGGTGAAGGGTCGCGGCTGGACCAGCAAAAAAATGGTCAAGTGCGCAGCTCTGGTAATTATCTTACACTGATGACTTGCAGGCGGCACGGTGATCGACTGGTTAGCACGTCCGCCTCACAGTTCAGAGGTCGTGGGTTCGATCCCGGCTCCGGCCTCCCTGTGCGGAGTTTGCATGTTTTCCCCGTGCCTGTGCGGGTTTTCTCCCGGTTCTCCGGTTTCCTCCCACATTCCAAAACATGCATGGTAAGTTGATTGGACTCTCTAAATTGCCCCTAGGTGTGATTGTGAGTGCGGATGTTTGTCTCTGTGTGCCCTGCGATTGGCTGGCTACCAATTCAGGGTGTCCCCCGCCTACTGCCCGAAGACAGCTGGGATAGGCTCCAGCACGCCCCGCGACCCTTGTGAGGATAAGCGGGATCGATAATTGATGGATGATGACTTGCACTGAATGGAATAAGACAGGGATGCATAGTCCGGACAGTAGCTGCTGATAGCCAGCCTAAAGCAGATTTGCAGCAACAACAATCCGCCCATCAGCGTGTATGAAACAAAGACAACTTTTTTGCACACAATGCTAATGCTAACAATATTGTTGTCTTGGTAAAGTTCAAAAACTGCAAAAAAAAATATTTTTTCAAAAATGCTTAGTGACAGGACTCTGTGTGGCTGTGTGTGATGTAGTCCACCCATTGCTGATTGGCTACCGCGAGGCGAAATGGCAAAAATGTTTACTTGTTTTATACACGACGAATGGGTGGATTCTCGGTGCTTCGCTCCGTGTCCCACCGCTCCAAATGCATCATTCTCACCGCCCAGCACGCAACCGCGCCCGCCCGCGCTAACTACATTGACTCCAAGTCAAACGCGCCGCCAAAAACACTCCTAACGCAGTTGGTGTGAACGTAGCAATACAGTAGTGAAGACGGATGATAGGCGATCTACCCACAATACCTTTGCGATGATTGGTCGATCGCGATCGACGTAATGGGCACCCCTGATTTAAGTAGAAGGATGCACTGGTGATTTCCTCATCTCAAATAATTCATTGAATCAAAAGTTAACAACAATGGTGGGTACACCACATCAAACAATTTCAATAACTCATCTTGTGCCCTTGAGCATCAATTACAGCATGACACGTCGTTGTCAGCCGTCAACTTATTGGCTGCTGATTCAAGGCATTCAATTCTTGAAGGGAAGCCCTCAGGTCATTGAGGTTCTGGGGTGCAGAGTTTGGGGGTCATCTAGCACTCAGACCACGCTGATGTAAACGGTTTCCAATGGTCTGACGTGATTGGCGATATAAACCTATCTTTCCCATATGTGTAAATGTATTTGAGAATGTTGATAATTTTATCTATGGTGTGCAGTCTGGGATTGTTTATTTATTTGGAGTAAATATGAGTTCCAATATTTATTTATTCATTAAAAAAACATCTTGTTATTGATACAAATATTAATCGAAGGCAGTGATCTCCCACCATAGTAGAAACATTTAACATTATACCCCACACTATTTAGTTAAAGCTCCTCATTAGTGACAGGAAGTTGATCAATTTATATAGAGTAGATCAATCGAGTCCACTAGGGATAATAAAACACGATTATTGTGAGTGTGACCCATGAGGTCTAGGAGTATTTAGAACACTGGATTTTAGTTCAAACAGAAAACCAACTTGGGTAATAGTAAATCAATAGAACAAAAAATCTAAAAATGTAATTATGTTCTGCTGGATTTTTTTTTTCTTTTTCAATAAAATTAAATGTCTGATGTTCTCTGTCACAAAGGAGTATGATGAATAGTGGTAATATTGCAGAAAGAAAGTTGTACTTCTCAAGAAAAATGCTGAAAATAAAATAGGCATATTTCAGCCAGGGAAAAGATGTAAAGTACTTTTAAATGAAGAATGAATGAAGTTATTATACTGCAAGTTTAAAGTCTTTAAGTTACAAGAATGAAGTTGTAATGTCATATTAGAGGGGATGTTATTTGTTTCAATTCTGAGACATTATTTAGACAACGTAATTCGTGTACAGGGCTGATAAGCAGCTTGAGCTTTAAGATCTGAATACACATCCCACTTTTTTGCAGCAGCACATGCAGTGATCAGAACAGACTATAGCGTGAGTGGTAAAGCAAGTGAAGGGGTAAAACTGATGGGAGGAAATCTCACTTGACACAAGGATGAAACCTATTTACAAAATATTCCCGCATGACATGATGAACTGACACTTTGACAAGATGTGTCTACTGCTTGCACCCCATCATTAATAACATCCGCAGCCATATTTGAACAGTTAGAGGGCTCTTTCTTACAACTTGGGAATGACTTGTGGCATTTTGCCATATGACAGAGATGCTGTTCGGGCACCTAATAAAATAAATTTTACAGTAATGATAAAACGCTAGAGCAGCACGGTGGACGACTGGTTAGCACGTCTGGTTAGCACGTCCCCCTCACAGGTCAGAGGTTGTGGTTTCGATCCCGGCTCCGGCCTCCCTTTGCATGTTCTCCCTGTGCCTGCGTGGGTTTCCTCTGGGTACTCCGGTTTCCTCCCACATTCCAAAAACATGCATGGTAAGTTGATTGGACTGTCTAAATTGCCCCTAGGTGTGATTGTGGATGTTTGTTTGTATCTGTGTGCCCTGCGATTGGCTGGCAACCAGTTCAGGGTGTCCTCCGCCTACTGCCCGAAGACAGCGGGGATCGGCTCCAGCACACCCGCGACACTTGTGAAGATAAGTGGTATAGATAATGGATGGATGGATGAAACGCTACTCACAAACTGCTAAGTGTGATATACAGTAATAATTTATTCTGACTGCTTGAAAAGAGTAAAAAAAATGATTTAAAGGATCTTGTTTTTATGTGTGTGTGTGTGGGGGGGGGGGGGTTAAGTACGGCGGTATGTGCACCTTCTGCTTTGACAGTGTTCTTGCATCTATTATCGAACACATTAAACTAAAGGAGACCCCCGTGTTGTTGTGATACATTCACTGTCCAAGTTTGACCTCTACAGGCGCTACTCTGCAATTACACACCAGTCTTCAGACGGAGAATCCAGTGAACATCTCACTGGAGACAATTGTCAATGCCTTCAATTAAAAAACTAATAAGAAACTGTCTTACTGTGGCTTTTCTTTTGTGCACCATAATCAATGATTACTGCTGTTGCATGTATTCAACAGGAACAAACATTTCCTGGCTGGACGTTATATGTTTTAATGTGGAATAGTTGCGCATTAAAAATTGCCGATGTTGTGGGATCCAGAATGAGAAACTATTATCGGCCTTTACAAATTTTGTTTACCTGTACACCGACAGTTGGGTGCTTCTAATAATACCACTTCTACTACTACTACAGTAGTAGCTTTCCATTACTCACTGGCGCTAGAGGGGCGGGGGGACGCAGGAGCACTAGTCACTGCTCCCCCTTCGACCCCTTCAGGTGCCAAGCCAGATAATTTCAGTGAGAATTTCTTTTCACATTTCCATCCGTTCTCCGTAGGGAAAATATAATTATTGTTTGTCAGTGTTTTCTGAAGACTTTGCCCTGAAAAAAAAAAGTTTCGTACTGACTGCATGAAGACTCTTTGCAGGAAGTTATTTGCTGAAGTGAATTAAATTCTTTTAAGATAAGATCCATCCATCAATTATCGATACCGCTTATCCTCACAAGGGTCCGGGGCGTGCAGGAGCCTATCCCAGCTGTCTTCGGGCAGTAGGCGGGGGACACTCTGAATTGGTTGCCAGCCAATCGCAGGGCACACAGAGACAAACATCCGCATTAAGATAAGATATTCTTTTATTTATATAAATTAAGGAAAGTATTAAGAGGGTTTTCTGGAGACCAACATGTGTTGGGACAACAATCGGAATCAGACATATGTGTTGTTTACATTCGCCTCGAATGCTTTAAGGTTGGGACTGGGAAATTCGATTGAAAAAAATCCGATTTTCCACCTTACTCGAATGCATCATTTACGCCGCATGACTGCTGACGCATGCGCAGTTAATCGGTTGAAACTACGGATGGTCAACTAACTGGGAAGCTACTTGCGTCTTGCAAAGAGACGATTATCTTTTTTCGGTTAAGTCAAGGGGGTGCGTTTTGTTACAAGTTCCGTACACGGCAAATAACTGACCAGCAACGATGAACTTTTTTGGGTTTGGTCAAAGTGCGGAAGTTGATATAGTTCTCAATGATGCCGAAACAAGGAAGAAAGCTGAGCATAAAAGCGAGGACGGCAGGAAGGACAAATATTTCCTCTTCTACGACGGGGAAACTGTGTCGGGGAAGGTCAACGTCACACTCAAGTATCCTGGCAAGAGGCTGGAGCACAATGGAATCAAGATCGAGTTTATTGGCCAGATAGGTAAGCGACTGGCGGGGGCCTGCACAGGCTGCACGCCACTTAGCCCCGCCGAGAAGTAGCAAAGTCTGACAGGCGACGGCGGAAAGTCGCTCGGAATCACACGCAGAGTATTGCATGAATTTACAGTAACATTAGAATAGCTGTACGTTTCCTCACACCAATGTCTTCTGTTGGCGGCAGTAACTGCTTTCAAAAGTGTGCTTAAGAAGTGTCCGGTCTCGTGACAGATGTGGTAGTACCAGCTCGCAGGTCAGCTGACACAGCAGACATTGGCTAGCCGTCACCGTGTTGTAAAGACGAGAAATAAACCAAGTTAACGTCGCAAACTTAAATTTACAATGAATTCCTATTCATCCCGTTATTATTTTTATTTTTTTGTATTGGCTATTTTTTATATTAATTATTCTTTCTTTTTATGGTTGGATTCCACCAAACATTACATATACCAGAGGTGGATAGTAACCACCATCATTTAGTCCTTTACATTCCCTCAACTTCAACGTAATGATAAATTGTACTTGTCTGAATAGTTTTAATTGCAACATACTTTCTACTTTTGTTTGAGTTTTTTTGTGAAGAAGAAACAATACATTTACTTTTTTACATTGACTTAAGCACCAATCGCTACTTGTATTTTGATCTACAGGTATTTATTATTTGTTACATGATCTATTTTGGTGACTCTATTTCCCCAATCCAACATACACACGGGGACAAACAATGGTAGCCCTTTGTTAATTTAAACACACACACTCACGCACAATGGACGCAGAAATAACTTAAAACTGTCGGACGAAATGGAAGTCAAAACTGAATGAACATTAACCAATGGAAATTAAACGTTGCTTTTAAACTTTGGTTCAACAGATTTTTTTTTTTTAAATGTACTAATGAAACAGGCCTAGGCAAAAGTGATTGTACACTGAGAAAAATAATTTGACCATAGGGATATGTTCAACTCAAGTGCATCCTCTAAGTAGCATCACGGGTGTCATCAAACCTGTCACCAGTCAGTCAGTCTATTTAAAGGGTGACAAGCAATGTTTCGTCTGATTTTCCATGTATTTGAGCATTCACCACAAATAATGGAAAACAAGTTATTTAATAAACCGTGAAAATCTCTAGTTATCTGGCCTCTGAAACGCATGAAAGAGCTTCATTTAAGGGGCTTGTAAAGTACGTTCATGTTTGGACTTCCTGAATGGGTGCGTGTCACCTGCAGAGTCTTGTCATTGGTAAGTGTATGTTTGTTAATGTATGCTTCAAACTATAGTAGAACAACTGAGTGTGCACCCTCGGCCGCTCTACTAAAACTGTAGGAAGTGGGAATCGTATGGTGCCCTATTGGTTTGTTTAAACTTGGGTGGAAATTAAGTTATGCGTGTAGAAAGGCAAGGTGTGTGCGTGCCGGCGTCACCTTAGCCTTGTGTTGCCCAGTCATTATTGAGGGAGCCGCTCCGGCACACAATGATTACCCAACATGAGCTTTTGCCTTGATTTTCAGTCTTTTTTTGGTCACATTTTTCTTTCCCACGCCGTCAACCACTTGCCAAATAAACTAAAGACCATCTCGGCAGCTGACTTTCCTGTGACTATAGTTGCACACATTATTCACAAATTTAAGATCTGCAGGGCTGTAGCCAACCTTACTGAACGCGGCCGCAGGAGTAAATTTGATGACGAATTGAAAAGACGGATAATGTGAATGGTAACAAAAGAGCCAGAACAATCTCCAAGGGTGTTAAAGGTGAACTCAAGGTCAAGGTACATCAGTGTATCAATGTACAAAAAGTGAGACTGGAATTTACGAAACTGCATGTTAACAAGCCACAAGGTTTTTGGGAGAATGTCCTATGGGCAGACGAGACAAAATTGGAACTTTTTTGGCAAGGCACATCAGCTCTTTGTTGTAGGA